>NW_006399853.1:4435150-4478073 GCF_000299155.1 Elephantulus edwardii
TAAATTTTTACTGAAATTAATAATAAATTTAAATAAAATTAAAAAAAGAATTTAGGCAGAAACGTCCCATTGAAGGCTAGGATAGGGGAGGCACAAATTGTAAAAGAAAATAATTTTTAAAGAAAATTATTGGTAAGGAGTGATCTTTTCCTGTAACAGCTATGGTGAGTCCTGGTGTTCTGAAAAGAGAAGTTATGTAGTGACCCTGTGTACAACAGCTCCGAACCCTGCTCTATCCTGTGCCAACCTTACTGTCTCTGACACACCTACCCCCATTGCCCCAGTGGCTGAATCAACCCATCTCAGAATAGAGAAGGGGTATTGTAAATTATTGGAAGTAGCAGTGGTATCCACTTCAGTAATTGAAAGGCTTCAAGTCTTTTGTTCATAGGTTCACTATAAGTCGTGCTCGACTCTGGCAATCAACAATAATACTGTAAATTAGCTTGTCAGATGTTATTTAGAGGGAAAGTGAGCATATCTTTCTAATTTGGTACCTTGGAAGCATTGGTTGCCTAGTGGTAAGAAGCTGCACTGCAACCCCAAAGGCATGAGGTTCAAATCTACCAGCTGCTCGGTGGCAGAAGGATAGGCGGTCTTCTCCCATGCAATTTATTGCCTCTGAAAACCCACTGGAGGGTCAGCTGTGTCAGCTCTGCAGCAATGAATGGCTGCAAACCCAACCATCTGGTACCACCACGTGTGGTGGGTAACTAGCAGAAAAGTAAGCAGTTGTTTGCTGATACCGTTGGCTACCTCATGCACTTGCCTCCTGACTGCAAGGTTTGAGATTTTAGCCTGCCCAGAGGCACCTTGGAAGAAAGGCCTGGCACTCTGCTTCCCAAAACATCTACGGAGCACAGTTCTCAGACATACGTGTCATCATGCATGAGAATCAACAACTGGAACAAAAAAGTGACAATAAGGCTGACTTTAATAGAGAAAGTTGTCAAGATTTGGGGTAGAACATCTATAAAAAATAGATTTTTAACCTGAATACTGCTTCAGATTAACCTGTGGAACTTCTCTAAACTGGAGCCTCTGCTCTTCCCCACCCCACCCCCAGGCCCTCTAGGCTCACCGTGACTCAGGCACAGGTTCCACTTGCCCTCACAATCACCGTCTTTAAGTGGATTGAGAACTTTCTGGAAAGCTAACATTCCTGGGCTCCAGGAACAGATGCTGACTCAGTGGTTGCTGCTGGGATTCGTGTTTTCACATTTCTAGACCTCACAGGTGACGCCTGTGCACATGGGACACAGAGCAGTGAATGGTATGAAAAAGTACAGGGCCATGAGTTCTGTGCTTTCATATGTATGAAAAAGGCCAAGTGAGATGATGTTCTTACACGAACAGGTTTAGCCTCGTTTGTTATAAAGGGCTTATAAGAACTAAAGGGAGCTCTGGTGGCCAAGTGGTAAGGAGTTGTGCTGCCAATCCAACAGCAGATGGTTCAAATCCTCCAGCTGCTCGGTGGGAGAAAGGTGGGCACCATCTCCTGTGTAATTTACAGCCCCCAGAAACCCGCTGGAAGGTTAACTATGAGTCAGTCCCAACCTGATGGCACAGAACAGCAGCAACAACATGAGAACAAAACAGGACTTCTAAACAGATTCTCTTCAAAACCAAGCTGGGAAAACAGAACTTGGAAACAGATTTTCTTTTAAAAATCAAGCTGTTCAATTGCCACCAATTTTTAAAGTTCTTCTTAACATAATTTCTAATGACCAGTATTCTTCATTTATAAACCATGAATTATCAGATGGATATTTCTCATTTTTATGACATGACTTAACTCTAGCCCTTGTCCTTTCTCTAAATCATCAGCCTCTAAAAGAAATGAGATTCTAGAGTTTTGCAAAAGAGTTGTCTGTGAATTAAGGCAGAAGCAATTGTTAATGAATGTGCCATACTAGTTACTTAGATAACTAAGAACGGTAGCCCAGATCTGAGGGTGGTGGAGTGGAGAGAGCCTTGCCTTAGAAAAAAAGACTTCATCCAAATGCTCCTGACCCCCAAATCTGTTTAGTGTCTTCCTCAAGGATCGCTTCTACCTGCTTTTAAATAGCTCCAGGCTTCTACTGGTCTTGTGGAAATGCAATCAGTTTTGTTAAGCCTACACACTTCTCCAGTTAAAGCTGAAGCTGTGGCTGCCCAGGAAATTCTAGCTGAGGTTTGAAGGCGTCTAATAACTCCTATAATGGGATTTACTGTGCAGGATTCACGTTTCACCAGGATTGCATCGAACGTATTAGGAAGTCTCACGGAACTGACTGACTTTATGGCTGGGTCTCCGTCTTGGATCTGCATCCTCACCTCTTTGGTTCCTTAAATCGACGGCCTGTCTTGGATGGAACCAGCCTCATGCTGGATTCATCAGCCTCCAAACCTTCACGCCACGGACCTAGGATTTTAAATCTCTGCAATCATGTAAGTCATTTCTTTCAGCTAAATCTCTCATGGAGATTGTTTTTGCTCCTCTAGAGAAACTAGTCTAAGACCACTCATCTACATCTCAAAGCTCCTACCTGGGATTTCGTTGAACAAAGAGAATGAAATAGTCCAATAGACTATTTCCATCCAAGACAGACTGCACAGATCCTGGCCCAGGCACATGGTAGGAGATAATAGATTCCTCATCTCAGTTTTGGTCTCAACTGATGTGTTATTCCCACTTTAATGTGTATCTAACAGTCACCTGAAATCAACCATAACAGATAAGTTACAGTAGCACCATTAATATTTTAAATATTTAAGATAATTTGAACACAGAAGGCTTCTCCCTCATCTGAAATCTGTATAGGGTATTCTGATGTAAACAGAAAAATTAAAAATGGGATAATAAAAAGCCGTGTGGGGGGGAACTGTAGTATTTTGATTCAAAAATTAAATCAACAGCTGGGCCTAATTATAGCACAGCCCTTAATACTTAATTCTTTTAATCCATGCCAGGAGTTTTTCCACATGATTAGGTTTTAAAACAATTATTTTCTCAGTTGAGGAAAATTGGAGAAATGAAATGTGAAGAGGAAGATATGAAGTGGCTTGTGCTTGAATTTAGTAAATTGCACTAAAAATTCTCAGTTGACTTACATCATTGATAACAGCTGCTGTCATGAGCACATCACTCTCTGACACATCACTTGAGAACTCACTGATGCTCATGCACATTTCAATTGCACATTTTAAATTATTATGTTTTATATAATATGCATCTAAAACTTATTCCGTTAAAAGGTGAAAACAAAAATTGTGATTAAGATGCATGTACAGAATAAGGAATTTCTGAGACCTATTTTAGCTAAGTATTTGACAAAATTTTTACCCTTTTTCTTACACTTTTACATAGTGATCATTGAAGGTGAATTATATTAAAACCATATTTTTGCAATTGATATTTTTTTGTGTTCCCTTGGGTAATATCCCAAATACTAGGTTGTTTATGAGAATTTCTTTAAATAAAGGGAAAAGCCTTGGATAATATATCAAATTACCTGGGAATTAGTATAAAATGTCCATAATGATTATGAATTTGGCTTTTGTGATATATTAACTTTTAATGTGTTCTTAGATTTTCTTAGTAAAATTTTCATATGCATAAGAAATTTTTTATGATTTTGTTTTTAAAGACTGCTGGTATATGGCATTTAAAACACTTAGTATTACCTTAGGCCTTCAACACCACACTCACATGCACACAGTATCAGTACTTAACCTCTCAGGAATGCACTGCTAAATATAAATCCATACAATAAACTCTAGTCATCTTGGTACCTCCTCTCTTCATTTCCTAAGACTCCATTAACTACCCCCTCTCCTTGTTTAATCACTATTGTTGTTATGTGCCGTCAAGTCACTTGCGACTCATAGCGACCCTATGTACAACAGCTCTAAACTCTGCTCTGTCCTGTGCCAATCGCACTGTCTCTGACACTCCCATCCGATTACCCCAGTCACTGAATCAATCCACCTCATAGAAGGCCTTCCCCTCCTGCGCTGTCCCTCCACCCTCCCAAGCATGATGCCCTTCTCCAAGGACCGGTCTCTCCTCACAACATGTCCATAGTATGTTAGACGGAGCCTCAGAATCCTTGCCTCCAAGGAGCCACCCGGTTTAACCCTTTCCAGGACAAATCTGTTTGTTTTCCTAGCAGTCCATGGTATTCTCAATACTCTTCTCCAGCACCACAGCTCAAAGGCATCAATTCTCCTTTTCTCCTCCCTGGTCATTGTCCAACTCTCTGATGCATAACAAGTGATTGCAAAGACCATGGCCTGTATCAGACGCACCTTAGTCTCCAGAGAGACACCATTGCTCTTCAGTACTTTGGAGAGGTCCCTAACAGCAGACTTTCCCATGGCAATGCGCCTTTTAATTTCCTGGCTGCTGGTGCCAAGATTGTTGACTGTGGAGCCAAGCAAACTAAAGCTATAGTAAAGGATTTATTTCTCACTTCATCTCCCACGCAGACCATAATGGTGAAATTCTAAATAGGGGAGATTGTATCTGGATTTTGTGATGAAGGAGTGAAAGATAATAGCTTTACTTCATTCACAATCTTGTGTGAACTGATTGAATTTGCTGGACTTAGCTAACAATGAGTTGTGGGCTAGAAGCCTCTTGTTTAAAGTCAATCAGGACCTGGTGGGTGGGTCTTTGTATTTAAAAGTCGTTTGGGGGAGCGGGAGTCTGTTGGGCCCTCAGCCTTGTGTTAAATTTGCTTGGGACAACATTTTTGTAAGTGGTACAACATTAGTCTGTCAATTTGCTAGGCTGAGGTAACTGGGGTTGCTCTGATGCTGAATACTGTGTCAAATACCGGTGTGTCAAATGCCATAATGGTTACCCATGATGGACAGTGTTTGGTGGAGCTTCCGGATTAAGACAGGCTTGGAAACAGGAGTATCAACCAACATGCCTCTGAAAACTCTATTAACTTAGAGAAATGAGGGTAGTTATAGAACAGGGTTCAGGCCTTTTTGTGTATGGGGTGGCTAAGTTATGCTTGACTTGACAGCACTTAACAACAGCAACAATTTAAACATCACAATAACCTGATTCCAACTCATTTGTGATACCAGGGAACAGAGCAGAACTACCCCATAGGGCTTTCTAGGCAGTAACCTCTACAGGAGTAGAGAACAAGGTCTTTTCTCTGGCATAGCCATCAGTGACTTTCGACTCCCAGTGTTTCTATTAAGAACTGAGTTTTTAGGGGAGCTCTGGTGGCCTAGTGGAAAGGAGCTGCAACTACAATCCCAGAGGCGCACGGTTCGAATCCACCAGATGCTCTGCCGGGGGAAGGAGGAACAATCTCCTCCTGTACCAGTCAGACCTGATTTGATGGTACACTCACACACACACAAAAAGAACTGAGTTTTTAACCATTGCATCACTAGTACCCCCTTTAAGGATATGACATTGAGAAAAATAAAACCTGATATCACTGTATTGATTCCATCAAGTGGCTCCAAAGCTATAAATTTTAGGGGGAGGAGACTGCCTCATCTTGACAGGGAACGGCAAAGGAAAGCTGACAAAAGAGAGGAATCAGAACTGGTTTTGACAAAAACTGTGACAATATAACAATAGAAACCGACCCTCAAGGAATGCGATAATATGACAGTAAAGACAGACTCTCAAGGAATGTGGCAAAAAAACAGACTCAAGGAAAAGAGAAATGAGATGGCCCAAAATTGCCATATATCTATTAGAAGGGATGCACCATCAGCTGCGTAAACCCTACTTCCTACTGGCAAGGGATATAGAAACCCTTTTGTAAGATAAAGACGGGGTTGGTCTGTCCTGACCCGTTCATAGTCTGTTAGAAGGGCTAATAAACCTCAGTGTCTTTCTCTTGCTCTCACCTGGTATTGGCATCTGTCTTGTATATCAGAGTCAGAACTTTCTAGTTCTTACTTGAAGTGGCCCCTGGACCTCTTTTGGAAATCATCGTCTTGACCATCTCTCTCCCACCAAGCAGTTTATAGATGCAAACTCTCTACCTTTTAGTTAGCAACCAAGATGTTACACCCTACACCTGGGGTATGTTGTTGGTAGGTGCCACCATCAAGTTGACAGCAACCCTAAAATCTGAACCTTGCCCCTTCCTGTGCCATCTTCACAATCTCTGATATGCTCCTACCTATTGTTACAGTGAACTGTGTCGACCAATCCATCTTGTTGAGGGTCTTCCAAGAGTTCCCATTTTACAGGTAGAAAATGAGGTGCAAAGAAGTTAAGATCATATAGCTGTTAGAAAGGTCAAGTTAGAATTCAGCCCTCTCCCATCACAAGCTGACCAAGCTCTGGTACTATTGAAATCACACTCTACTCTGAGCCAGACTGAAGGAAGAATATGGCAGTTGCCCCATCACCCCCAAGTTTGATCACTTCCTGAGAAACTTGGTAACATCTAAGCTGGTCATATCAAAGACCAGATGAGACAATGGCTCCTGATAAGAGTCTGAGCTTGGAAAAAAGATGCTAAAACCTAACTTAATTAACACATCAAATTCCGAGGAGAAATACCATCTTAGTCCTCCCCAGGACCCCTATAAAAAGGAAACCCCCTCAAACTGCCCTGTGCCCTCGCACTCTTTTTTTTTATCTAACACAGACGGTTATGATCATTCAAGAAACTCTGAGAATGCCTGGTGATTCCCTGTCCACTGTCTCTGACTGTCCTGGCCCTCAAACCTCCAATACTGTCCTGTGTCCTCACTCCCAGCCAGGACCTTGCTCTTTATTTCACAAAGAAAATGAACCATCAGAAAGGAATGTCTTCAGACACGCCCTGCCTCCACCGCCCCAGAAGCCTGAGAGGGGCTGCCAGTGGTATAACCAGGCATTCCCCTGTTGAAGGCAAACCATTTCACAGAACACCACCAGGCAGGCCACTCTGACCATGATGGACCAAGACAAAAACAAAGTCCCACCATAATCACAATCTGCATAGACAAAACACACGCACTGTCCGGTCAGACCACAAAATGACCACAGATACCCCGCCTCCTGGCTAATCTGACTGAGTGATGACTCCTCACCAATTACAGTGCTCACCTCAAGTCTGTGCTCCCTACCGCTAAGATTTGGTGAGTTTCCAATCTCATAGCTGTCCTTGCTTCCTGACAGCACCCAGGGTGGAGGGAATACCGTCCTGTCTTTCCAAGAACCCTTCACCAGAATCCTCGACCCAAGGCCTGGAATTTCTAACACCCTTTCTTATTGAGACACCCAGACGTCCCATGGTGTGTTCCCCTAACTCTACACAGCGTGATCAGAGGCAGGGATGTTTCTGCAGGTCTCTGGCTGGCGGCAGGGACTAATCATGCAAGAGCCAGGCACCAAAAGAAACAGAAAACAAGCCCGCCATGGTAGAGTTGATTCCGACTCACAGCCCCTCCATTAAGTTTCAGAAGCCGTACGCCTTTGTAGGAGACAACCTGATCTTCCTGCCACAGAGCAGTTGATAAAGTGAAGTCCCTGCCCTCCTGGTTAGCAGTGCAGTTTCACCTGTCTGCCACCAAGTCAGAGATGCTGTGAGGACCCTGTGGATTTGCTCACCACAGAAGGTGAGGTAACAGAATTAAGCTCCTGCTCGCTGTGCTCACTGATTAATCCCATCCCCCCCACACACACACACAGCTGGGGACACTGACACCCTTTGTCTGCACTGGAGCACCAGGCCCATAGACTCCCGGCCTCCCCAGGGCTTTGGTTCAACAACCCTTCATTGCCTCTGACACCAACTTCTCTCTATGAGCATCAACATCAAGTACGTTGTTATTTCTCTCATTCTTAAAAAGGGAGAACAGAAACAAACAACAAATGCTGGCGAAGTTGTGGAGAGGTTGGAACTCTTATTCGCTGCTGGTGAGACTGTAAAATGGTACAACCACTGTGGAAGGAGGTTTGGCATGTTCTCAAAAAGTTGGAAATAGAAACGCCATTTGAAATTTTATGCTAGTGGGGAAAAAAATTAAAGAAAAAAAATGTCATTTGACCCAGCAATTCCACTGTTGGTAATATACTCTAAAGAAACCAGACTTACAACTCAAACAGATGTATGTACATTCATGTTAATTGCGGGATTATTCACAATAGCAAAAAGATGGAAGCAACCCCATGTACCCATCAATAAATGAATGGATAGAAAAATCTGGTACACCCACGCAATGGAATACTATCCAACAATGAAAAACAATGAAATAGTAAAACATTATATACAACATGGGGAAGTCTTAACGACATTTTGCTAAGTGAAATATCTCTGTTACAAAAGGATAAATACTGCCTAATGCCACTGTTATAAAATAGGACAGACATGGAAGGGTTGGGGAAGGAATGGGGAAAGAGTGAATAGATAACGAACACTGCACTGAAACTGATGAGGGGAAGAACTGTGTGAAAGGAATGTATGACTATGCATTATATGTATGTGAACAATCCGAAACAAGGGGTGCATTGCAGAGTAGGCTGAGGGAGGGGGAAAGAAAGGGGGGGAGAAAATGTGCAAGAATAAATAAATAAATAAAAGAGGGAAACGAGAGAAGAGGCCGGACCTCTTCCCCTCTAGTTTTTGCTCCAAGTCACCATTCCTTAAGAGGAAACTCCACACAAGATGGTCTTCGTTTCTCCACACTTCCCGACTTCAATACCTCAGATAGGATTGCAATAGCAGGCCCACTTCTCTGAATGGCAGCAGCTGTTTTCTAATCCAGAACAATACGGACCTCAAATACCATCTGTTGTGTGTCTAAACTAAATAGAAGGCAACTTGAAAAACAAATCATTCTCTTTTTCAAGCTGCTTTACAAATTACACTGCAGGTACAATATCTATGAGCTTGTGCCCCTCGACTTCCCAACTCTCATACTCAGTGAGATTATTTCAACTGTAAATTGAAATAAAGCACAGAATGTAACTGCACTATATAGGGTTCCTGAGACTAAATCTCTTACAGAAGCAGATTGTACCTCTCTTTCTTCTGCAAAGTGTCTGGTAGGTTAAAAGCAGAAGACTAACCATGGTTGATCGCGCTGGTAGCAAGCACTGAAATTGTGCCCCTGTTGAAACATCTGACAGTCATCTTTTAGATAACTTTACTGTAATATCAGCTCAAGACTACAACTCAAGTTCAGTAATCATTTACTTAACACATATGGAACTACATGAAAATTATAACTGTCGCTTCTTTGCCTTAACTGATGAAATTTGGTCTACGATAGACTCAAGACCTAAACGGACACCCTTGCTCTTAAGCCCTTTAAAGAGATCCTTGAGAACAGATTTGCTCAATTTAATGTCTTTTGATTTCTTGATTGCTGTTTCCATGGGTGTTGCTCCTATAGCCAAATAAAATTAACTCCTTGACAACATCAACCTTTTGTCTATCGTGATGTTGCTTTTTGGTCCAGTTATGGAGATTTTTGTTTTCTTGATGTTGAGAAGCAATCCATACTGAAGGATGTAGTCTTTGATCTTCTTCAATAAGTGCTTCAAGTTTTCTTCACTTTCAGCAAGTAAGGTTGTGTTATTTGCTTATTGCAGGCTGTTTGTGAGTCTTCCTCCAATCCTGATGACACTCCCCACCCCCCACCCCCCAGCTTCTCACCATTGTTTGGTCAGCTTACAGATTGAAAAAGTACAGCGAAAGATACAACCTTGATGTACAAATTTTTCTATTTGAATGACTGCTTCTTGGTTCATGTACAAACCTGCACGAGCATAATGAAGCATTCTAGAATTCTCCTTCTCAGCATTCCCATAATTTGTGCATGATCTACACAGTTGGATGCCTTTGCATAGTCAATAAAACACAAGTAAACATCTTTCTCGTATTCTATACTTTTAGTCAAGATCCACCTGATGTCCTTTGTTCCATAGCTGCTTTCTACATCCAGATTGAATTTTTGTGGAAGTACTATTCTAGTCATTTTAAATGACTATACTAGTCAAAATTTAATTTACTCTTCATCAAGATTTTACTTGTGTGTAATATTAGTGACATTGCTTACATATTTCCACATTCTTTTGGATCACCCTTTTTCTTTGGATGCGTTTTCTTTTTCTTCTTTTGAATGGGCACAAATACATATCTCTTTCAGTCAGTGGCCAGCCAACTGTCCTCCAAATTTCTTGGCATAGACAGATGAGCATGTCTAGGGCTACATCTGAGCAGCTGTGAGTAGCCAGTCAGTGAATCAGGCATCTAGTGTGTAGCCTGCAGCAAATCTATATGAACATCTGACAAAGCGCTCTTGTATTTTGCTTGATCTGGATGCTGCATCTGACTCATCATCATCACCCTCAGGTTCTTTGGACTTGAACTAGTGGCCTGTTGTATTGCCTGTCAGGTTTGTAAGTATCAGTCCCAGAAGCCAGCAGCCTGCCATCTGATCTAACAATCTCAGGTTCATCAGCCCCTGTGGCTACAGAACCATGAGTTAGGAGAAGTCTCTAGCCTGTGTCTGACCTTTAGACTAATGAATTGCCAGACTCTGAGTGCATGAGCACTTTTTTTTAGATCAATATAAAAAGCTTTACTGTTTTTCTTGCTCTAGAAAGTCTAGTGTAAGACATAGGGCCATGTCTTCTATTCATCTCTCAAACATAGGTTCAGGCAGTGATTGATTTCATATAATCAAATGACAAATCATTTTTAGTGTAAGGCCAATTAGTAAAATAAAGTCATGGAGTCTGCCATGTTGGCACTTGGCTGGCTCTGACGTTACTTTTTATTTATTTCTGGTCACAGGTAGTATTCTGCCACCTTCATTCTAGGTCAGTTTTACCTACAGATGAGGCAATAGGCATGTATACTTTTAGGGCACCGTTGTTGATTACATGCAGGTCACCTCTCAGCAGAGAGAGAGGGAAAAGAGATGACAGCTTCTCCTCTGTACTAATTTTATTATTACCAGGTATCACTTTGTGATGACTCACATTTGAATAACACTTCACAAAGCATTTTCCACAAACGTCATTTAGACCTAATAACAAAGGTTTTAGACAAGAAGGAAAATTATTGTCCTCATTCTGCTAATGTAAAACTAGAGACTCAGAAAAAGTAAATGACCTGACCAAGGTCATGCAAACACAGAAGGGCAAAATCCAGGCTCAAATATCTCTGTTTAAAAGCTCTTATTGCCACGCAATGTGAAAAGACACATGATATGTATCTCCTTGGGAAGTTCTCAGGTCAGTAAATGTAGGAATAAAGGAAGTTCAAGTTCTGGTGTGTAATATTTTACCAAAGTTTACTCCAACTGATCAAATCCCAAACCAAACCCACTGCCTTTTTGTTGATTCTGAGTTGTGTTTACCCTATGAGCCTGTACATTTGAGTTTTACAGTGAGTGATTATGTGTCTTTCTTCTTCAGAGAAACTGCTTGATCTTTCTGGTTGGGAACCTAACACACAATGCACTGCACCAACATGGCCCCTTTCCTTGACCAAGTCAAATTTATTTCTCCATTTCCCAAACCTTCGTTTGTCTCATGCATCTTACAAGATTCATTCCAAGTACTGCCTTCTCTTTGTCCTCTTGGCCAATGAACTCCATTTTTCTGTAATCCTAAAGCATGCTTTGTGGTCTCATTTATTTCTTTGTACTGTTAGTTGATGTCTACCTGTGGTTATAGCTGATGTTAAAATTCTCTCAGTGTCTAAAGTAATTGACACAAAGTTGTTGATTTTGTTGTTTTGTTGTTCGGTGCCATCGAGTGGACTGTGACTCACACTGACCCTTTGAATAGTGAATCTGTATCCTGTGTCGTCCTCATCATCTCTGACACACATGTGCCTGCCATTATAGTCACTGTGTCCATCCGTCTCATTGAGGTTCTTTCCCCTTCTTTGCTGACCCTCCTCCACCTTCCCATGTGTGATGCCTTTTTCCAAGGATTGGCCCTTCCTAACAGCATGCTCAAAGGATGTGAAATTACGTTTCACCAACCTTGTCCAAAAGAAGCACCCTGGCTGTCCTTTTCCCAAGATGTTCTTGCTGGTCCTTCTATCCATGGGATATTCAGTACTCTTCACCGGCACCACAACTCAAAGGCATCTTTCTTCCTATTATCATTGTCCAGCTTTCAGATGCATAGCAAGTAATTGAAAAGATCTTCACTTGAATCAGTCACCTTAGTCTTCAAACTGACAGATTTACTTGTTAGCACTTTGCCGAGGTCTGGAGAGCATACTTTCCACATGCAACATGTCTTTTGATTTCCTTGTTCCTTGTGCCAAGGGTTCTGGATCCAAGCAAGATGAATTAATTGACAATTTCTATTTCTTCTCCATCTAGCATGATGTTGCCTATTTTGTTTTCCTGATTTTTTTTTGTTGTTGATTGCCATTGAGTTGAGCACGACTCATAGCGACCCTAAGAACAAAAGGCCTGAAACCTTTTTTTATACCTATTGACATTTATCAAAGTTCACAGAGCTTCTAGAGGCATGTTGTTTAGGAAGTGGATGCCACTGTTTAACCCCTATTAAAAGCTGTAGTCTGATCCTCGGTAGTAAGTATTTCACATTCTCTTTACTTCCAGCAAGCACAGATATACCATCTACATAAACCAGATTGTTGATGAGTCTTCCTCTTGGTTGAAAACATAAAGGCTCTAAAGAGGTCAAAAAGTAGACAAAGTATTTGTGATGGTAGATTCAGAACACATCTCTCTTAACATTTTCTAAATATTCCAGAAATAGCAGTTCTATTACTATTAGGAGGGAGCTCTAGTGGCCTCTTGGCAATCTCAAAGGCATACAGTTCGGATCCATGAGCTGCTCTTCAGGAAAAAAAGTATGGGTAATCTCCTCCAGATGGTGTGATTTACTGCCTCTGAAAACCATTAGAGAAACAGCTGTGGATTGGTTCCAACTCAACACCACACAACAAAACATTGCTGTTAGGTAACTGCTGGAAGCTTTGATCATCTCAAGTCCATCCAGAACACAGAAAACCTACCTGCCACCATCTGGGAGGTTGAAATATGTGTTTTCAAGTCACTGTTCTCCTGTGGTTTGCAATAACCACGTGCCTGCAGTTTCTCAGTTCACAGCCAGGGCCAGGATTTTCACCCCCAGCGACCAGCATGGTGTGCTGTGCACCACCTAACACACTGCTTTCCCAGTGAGGAGCGCAGCACGGGAGCTTCAGGTTTTAGATTTTCCAATGCATCTTTAGAATAATAACTGAGAAAGGACAAATGAGACCCCACTGCAGTTAAGCGGCTTCTGACTCATAACCACCCCGTGTGTTATAGTACAACTGTGCTCCAGTTGCTATCCTTGCCTGAAACTATTAAGGAGAAGAGTCCTAGTGGTGCAGTGGTTAAGTAAGAGTTGGTAGTTTGAACCCGCCCAGCCACTCTGGGAGAAAAAACACCTAGTAGTTTGTTCCCATAAAGATTAGCCTCTGGCACAATCAGTAGGGCGTTAGTTAGCTACTAACCCCCAAAGCACACCTCTCCGCAGGTTCTAATCCACCAGTTGTTCTTTGGAGAAAAGACAACAATCTCTTCCTATAAGATTTACAGCCTCAAAAAAACTGCTAGAGTGTCAGCCTTGAGTCTCTTTTGACTCAAAGACAAGGACATTGTGTTTATTTGACTCCAGTTTTAGTGAGTCTCTACCCAGTTTCCAAGACTGCAAATCTCTACTGTGAAGCAGCTGGTGATTTCCAACTTCTGACAATTTTGTTAGCAGCTAAACATTAGCCAGCAGAGTTCCTTCCATAGAGATTATAACCTGGGAAACTTTGTAAGGCAGTTCTATTATTGCCATATGAATGGGGAGTTGACCTGATGGTATGCTAAAATAACAACAAACTTAACAGACAACACTGATAACTGGTCACTTCATCAGGTCTTTCTTCCACGGTTCATCAGGGAGGTTTTGAACTGACAACGTTCAAATTAGTTGATAACAGCACATCTTTTGAGCCATGGAGGAAATCTAACCTTAAGACTAGGAAAACAAGGGAGCTCTGGTGGCCTAGTGGCAAGAAGCTGCACTGAAATCCCAGAGGTACATGGTTCCAATCCACCAGATGCTCTTCTGTACCAGTCAGATCCAATTTGACGGTACACACATTAAAAAAAAAAAAAAGACTAGGAAAACAGTCCCACATATGGGGAAACCATAAATGGAAATGCTGATATGAACTCTTAATTCAAAGGCACATGTTTTTCCTTTCAAGGTCCCTCAAAGTCAAACTGTCAAGTTTTAGTGATTGAAAAATAAATTCATTTCGGTGAATAAACAAAAATTAGGTAACCATGTAAAGCAAAATTCTTAAATAAAAGCATAAAATAAAGAAGTAAACTAAAAATAAAAATAATTAAGTAAAATAAAGCAAAAAAAAAAAGCAATAAATTTAGTTGGATGTTTAGTGCTCCAGTAAGCGATGTTTAACAAGCCTGCCCTGGCCCGATCAGGTCACTGCCACCACCACGCAGCTAACAGCGGCACGCAAGGTGAGGGACACAGAAGCCTGCAGACATTTTCCTCGGAACTAACTTGGCGAGGCTCGTCTTCCAGGCCGGCGCGGAAGTTCCCGGGCCGCTTCCAAGGCAGGAACCACAGAGCGCGGACCTCCCAGGTCCTAGAGCGGCCGCCCAGGTCCCTGGCGGCGCAGCACTTCCGCCCGCACCGGTCGCCGCCCAGTGGACGGCTGGTCTGAGCGTGGGGTGGTCGCTCGCTCGGGCAGCGGGTCTAGGTTGTGGGTGAGTGGGGCCGGGGGCGCCGCTGCGGGCGGGGCAGGGTCTGAGCTGGCGCGGAGGACCCAGGCCCGGACACGAGGCCGTCCGCGTCCGCCTCCCGGTTCCGGGCGGGCCTCTTCCTCCGCATGCCCTGCAGCTCCGAGGCTGCCGTGGGCTTGTAGGGGAGAGAGCCTGGACTCCGGCCT
The DNA here is from genome assembly GCF_000299155.1 of Elephantulus edwardii. Lineage (NCBI taxonomy): Eukaryota > Metazoa > Chordata > Mammalia > Macroscelidea > Macroscelididae > Elephantulus > Elephantulus edwardii. Next base: position 4,450,066 of record NW_006399853.1, read on the forward strand.
GGCTGTCCGGTCACCCCGTCTCCCCAGGCCACGGTGCTCTCGGAGCGCGGGTTCTCGACCCAGTTAGACAATTGGAAAGTTTATTCAACTACTGTGGCTCCAGCATCGCCAGGTGGTCTGGAGCGAGAACAGCTGGCGCAGTGTCAAATGACAGCCCTGAGATCCAGGGCTGTTTTCCTCTGCATGGCCAACCAGAGTGTGCACTTCATCCAGGTTCCATCCATCATGGTCTTGAGAAAGTAAACTGCCAGCTGCCTTTCATCAAGAAGACAGGATGATTTAACTCGTAATTTCCAGTACCAAGAAAGGTGCATCGCACTTCTTGACGCTCCTTTAATATGCATTAATGGTTCACTTAGTTTGTGATTATCTCCTGCCTTGTTGGAAGGTTCAGCTAATAGGCTTGTAATCATTTTATGATGGAAACTTCCAAACATATATCAAAGTAGAATAATATCCGGAACTCTCACGATCAGTCTTGTTCCATTTATTAACACCCCCCCCATTGTGTTAAAACAAATCTAAAATGTGGCATGTGATGGATTAGATGTTTACATTGTATACATATTGCTGTTACCATTCTAATAAGACTTTCTTGTCTATGCATTGTTTAGGGAGCCTTGGTGTCATCTTGCATAATTTATCAGACTGCTACTAGAAAAGGAAAAGCCAAGGTGGGTAGTGGGAAGGAGTGAGGGATGGACAGTCTCCTCTCATAACGATTTACAGCCTCAGGAACCAACCAGATGGGAGGCTGTCATGATTCAGAAACAGCTCTACAGTGGGTTTCATTTTTTGTTGCTGTTAGGTTCCCATGGAGTCAACTATGACTCATAGTAACCCTGCAAACAACAGAACTGAACTCTACCCTGTTATGAGCCATCTTCAATAAGCTTTGTTTCACTCACTCTGTCAGCTCATCCTGAAGATCTTTCTCTCTTTCTCTGACCCACCTTTCCCAGTATAATGACTTTTTCCAAGAACTAGCCCCTCCTGACTACCTGTCCCAGGTATGGGAGAGGGAGCTTCACCATCCTAGCCTCTAAGGTGCACCCTTGTTGCATCCAGTGTTTAAACTTCCCCAAACTATCTCTTTTCCACTGTCACTTTGCCTAAATCAGAATTCTCCCAAGATACTCAGGTTGCATTTAGCTCTAGTGGCTTAGTGGTAAGGAATTGTGCTGCCAACACAAAGGTAATCAGTTCGAATCTATCAGGTGCTCCAATGGAGTAAGATGGGCAGAGTCAACGCCTTTGGAATTTACTGCCTCTGAAGACTCGCTGGGGGGTCAGTTATGAGTTATCTAACTATGGGATACACAAGAAGCAACAGTGTCTTAAATCTCCATCAATCTACAGGTGTCCCCTACCCACTTTTTCCTTCCAGTCTTCAAGTCCTATGTCATAAGAAGTTTCTCACATGCTAGTTGGAGTTTGTTGGGGTTTTTTTCCCTCTGGTACTCTTTAAGAAGCTGGTGTTAAGCTCAGTGGGTGATTTTCCGATTCAAGTTCTGGTTTTTGGCACAGAAACTTCCCCGGAGCTGCTGTGGGTTTTCGTTAGGAGTTAGATAAGGTCTTGTTTCCCTTTGTGGTGTTGGAGTGAATCAGTGGACTTTCCCATCTGCAAACTGCACCACAGAATAACTAAATAATTGCCGAGGCAATTTTAGAAGCATGGCATCTAATAACTGTAAAAGGAAAAATAATTATAATGCCACCTTTGACAGTTCCTAATGAAGTAATGGATCCTGGCAATGACCATTGATAGATAACTAACTTCAAAAGAGACAGCCAGACAATGTGTGCCTCCTGATGGAAGTTCCTAATGCCACCTATCAGATATCCTTGGAGGAAGGAGGTGGAGTGGGAATAGAGAGAAAACACGATTGACCATAAGCTAATACCACTGAAGCTGGATGATAGATACATGCTTTATGCTGCTCTTTGCTTTTGTATGTGCTTGGGAGTTTTCATAACAAATTTTTCGTGAAAAATTACTTGACTCCTAACTAGTGAGTTAGCTCACTAGTTTTTTTTTAGGAAGAAATTAGTTGACTAACTAGTAGGTCAGCTTGGGCATTGATTATAGTGATCACTTATCCTTTGACTAAGTGATTCATAAATTTGACTGCTTATTAGGATCATTGGGAAAGGCATATATGTGTTTCAAGCACATGTTTCTTTCATTCAGAGAATTTCCTATATTGTCCTAGGATGGAGCCCAGTTACTGGCAGGTTTAAAAGCCCTCCAGAAGATTCTGGTTTGCTCACTGGGTTGGGTGCCACTAGCCTCAACCCATAATTTGTCAGAGTTTACGAAGAGATGATCATCTCTTGTTTCTGATACATTCAGTAACTGCTTTATTTTAATCTCAACTTTCTATGCTCTGTTTATTCTCACCTCTTGCAAACTGCAATCCAATAGGGAAGCCTCTACAAATTAATAGCTTAATTACCAGAGGAAGGCTTAATCTTTGAGGTGAAAATGCATAGTAACACTTGGAAGGGACACTAGAGAGAACCTCAAGGTCTGTGTGCAGGACAGAAATGCATCCTCATTTTGTTTGCGGGGTGTGGGACAGGAGAAGAGAGCTGACTGTATCCCAGAATGGAAGAGACGCCTCTATCAAGTGTGCTTTAAAAACAAGTTATGCCTTATGATAGCATTTTAAAATTTTTGCTAGTGTAAACTATTCTTATAAAAATTTGTACAGCTCAGTGTAATCAGAAACAGCCTAAAAGTTTAGAATTTATTATCCCCCATTGTAATCATCCCTTTAGATACACAATATTAATCAATAACCAAAAACCTATTGTCAAGTCAGTTTCAACGACTAGCCTCCATCAGCCATGCCAACAGCAGCCAAGGCTGTAAATCTTTATGGGAAGAGACTTTCTGACTGACCCCCTTCAGTGCCGCTGGTAGAAGTTACCCACTCTGTCACCCCAGCCCCTCAGCAGTATTAACAATGTCAATGTCATGTGTGTCCTCCCACTGCTGGCTTTCTCCCTCTTAGGCCTTGGAGATTTATGTCCTAAAAATTAGATCATTTCATTGACATCTCTTAACTGCGATCATTCGAGGGCGATAGTTGCAGCCCCAACTCTTAGCAGCAGGATCGATTGATCGTTCATGATATGGATAAACGATGAAATGGTGAACCATTTCCCTATTGATGGATATTCAGATTGCTTCCAGTTTTCAGTCATCTTCAATCTGACCACAGTAAGCATCATTCCATGTAGAGCATTTGCTTCTGTGGGATAAGCACCCCAAAATGGGATTGCTAGTCTAGCTGGGTGGTGGTATCACCCTCATCATTATAACTGGTAATATATATCCTACATCATGTTCCTAAAATATCGTAATGATTCATCCCTCTACTGCCAGTAATGTATGAGAGTTGTGTAAGCATTATATAAATGTTAAAATTATTTGTTTTCTTCCCTCCCATCAATGTGGATCATCTGTAATTGGTAATCTATCAGTTTCTATTTATTTGTTCTTTCTGATGTGCATTTCCCATGACAGAAGTGTGTCAGAGATGGGAGATGTAGCCCGAAACAGTGAGAGAAGTAAAAAGCAAAGCCCACAGTGGGTCGAAATCGACACATTCAGCAGGTGGTTGCTGATCACTTAGACTCGCCGAGTCCCAGGTCCTAACCTAGAGCCCTGGTGGTGCAGTGGGGAAGCACTTCTCTGGTAACTGAAAGGTTGGTGGGTTCCGATCCGTCAGCTGCTCTGAGAGAGCAAGATTTGTAGACACTTCTGTGCTGCCTTATAGAGTTGCTGTAAGTTGGAATCCTGAAGCACAGGCTTTGAAGTCCCAACTTGTCATGGCCCCTGTCATTTGAACCAGTGAGACACCCATTCCACATTACAGTGAAGTATTAATCATATCTCTCCTTCGAGTTGTTCAGGAAGCCCCAGAGCTTCCACTTGTCGATCATAATTAAAGTCCATTTCTTGTCCAGAACCTCACTTGCCATTTTTTTTTATTGTATTATTTTTACGTGTACCGTCAAATCAGATCTGACTGTTACAGGAGGAGATTGCCCCCTCCTTCTCCAGCAGAGCATCTGGTGGATTTGAACTGCGTACCTCTGGGATTGCAGTGTAGCGTCTTGCCACTAGGCCACCAGAGCTCCCTTTCACTTGCCATTTTTAACTGACTTTGTTTGGCTGCATTGTTTTACTTCTGTTTCGTGGTCACCCAGTATTTGATAGCTTGTGGTTTTAGTCAGTTCACCCCCAACCCAACCCACTACTGTGGAGTCCATTACAGCTGATGGTGCTGTGGACACTACAGAATAGAACGCTGGTCCTGACGCCTCTCAGCGGGCTGTGCTGGAGCCGGTGCTGCCCCTCCTGTGTTACCATCTCGTGGAGGCTCTTCCTCTTTTCCACTGACCCTCTGCCCTCACGAGGCCTTTCTTCAGGGACCGGTCCCTTCCGGGAACATGCCCATGCTTTGTGAGATAAAACCTTGTCCTTTTTGTCCCCAAAGAACACCCTAGCTGCTCATCAAGACGGATTTGTTTGTGCTTTTGGAAGCCCATGATATATATATATGTTGTTGTTATGTGCCGTCGAGTCGTTTGCGACTCATAGTGACCCTATGTACAACAGCCCTAAACCCTGCTCTATCCTGTGCCAACTGCATTGCCTCTGACACACCCATCCCGATTACCCCAGTCACTGAATCAATCCACCTCATAGAGGGTCTTCCCCTCCTGCGCTGTCCCTCTACTCTACCCAGCATGATGTCACTCTCTGAAGACCTGTCTCTCCTTGCAACATGTCCAAAGTATGTCAGACGAAGCCCCAGAATCTTTGCCTCCAAGGAGTATATATATGAGATATATATATATATTTTTCTTCTTCCTTTTCTGACACCTTAGTTGTTTAATAGTGTCTTTTCCCTCTCCGTGGTATATTTTATATTCTTCCTCAACACCACAATTTAGAGTTCTTGACTCTGTAGTTCTGAAACCAAACCCAAACCCACTGCCTTGGAGTGAGTTCTAACTCATGACTCCCTGCTGTCAGGTTCTGAGGGTGCACATCTTTATGGGAGCCACTCCAGCTGTCCCCCCAAGAAGCAGCTGGGTTAGCAGCGTAACCCCTATAACAGGTTGTTAAAAATCTTACATTGGATTTGTGTTGGAAAACAAGCCGAAAACAGGAATCCAGACGTTCAGAATAACCAGGAGATAAATTCCCGTGATCTTACGGGAACCTTTCTTTGGGGACGTGAGCTGCTCATGAATTAATGCCCCAGTGGTGTTTCTGTTGCAGGGAGGAAGATGTCCATGGATGTGACGTTTCTGGGGACAGGCGCAGCCTACCCGTCCCCGACCCGGGGTGCTTCTGCTCTGGTCCTTCGGTTTGAGGGCGCATGCTGGCTCTTTGACTGTGGCGAGGGGACTCAGACACAGCTCATGAAAAGCCAGCTTAAAGCAGGTTAGTGTGCTTTCTGCTGTCTCCTTGCGACACTTTCTGCTTGTGCATCATTTTCTTGGCCTTCTTTGACCCTTCTGCTCTTCAGAAATGAGCCTGACTGTTGCTTCCATGAAAGTGCTGGAGCCCTCACAAGACTTGGAAGCCCCCTGGCCACAGCCGCTGAGCCTCGCTTGTTTGTTTATTTGCTTTTCATTCATCCTGTGAATGTTGAGAGCAAGGATATGTCTAGACTTGGATGGAGTGTGGAATGGGCTACACAGGGCATGGTGTTGTTGTTGTTGTGTACCATTGATTCGGAACAGATCCGTAGCAGACCCTCAAGCAGGTTTTCAGAGACAGTTAATCACACGGGAGGAGATTTCCCCATCCTTCTCCCATGGAGCAGCTGGTGGACTTGAACCGTGTGCCTTTGGGATTGCAGCACAGCTACTTGCCACTAGATCACCAGAGCTCCCTAGGGCATATTAGCCGTCTTGTTAAGTAGGGCTGTATGTTGTTGTTATGTGCTGTCAAACCCTACTCTGTCCTGTGCCAGTCTCACTGTTTCAGACACACCCACCCCGATTACCCCAGTCATTGAATCAGTCCACCTCATAGAGGGTCTTCCCCTCCTGCGCTGTCCTTCTACCCTCCCAAGCATGACATCTCTCTCCAAGGACCAGTCCCTCCTTGCAACATGTCCAAAGTATGTCAGACGAAACCTCAGAATCCTTGCCTCCAAGGAGCAGCCTGATTTAACCCTTTCTAGGATGAACCTGTTCGTTTTCTTAAAAGTCCATGGTACATTAAATACTCTTCAGTACCACAACTCAAAGGCATCAATTCTCCTTCTATCCTCCCTAGTCATTGTCCAACTTTCTGATGCATAACAAATGATTGCAAAGATCATGGCTTGTATCAGGTGCACCTTAGTCTCCAGAGAGACACCATTGCTCTTTAGTACCCTGGAGAGGTCCCTAACAGCAGACTTTCCCATCGCAGTACCTCTTTAATTTCCTGGCTGCTGGTGTCAAGAGTGTTGACTGTGGAGCTAAGCAAACTAAAGCTGTGAACAATCTCAATCTTTCACCATCCATCCTGATGCTGCCAGTTGGCCCGGTAGTAAGAATCTTTGTCTTCTTGATATTAAGCCTTAATCCATAATGAAAGCTGCAGTCCTTGATCCTCTGCAGCAAGCGCTTCAGGTCCTCAGTTTCAGCAAGCAGGGTTGTGTTATCTGCATAATGCAGATTGTTGATGAATCTTTCTCCAATCCTGATGCCACATAGAGCCCAGCCTCCCGGATAATCTGTTCTGGATATAGGTTGAAAAGGTATGGAGAGAGGACACATCCCTGGCATACACCCTTCCCAGTTTTGAACCATGCAGTGTTTCCTTGCTCTGTTCTGACGACTGCCTCCTGGTCCAAGTATAGGTTTCGCATTAGCACGATCAAGTGTTCTGGGATTCCCATTCTTAGAGTCAGCTGACTCTGAGGGCTGTACGTTGTTGTTGTTAAGTGCAGTCGCAGGTGACTCCTAGCGACCCTATGAGGGAGAATCCTCAACGCTTGGGTGCCTTTCATCCTCTCTCCAGGTTCGTAGGGTTTCCGGAGGCAAGCTATTACGGAAGTGGATGCCACTCCTCCTTCAAGCTTGTTTTCACTGGGGAGCTCCACCCCACTCTGTCCACATTGGGTAACCAGAGTGCTGTATACATGTGCTTATTTTCAGTAAGAGAGAGTTATCAGCAGAGCCATGCAAGCCCAGGTGAAAGGGAGGAGGGCACATTTGAAGGTGACCTTTGCGTTGTTGAAGAATGCGGAAGAGAAGGACATTCTAGCCAGAGGGGGAGTGAGTGACAAAGGTCCAGCACCAGAGTGACTGAGAACACACAGTGAAAGGCCTTGGCCCGGTCAGGCCAGCCTGGATTCCAGTCCCAGCTCCCTCTTAGGCTTGTGACTAATGCAGCAAAGTGTTCTAAAGCTTCTCTTACACTGAAAATGAGGAGGAGCTCTACAGAGATGGAATGTTAGGAGGGTTCCGTGTAAGGATGCCACTCGGTGTGGTCGCTTCCTTATGGCTTTGCTCTCCCCTCTCCTGTCATCTCCCCAGAGGATCCTCCTGAGCCTCCTGGGTGTGTGGTTCCTCCCTCAGCCCCGTCATTCTATCACTGTATTCTATTTTATTGACTTTTAGTATCACCAGTGTCTTAGTCTATATTACCTAAATAGTTATTTCTGTGTTCACTGTCAGTGGTCAGTTACATATTTCACTCACTGACTCGCTCACTCCTGTAGGATCAGAGCTGACCTGACCCTCCAGCAGGCGCACAGGAGATTGTTCACGGTTTTGACCTCAGAGTCGTCAGTGGATTTGAACTGCTAGGGAAGGGCCACCTTTGGGTTAGCAGAACATCTCCTGTAATTATACATTTAGTAGATGCTTAATGATTAACACCCTTAGTACCAGCAGTCAGGAAATAAGGAGAAGCATTTCACGGGGAAAATCTGCAGTAAAGGACCTCTCCAAATTATTGTGGAGTAATGATGTCAGTTTGAGGACTAAGGTGCATCTGATTCAGGCCAGTCTCTTGCTCTGCATCTGAAAGCTGGATAGTGAATAAGGATGACAGAAAAAGAATTGACATTTTTGGCCTATGGTGTTGGAAACCATCCCATGGAAGGCCAAGAGACCGAACAGATAAGTCTTGGAGATGGTGCAACCAGAGTGCTCTTTGGAGGCAAGAACGATGAGGCAAGAATAACCTCACATACTTGGGGCATGTTGCTAGGAGGGGCTGTTTCTTGGAGAAGGACATGCTGTTGGGAAGGGTGGAGGGTTGGTGAAGGAGAGGAAAACCTTTGACTAGGTGGATTAATGGGTTGACTGCTGCAGTGGGCTCTTATGTGTCAGGAAATGTGAGGATGGCACAGGATAGAGCAAGGTTCAGATCTTTTAGTTCATGGGGTTGTTATGAGTCGTACTTGACTGGATGGCACCTAACAATAACAACAACATTGTTGTCTTGCTCTGTTTAGATAACAGCTGCTTAGTCTAGATACAGACTTTGAGCATAATTCAGTGGGATTCTCATTTCTCTCAATGTAAGCCGTGGTTTGTCAGATGCCTTTGTTGTTGTTTATTGATTGCCTTGAGTCAAGCATGACTTATCCATGTTGTACCAGGTGCCATGTATCAACCCAAAAGGAGAGAGATAGATAGAGAGAGTTATTGATTGTCTTCGAATTGAGCACGACTCATAGCGACCCTATGAACAAAAGGCCTGGAGCCCCTCTACAACCGTCAACATTTATCAAAGTTCATAGAGTTTCTTGAGGCATGTTGTTTAGGAAGTGGATGCCATTCCTGCTTCCAAAAAAATGCCTTTGCATAGTCAATAAACACAAATTCCTTCTTAGGAAGATCCAACAGCATGTCTTCCATTGAAAGATTTTCTGTTTCTATGTTTTCATCACCTTCTGTGCCATTTTGTCCTGTTGTTTTGAATGGCTTAAAGTTGTCTCTTGCCTCTGTATTTCTGTCTTTGTATTATTTTGCTTTGATTTATCTGAGCTGTGCACGTGTGCTGCACCACTTGCTTATTTGTAAATTCCTTCATGTTTCACCTGTTGTGCTCTTGGGGGGTGTGATAGAGGGTGGGGTTGTGCATGCCATTCTTTGTGTTTTGCATAGAGTGGTTGAGGCTGGACTGGCCCGTGCTGGTTTTGGCTTCATGCAGCAGGTGAAGCAGTAGCTGGCTTTGGCTTTTTTGCCTGCTGAGTGGAGCTGCAGGAGGTGTATGTGTGGCTCGATACTGCTGTGTCTGTCTTCTTGTCAGCCAGAGGCTTTCAGCAAGCAAAGATGTGTCATCTGTATAATGCCAATTGTTGGTATGTACAGCTGAGTCAAATCTGACTCATATTTGACCTTCCAGCACGTTTCCAGAGTCAGTAAATTGCACAGGAGGAGATTGCCCATCTTGCTTCTGCAGAACACCTGGTGGATTGGATTTGAACCGCATACCTTTGGATTGGCAGCTCAACTCCTTACCACTAAGCCACCAGACCTCTCCTATTGTAACTTAAGTCTTGATAGATGACAACTATGAAAATTAATATTGCTAGGACTCATCACAGTGGATGACATTTGATGACTTAGGCAGGATACTCCCAGGGTCTGAGGCTCTGTTGAATTCTTATGGTGGAAACTGAGGTGCAGAGAGAGCAGCAGAATGACAGAGGTGCTTCTGAGAACTTTGTGAGTGTGGAGGAGGATAATGCCAGCCACCTGCATGTTCAGAGAAATCAACCCCAAGACAAAGACATCTGAATTCAGGTCTAAGAGATGAATAGGGTTATCTCCAGGAAGAGTGGTGGAGATTGATATTCCAGGAAGAGACAACAAAGGGAGCAAGAAGTCAGTGAATTTCCAGGAAAGGAATGGCATGTTTGGGGAACAGTAAACTGTTCCGAGCACTGAGTTCCTGGGTAGGAGGCTAAGATGCTGGAAAGGGCAGTCATTGCAGACTTCTGTAGCATGCTAAGGTAATTTGGATTTTATTATTTTAACAAACCATTAGAAGCTTTTAATCATAGGGATGACATGATTAGACTTGTGTTTTTAGGATAGAGCGTTCTGATAGCAAGTAAACTGGGAAAAAGAGTGATATGTGGGATACCATTTCTGAGGCAGTTGGCATGCATCTGAGAGAGAAGATGAATGCATTGAAGCAGGAAGTCGGGGCAGAGATGGAGATCAAGAACTCAGGAGATACTTGTGGGCCCAACAGAAAGTGATGACTGATTATCTAGGTTGGGAGGAAGTGAAGAACTGAAAAGTATTTCAGGTTACCAGTGATAATGTGCTGATCAGGAAAAGAGCTGTAGGGGGAAGGAACTAGTGCCTGGGGCTTGGGACACAGGACCTTGAGATGCACAAGTTCACCTGTAATTCTGTGGTGTTGAACTCCTGACATGTGAGCAGGTTCTGTGTGCCACAGGCCCCTGGAATCCCGCCGATAGGCCTCTCAGCAGTGTTCTCAGATGCGGTCCAGAGTGGGGGTTGTGATCATTCATATTTTACAGAGTGGGGGGCAGGGGCAGGGATAGGAAGTGGATTAAACAGAAACAAAATATCGTTCAGAATTTAGATAGGAGAGTGAATCTTTCCTTTTTTTGTTTCTTACCTGTATGAGTTATCTAACACTTTGTAACAAATTGCCACAAACCTGGAGGTGTAAAAAAACCAGGCATTTAGCATCTCACAATTCCTGTGAGTTGAGGAGTCCGGGATCCTCGGATCCCCGCTGGAACCTCAGGTTTGGGGTCAGAGTCTCACCCGGCTGCAGTCCAGTGCTGCTTGGGATGTTGATCTCGTCAGCGTCGGCACTGGGGAAGAATCTGCTCCTGCGTTCACTTGGGCTGTTGGCGGAATCCTTGCAGTTGTCAGGATTTAGGACGAGGGCCGCCCTTGGTTCCTAGCATTCTCTACCGAAAGCCCTTGTGTTCATGGTTGCTTCCTTACAGAAAGCTAAAGGAGGAGCCTTAGAGCGAACGGACGTACAGGATGGAGTCTTCCATGGCAGAGCGTCACAGCCCTGTGTCCTCTTCTGCTGCTTAGAAGCAAGTCACAGTCCCACCCACACTCCAAGGGGATCATCGAAGGGTGGGAGCAGCAGGACGCGGGGATCGTGGAGGCCACCTGAAATCTTTCACAACCTCAGTAATGGTTTTCTACTTCACAATTATCCTGTATATCAAAAACATATGCAGCTAAACCTGGCAAAAACAGGAACCAGGAGACTTTTCATTTACTGAATTTTTATTGACTTGGAGAAAAAAAAAATTATTACCTCAAAGCATTATGCCTGCGCACTCCGGCTGGGCAGAAGCCGCTTTGGTAGACCTGGGTTTCTCTTAGTATTTGATTTCTTGAAACCCTTTAGAACTGACACTGCCTCCTGGGGTAATGTTTTACGAGCTTGGTAGGGAAATACCTTCTTTTTATCCAAACATGCTTATTTTAAGGTTCCGTGCTTCAGTATGTAAGCATCTGGTTAATGAGTTTGCATGTCTTTTTCTTTCATAATTTAAATAAATGAGCATAAGCCTTCTTTTCCACTTCAAAAAGGGATTATAAAGTGGTAAAAGGTGTAATATCTTTAAAAATAACCATAAAGAGTTTATGTGCTCATTTTGAAAGTTCAAATCAAGTAGAAAAGTATAAGGAAGAAAAAGTCCGACTCCTTTTCTCATCCATATGTTTTCTGCCCATGTGGATACAGTAGTGGTATGGGTGTATTTTAGGGCGCTCTGGTGGCCTAGTGGTAAGAAACTGTGCCGTGATCCCAAAGGCACAGTGTTTGACTCCAGCAGCTGCTCTGTGGGAGAAGGATGGACAGTCTCCTCCCATGTGAAGTAGAGCCTCTGAAAACCTGTTGGAAGGTCAACTCTGAGTCGATTCCGACTCGACAGCACACAACTACAACCAGAACAGCAACAAGGGTCTATTTGGACATGTGCATGTGTGTGCATACTTTTTCCATAAATGGGATCATAGTAGGTGTCATAGTAGGTGCTGTTGCTGTTATGTGCCATCAAGTCGCCTTCGACTTGTAGTGACCCTCTGTACAGTAGCTCTGAACCCTGCCCTGTCCTGAGCCAGTTTCATTGTCTCCAACACACCTCATCTCTTTGTCCCAGGTACCCTGTCAATCCATCTCGTTTGAGGTCTTCCTCTCTCATACTTCCCCTCCACCCTTCCAAGCATAATGTCCTTCTCCAAGGACTGGTCCCTCCTGGCCACGTACCTGAAGAATGTGAGACAGAGCTGCAAAATCCTTGCCTCCAGGGAGAAACTTGGTTTCACCCTCTCCAAGACAGATGTATTTGTTCTCCTGGCAGTCCGTGGTATGTTCAATACTAACCTGCCTTTTTTCACTGAACAGTATATATGAACACGGACATTTCCCCCATGGCAGCAGTCAGTGTGACGGCTTCACCATTTTCAATGCAGGCTGAGGACCCTCGTCCTCCATGGATGACATCCCCTCCCTCCCTAGAACTTTCTTGTTCTCAGGCAAAAGAGAACTCATGCATTTTTCTCTCCTCATTTGATCACTTCCTCATACCTTTGCTAATTTTGGTTCCCGTTTCTCGTCCCTGTGAAATCAAGTTTCTTCAAAATGGAAATGTTTGTCTTCTATGAAACTGTGATAACTGTGAGACACAGTTCTCCACTTACTCAGTTCGTCTCACTTGGCTTGGGTGAGCAGGTTATTTCCGAGTTCCTTTCTGACTCTGTTCTGCAGAGGCAGGGAGAGGGCCCAGCCTTCCTGCCGTTGGGGTGCTGAGGCCAGCATGCCTGTGGGAGGCAGCAGTGCTCACTGTGCGTCTCCTCCAGAGGCCTCAGGACATATTGGAGGTGCTGGGCAGCCTGGACGGGGGAAGGGGCAACCAAAGCGTTCTTGAATCAAAGAACATCAAAAGCAAGAGCTAACAAGGGCAAAGAATGAGGTGCGTGAGGAAACTTGTAGGGTGTCTCTTGGGGATCTCAGGGTCCAGACGTGGCTGCAGTCTGACCTTGTACCCTCTGCTCATGGGACCTAGACTTGGTGTGCTAACACTAGAAGACACACTCGAAGGACACTTTTGCTTGGTGGTGTTAGTAACCGTGTTACAAATAAACTGTGCTTTTTCTTTGGTATTCATGTTTGAAATATATAGACCATGAGCTTGATGTGAAAGCCTGTGTTACACTGAAAATGTGTTCGTTACAATTCTGTGGTCCATCTCAGAAAAATGCTGATCTGACATCCTGCAGCAAATTCCCTTCACCACTGGCTAAATCAGCTTACAGCCTAAGCCGATATATACTGAAAAAACCGTGTTGTGTTAGTTTAGACTGAACGGAGGAGGTAGACCCCAGTACCTGGACAGGGTTCCAGAGCGCGTCCTCTCTCTGATCTTCATTCTGGGGTCGACAGGCCACCACTTCTCTTGTGCCTTCCTTAGCTTGTTCCTTTCTCGTCTCCCCATTCTGCTCACGACCCAGCCCTCTCCCTCTTTCAGGCTCCTCCTTTTGTGTCACCTCCCCACTCTCCCTGCCCCCCAGCAGCTTCCTCCAAACAAGAAGAATCTGACTTGGCTGATAAATCCCTATCCAGGGTACAGAGTCCTTAAAAGGCAGTTTTAGGTTCAGACACTGATGCAGTCATTTGGGGCCAGTGGAATATTTGTTTTGCTGCAAGTGTATGGTTGCTGTTCTCAGAGGGAGCAGTGTGAGTGCGAGAGGAAGACCTTCAACAAAATGGACTGACAGAGCGACTGCAGCAGTGGGCTGGCGTGTGTCAGAGATGATGAGGATGGCACAGGATAGGACAGGGTTCAGGTGTGTTGTTCATAGGGTCGCTGTGAGTCATACTCGATGGCACCTAACAACAACTGTTATTTAGGTAAATTATTTTGGTGCCCTTGTATGTATTTTATTTATCTTTAGGTGAGAAGATATATAGGAAAATTTTCAGAAAATTACAACAAAACTATATAATGTGTTTTATGAAAAAATAAAAAGTGGTCCAATGAAATAAAAACCCATCTGTCTGTCTCTCTTCTGGAATCATGCAGTAAAATGTGAACAAGTTCTCTATGGTAAGCTGATCTTATGGGGGTTGTGGCGTCTGCTTCAAGCACCTTTGTGTGGGTTTTTCACATCTGAAAGATCCCCAATGCTATTCCTTTCTCTTGATCAAAAGGAAGAATTACCAAGATCTTCATCACTCATCTTCACGGTGACCATTTCTTCGGCCTGCCCGGGCTCCTGTGTACAATCAGCCTGCAGAGTGGCCCTGTGGTCACCAAACAGCCCATCGAAATCTACGGCCCAGTGGGCCTTCGGGACTTCCTGCTGCGGACCATGGAACTCTCTCACACCGAGCTGGTCTTCCCGTACGTGGTCCACGAGCTGGTGCCCACCGAGGATCAGTGTCCTGCAGACGAGCAGAAAGACTTCACCCCCGTGAAGCCAGCAGACAGCCCTCCCACAGAGGGCCAAGGGCGGACTATCCTGTTAGACTCGGAAGAGGACTCCTACCTCTTGGTCGATGATGAACAGTTTGTGGTGAAAGCATTTCGCCTCTTTCACCGGATTCCCTCTTTTGGGTTTTCTGTCATGGAGAAGAAACGCCCGGGTAAACTCAATGCGCAGAAACTGAAAGATCTCGGTAAGTTCAAGTTGTTGTTTTTCTCTTCGCATCAGTCAAATTAGTATTGACTCAGCCTGTGAAAAGGGCCAGGGGTCTTCCTTCCTCCTGTTTCCCAGGTCGGAGACGGATGCTTTCTCTCTTTCCTTTGCCCAGGGTTTGCTTAGTGTTAAGGTAAAGCCTTGGAGCCAGAGAATGCTCTTCAGACCACAAACCAAGTGTGCATTTAAAGGTACTTCTCATCAGCCCCACGAACCCCAATTCCTGGTCGGTCCTCCCTGTAACTTGTGCTCTTTTCAGTCACAGGAGAGGCTCGGGTGGAGGGTGATGGTGGTTTTATATCTAGGCTTTTCTGCGCTCCTGTCTTAATTTGAACAGTATTTTTGAGGCTATCTTTAACCTGTGGTGGTTTTGGGGGGCTTTCTTTCCCTTACTTTTCTGCCCCAGTTCTTCAAATTCCTGCATCGTCAACTGCCTGTCTTTTATCAGTTGCTTTGTGCTTCAGCCTTGTTTGGTCCAGTAGTCAGAACACTCCCCCTCAACTGACTTTACAAACCTGGGTTCATTTATTGCAATCAAAAGCAAAGCACACACAGGATGGGGTCAGAGCTCTTGTAAGGCTCCACACCCCCTCTGTGTGGGCCATCTCCCATGAAAGGGGGCCCCTGCACCTTTTGTGGAGCGGTGTCTGAGCCCCTCTTACCTCCAGCATCACTACAGTGCTCGGCCACAGCAGAGATTAGGAAAACTATGGTGATGTTTTTTTGTGTGATTGTTTCTACGCACAGTTTTTTCCTTCTTCGTCATGCCAGATCCTGAGAAACGGAGACTTTGACCACATGAAATATATTACCCCAAACCTGGAGAAATATTGTTCTATTTTTTTGTGTGTGTGTGTGTGTGTGTGAGTGTACCGTCAAATCAGATCTGACTGGTACAGGAGGAGATTGTCCCTCCTTTCCCGGCAGAGCATCTGGTGAGTTTGAACCGTGCGCCTCTGGGATTGTAGTTGCAGCTCCTTTCCACTAGGCCACCAGAGCTCCCCTATATTGTTATATTTGAAAACTTTAAACATGATCTCTATTGAAATTAGGGAGCCCTGGTGGCGTGGCCCATAGAGAGTTGCACTCCTAACCCACTGGCATCCCCTGTCAGGTGGTTCAAATCCACCATGGACCCTGAGGGTGAAAGATGGGCTCCCTTGTTCCACGCACGTTTCAGCCTCTGGAAATCTGCCGTGGGGTCAGCGTGGGTCAGTTCCAACTAAGGAACAGTGAGTTTTTTGAGCTTACATGTTGATGATAACAACATGTGATGATAACAGTCTTATTTTTATGTAAGCTTTGCCCAGCATAACCACTAGCTGCTATTCTATGTTAATAAGAATGAGATTTAAACCCCGTTTGGTAAATGTGGAACTGCCCCTGCCTGCCTAGGAAGATGCATTACATATGTTTCCCAGAACTTCTCTTTAATCTTGTGATCAGAACAATCTCCTCTAATAGCATCTTTATTAATTTAGCCTGTTTACCTGCTTTAACCAAAGGAGCCCTGGTGATGCAGTGGTTAAGTGCTTACATACTAATAAGAAGGTTGGTGGTTCGAACCCACTGGCTGCTCTACAGGAGAAAAAGGTGGCAGTCAACTTCTCTAAAGAGTTACAGCCTTAATAATCCCATGAGGCTGTTCTACTCTGGCCTGAAGGTAGTTGTCAGAATTCCACTCAGCAGCAGTGGGCTGGGTGGTTGGTTTTGACTCTAAATATTGATCGTGTTATTCTTTAAACAGACTCACTTCACTCGGAGATGAGTTTATTAAATAATGCAGAACAGAGAATCAAGGCTGTTACCTTGACTGTCATGAAGTCTTAGTGAGATTTAGGAGCTTACAACTCATTTGACACATACGGGAGGAATGTTTTAACCACTAGGATATTCTGATAGCAATAGATAGCATTGAGTTTTTAAAATATATATATATATTCATTCCAGTTTTCCATTAGTAGTAAGAACAAGTTACAAGGATAATGAAAAGGGGGGGGGGGAAGAATGTCTTTCTTCTTTACTCTGCTGTTTAAAAGCAAATCCTTGGCGAAGTCATAAATTCCATTCCTGTGATAAATTGTTACCTGTCTTCACCACTAGGTATTCCACCAGGTCCTGCCTATGGGAAGCTGAAAAATGGAATTTCTATTGTTCTGGAAAATGGGGTTACAATTTTCCCCCAAGATGTTTTAAAAAAGCCAGTCGTTGGAAGAAAAATCTGCATCCTGGGTGATTGTTCAGGGGTCGTGGGTGACGGAGGGGTGAAGCTGTGCTCCGAAGCTGACCTGTTGATCCACGAAGCGACCCTGGATGACACCCAGATGGACAAAGCCAAGGAGCATGGCCACAGCACACCGCAGATGGCCGCAGCGTTTGCGAAGCAGTGCCAAGCAAAGAGGCTGGTTCTGACTCACTTCAGTCAGAGGTACAAACCAGTTGCCTTGGCCAAAGAAGGAGAAACAGATGGTATCGCAGAACTGAAAAAGCAAGCCGAATCAGTGCTAGATCTCCAAGAAGTGACTCTTGCGGAAGATTTTATGGTGATTGGCATTCCACTCAAGAAATGAGACCAGCGTTCCCGACTGCAGATGGACGGGTCGGTGGCTGTGTTACTGAACCGCCAGGCCAGTTGGAGTTCTTGTTTGGTCTAAATTATTTGGGGTCTGTGATCCTTCAAAGGATGGCTGCATCGCTGAACTGACTCACTCAGAAGGAGCAAGCTTTTCCGTAACCAAGAGTTTTTAAAAGGAAAAGAACAGCATCCTTTTCTTTCGAATTAAAATTTGGCAAGAATGACGGACTTTCACATATGCTCCTTGTTTTGTGACTTCTGCCAGTGCTCCGTGCAGTGCTGCCTTTAGCTTCTGCCCAGCTTCTTGCTATTATTGGCAAAGGGCTTGGGGTATTTTGCCAATTTGTGTTGAATTTGCTTGTGTTATTAACAGAATAGAGAGGAGTACAATGTGGCTTTGAACATGCAGGACTGGAGATAGCATGTTAAGTCTTAAAGCCTTTGCTAGAATACTTACATGATTGGGTCATGGTAGGTGTGTCCTCTTTAATTAATATTTTACTGAACTTCCCAATTTGCTTTAAACCTATGGTTCTCGAGTGGATACTATGTCCCTGAGGAGGTTTTGAAATTGTGGGGATGTTTCTCCTGGTTGCAGTGACTGAGGACCACAGCTGGCATTTAGTAGTCCAGGGCTGGGGTGTTAAATGCCACAATTTGGGCCAGTTCTGCACAGTGAGGAGTTACCGTGCCCAAAATACAAATTACAGACATGTTGAAATACAAAGCAAATTATGGTTTATACTCACAAAGTGAAAATACCTTATTAAAATTAGTAGCCAGTTGCCTTTCTTGTCAAATCCTGTAAGAAATCCTAAAGAGCTAGTTACGTGAACATGTTGGACTTGGACGCCA
Organism: Elephantulus edwardii; assembly: GCF_000299155.1. Classification (NCBI taxonomy): domain Eukaryota; kingdom Metazoa; phylum Chordata; class Mammalia; order Macroscelidea; family Macroscelididae; genus Elephantulus; species Elephantulus edwardii. The sequence goes on from NW_006399853.1 coordinate 4,468,181, forward strand.
CATCAGCGTTATTTGAAAGAGATGAACCACCAACGAGTTTTTTAATCTAGAGGTAAAGATATGGTGTCTGTTAAACTGAGCTTTGATATACATGACCATATTAAGAATTGTTTTAGCATAATTTGAATAAATGCTCTTTCCAGAACGGAAGAGCTTTTCCTTCTGAGCGCTCTGCTTCTCTCTTGCATGGGGTTCCTGATCCTTTGCCCCACACTGTTTCTCAAATTGTGTCCCATGGAAAACTGATCTTTCAGTCTGGCTCTAAAGTTTACTGTTTCGGTACCTGACTTGAGCAGAGAACCCTTAGAATCAACTGTGTGTGCCCCTGTACGTACATTAATATATGGGCTAAGCCCTCACAGACCATGGGAATGTGGGAATGATTTGATAGGTTGGATTGGATGTAAGGCCCATGGTGTAAGACGCTATTCTGGACTAGAATTTGTTCTTTTTTTTTTAATATTTTGTGTGCGTATACTATTGAATCAGATCCAGTTGGTACAGGAGGAGATTGCCCCTCCTTCTCCAGCAGAGCATTTGGTGGATTTGAACAGCACAGCTTTGGAACTGCAGCATAGCTTCTTACCACTAGGCCACTAGAGCTCCCTTAGAATTTGTTCTTAATGGCCACATTACTCTATTTTTGGAACTACACATTAGAATAAAGTCTAAACTGGACCCTTCAGAGCCTATAATTTGCTGATGGGTTCTGAGAATTATTGTACATATAGTTTGTGTGCCAAACATTTGATCATTGAACCCTCTTTTTGCTGAGGAATGTCTTAGAACACTTGAGAAGTGCTGTCTTTACAATGCAAATGTATTTTTTTACCTGAATAATTTATTGAGAGGGTAAATTCCTTGTCTACACTTAGTATGGTACTTTCTCTGTCCTACATGGATGTGCACATGTCAGCAGTCCTCAGATAGTATCTTGTGTGTTGTAGATAAAAAATAGTACTGCCCCATTCTTAAAGGTACTTCATCAGCATCTACTGCTGTCGAGTCAGTCCCACAGTAAACCCTAAGTTGTCTAATATTAACACTTCACTGATAAACTCTTAATGACCTTTTAATTCTAAGAGCAACATATGCTCGGTGGAGACTTTTTTAAAAGGTTAAAAAAAAATTAAAAGGGAAGACAATTAGTCATAATTCCACCATCCAGAGAAAGCTGCTACTTGTAGTTCATTTGTTCTCAGCTGCAGGGTGAGTCAGAGACCCCCAGACTCCACTTCTAGAGAGACTGATCAGGTAGGTCGGCAGTGGTACCCAGGAGTCTGTATTTATAATAAGCCTCCCGTATACTTCCAAAGTATTCTTTGCGTGTGTATACAGAGATAGGAGAGTTGATTCCAACTCAATGGCAATGAATTTGCAAATATACATATGTACAGCAGACCACAATGAAAGAAAAAAATTGCCTCTTTTCTATACTCAAATGTGTGGTGTGTGTATAAACTTTATATATATTGACATATGTTTATATACATGGATTTTTTTATGTGTCTTTGCACTGCCTCAACTGTTTTTCTCATTTAATGCATCTTGAGTCTTTTCCCACAGTGTGAAATGTTCTTTGAAAACGTGTATTTAATGACTTTATACTGTCACATCCTATAGATGTAATAAAACAGCGATTTTCTTACTTTGGGAGCACGGATATTATCTTCCATTTTGTAAATAATACTATCATAATATTTTGGTGCTAAGTCTTTCTTATCTCTGAGTATTTCCCTGGGGGTTGATTTCCTCAAAGGGTCAAAATAAGATCCCTCCTCTCTTGACTCTGATGTTGTTATTTTCCTTCGAGTTGAAACCAAGCCATAGCTGACCCTGTAGTGGGTTTTCAGAGGCAGTAAATCACACAGGAGGAGAGTGGCCATCCTTCTCCCCCGGCACAGCTGGTCGAATCGAACCACATGCCTTTGGGATTGCAGCGCAGCTTCTTACTACTAGGCCACCAGAGCTCCCCAGCTCTGGACAGGAATCACTTCTTTCCTTACTTGCATCCACGACAGCTGCATGCGGAAGGCCCATTTTGCGACACAGCTGACGGATACTAGTCTTGTAAAGACTGCCTTGGCCTCCTGGGAAAAATGATAAATGGAGCCCTGGTGGCGCACTTGGTTGCTAACTGAATGTGAGGGTGTTCAAACCTACTTCTCAGCTCGGCAGGAGAAAAACCATGTGATCCGGTCGAGATTGTTATTGTTGTTAGGTGTTGGCTTCTAGTTGACTATGACTGGCAGCAACCCTGTTTACAGCAGATAGAAACCCTGCCCCATCTTTTAAGCCCAATTTTGCAGTTACTATGTCAGTCCGTCTCACGGACCGTCTCTCCTTGGCCAGCTCGCTAGCTTTCTAAACGTGATGCCGTCTGTTCAGAACTGGCCCCTCCTGATGACATGCCTGTGGAGCAGTGCTACCCCTGCCCCTGGGGGCGGGCGGTCACTGTGAGATGAAGCTGACTCAGTGCATCTAATATCAACAACAACGCAAATGCCTTGTGACTAACACATTGTTTGACTACGGTTCCTTTGAATTTCTTTACGCCAATTAAAAAAACTTGCAGTTTTTGCCTCCAAACCCAAAACCCAAATCTGTTGCTGTGACGTCAGTAAGACTCATAACAACTCTAGAAGAAAGCCGAGCTGCCCTCGAGGGTTGCCAGGGCTTCTGCAGCCAGCCTGGTGAGCTGGAACCCGTGAGCACATGGCACCAGGGCCCCGCGTTTTTGTTCAAAGGGGTGAGAGTCCTTACTGCTGCACCTCCGCCCATGGCAGGTATACCGTGAAGATGATTTTGTCCTCCCAGAGATAGACCTGTAGAGACGTGTCCTAGTTCTGTCTTTGCTGATTGATGGGTCACTGGGGTAAGAGATGAGTCAGAGTTTTTTTTTTCCTTAAATGCGAAGACTGAAGAAGTGCTGCTGATGCTTTGTGCACTCTTGACAGGATAAGAATAGACTGGCAAGTGGGGTGGAGATATGGGTTAGGATAGAGAAATGTCTGTCTTTTCTAGTACGAAGCAAACCGTTAATAACAAAAGCTGAAAAAGGAATAGCTCTTTAAACATGTGATGGTACAAAGAGAACAGGAAATACCAGATGAACAGTTAAGATTGCAAGGAGAAGTCTTCAGTGGGATTTGGAAAGGGATGGTCAAGGTGACAGTTTTTTGTCAGCCTATCCACTTCCTAAAACAACATGCCTCTGGAAACGCCATGACCTTTGATAAATAATGATAGTTACAGAAAGGCTTCAGGCCTTTTGTTCATAGAGTCATTGTGAGTCATGCTTGACGGCAATATTATTAGTAGTATTTAGTATTTTTAAAAATACCTTTCTGTGTGTAATTTTCAAGAATTAGGTCAAAACATCCACAAAGATAAAACACTGTCCTGAGTAATAATACCAATCACTGGTCTCCAGTGGGGTGTCCAGCCTATTGATGGTTCCTTTCAAGGAATGGATGTTTTAACCTTACAGTCCACTCTCCACGGTGCTTTTTTAAAATGCACATCTGAGCTGCCACTTTTGATCTCCTTGCCTTCGTCCCCTTTCTGCCATACCTTATCCTCCACTGCCCCTCATTTTTAGTGTCAGCCACATGGGCTTCCTTCCCATCCTTGGTCGTGGTCTCTGTAGTCCACATGGGCCTTCACGTGGACTAGTCCCTCTCCCTGGAGCTCTTTCTTCCCTTCCCTAAAAAAAGCCTTGCTCACCTTGACATCACAGCTCTGCAGCCGCTTCACGCCTGCCCTGCCCTCCCCACGAGGGAGCACTTTATTCTCCCAGGACCTGCATCATCCTTCCTGGTGCTTACTGTGTAAGTTTCATTTGGCTTCAGGGTTTGATTGTTTCCCACCAGCCCCGTAACTTCTCAGAACAGAACCATTGCTGAGTTTGCTCCCCTTCGAGTCTCACCTTCTAGCTCAGTGCCTGGAACATGTCAGTTGCTACTGAGTCAGCCTCTGGCTCTTGAGGGCCTCGTGCTCCAGGGAAGGACTGTTCTGGAAGACTTTGTGGCTGTAATCTACCCAAGCAGTTGCCTGACCTGTCTTCTCCAGAGCTGCAGGGTAGACCAGCAGCTGCCTGCAAAAAAGCCTGCAACCACCCTGGCTTCTGGGCTGTGGCTGGTACTCAGTAAATAGTGTCCACTGACTCCGTGTTTCTTGCCATCCTGGTATTTTATTAATGTGCCACTACCTTGTTCTTCTAGAGCTTTTTATCTTTTATTATAGAAACCAAATTTTTCACCTTATTTTTCTGATAGAAAACTGAGAAGGAAAAGAATGATTGCCTGGAACCCAGAATTTGTAGGTTTTCTAATTTTTTTTTTAAAGCCTTGGTGATTTAATATATGCAGACAAAAAACTTGAGATGAAGGAGGAGAAAGAAATTAATTTCTCTAAGAATTTGGCATGTTTGACTTTTGCTATGGTTAGTAAAGTAAGAACAAAGGGGGGCAAGGAGGAGGGGACAGGAATGGAGGCATCTGCAGGACCCTGGAACTGGGTAGGAAAATGAGGGAAGATCCTTAGCACAGGTGTGTCAGGTACTCGGTTTTATGATGCCTGTGTTGCCTGAAGGACTCCTGTGGCTCAGTGATTAAGCACTTGACTGCTGATGGAAAGGTCAGTGGTTCAAACCTCTTTGGAGAAAAGATGTGGCAATCTGATTTTGTAAGTATTACAGTAAACCCAGTGGGACAATTCCACTCTGTCCTGTGGGGTCATTTTGAGCTAGAATTGACTCCGTAGCAACAGGCTTGGGGTGGGTTTTTTGTTGTTGTTGGTTTGGTTTTTGGGGTATTTTTTTGTTCAGGAGTTGCTTGGGAAGTCTTTGGGTGGCATAAGCTGTTTGTGCTCTGATGCTATCTAAAGGTTGATAGTTCCAACCTATGACACAGTACCATGGAAGAAAGGCCTGGTGATCTGTGTCCTAAAGAAGTATAGTCAAGAAAACCGTATGGCGTGACCATGGCAGGTGAAGGCAACTCCTCCAGCCTGGACAGGTGCCACCCACCACGGCCTCGACACACCCCGTCCAGCCTCTCCTCACTGACTGGACTGGACTCTGCTTCCAGGGATGGACACTGGTGTCCGTGTGGAGGAGCCGGGAAGGGTATCCTTACGTTGCCCCCAGAAGTTACTGACTGGCATGTGGGCACTGTGTGGGAGCAGGTAGGCGGTGCCTAAGGTGCAGTGTGACGCAAACAGACCCCAGGACCCCTTCAGACCCCACGAAAAAAAGAAACCCGTATGGCACAGTCTCCTGTAACATGGGGACACCAGCAGTCAGATTGGGTTGGGTTTGAATCTGTGTTGGTTGGAGGGAAATCTTTTCATTCCCTTCAAACTTCCTTTGCATTCTGCTGGACATCCATTATTTGTGAGTCCCTCCCCACCCCGGCAGGTCACCGAATGACGAAGGACAAGGCCTGACTTCATGACTGGCTGATCTTTGGTAAAAAGAGATTGCAAGAATGAGAGGGTGAGACATCTGCCAAGCAAGTACAGGTCATGGGAGCTGGAGTTGGGTGACCAGGGGACCCTCAGTGTCCCATGAGTGTACAGAAATGTGTGAAGAGGATGTTGACATTTGCATAATCCCTAGGAGATGAGACGTCTGAACCAGTTTCATGTAAGAGAACAAGACGGTATCTCGGTGTCCCTGCCTCATGTATGTAAGTGTTAAAAAAGCGGTCATATTCAGGAAAATAAATCAGGAGGCGAGAGGGGTGCCTATGTTTACCCAAAGTAAAAAATATTTCCACCCCTAAATAAACCGAGCAGAGAAACCCTGTGCAGAGTCAAGTTCACAGCTATCTAAATCCTCCTCGCACTGCCTGAAACTCCTGGGCAGCCTCGGGTGAAGCAAAGCAGCCTTGAGTTCAGAGTCACCAAATGAATCCAAGGTTATTTTGACTAGGTTGTTCCCTAAAATGTTGTGGTTTCCTAAAATCACAGGCATCTCATTATCCCAGGCAACTGTGACTTTATCTCTTTCCAATACACTGGATGGAAGCTGACCTTGAACATGTACCCAAGTCTGGGTCAGCTACCGAGGCACCGATCCTGTCTGGCTTCTGAAGGACCCTGCTGTGGAGCTCATCTCCATTCCTGGTAGACCCTCGGGCCCAGCCAGTCTCCATCACAAGCCTACCTGAGAGGCAGCCTAGCTTCCTGTTCTGTAGACTATGACCCGTAACCGAGCAACCCAGTGAAGCTTGCCCTCTGAGCCAACCTCACTATCTCTGACACACCTGACCCCATTGCCACAGTCACTGTCAAACCATCTCATCCAGGGTCTTCCTCTTTTGCGCTGATCTTCTACCCTTCTAAGTATGATACCCATCTCCAAGGTTAGGTCCCTCCTGGCAACATGCCCAGAGTATGTGAGACAGCTTCAAAATCGTTGCCTCCAAGACAGCAATTTTGTTCTCCTGGTAGTCCATGATATGTTCAATACTCTTCTCCAACACTCCAGCTTCTCTCCACACATAGCTCAGTGGTCTTCAAATTAGGACATTTGTAGCTTTTGGGATATGCAGGCACTTAAGCATACTATCATCAACAGCCTACATTATGCAGATGACACAACCTTGCTTGCTGAGACAGAGACAAACTTGAAGGGCTTGCTGCAGAGGTCAAAGACTACAATCCTCAATATAGATTGAAGCTCAACATCAAGAAGACAAAGATTCTCACCATTAGGCCAATTGGCAGGACCATGATGGATGGAGAAGAGATTGAAATTGTTAACAATTTCAGCTTGCTTGGTTCCACAATCAACACTCTTGGCACCAACATTCAGAAAATCAAAAGATGAATTGCATTGGGAAAATCTGTCAGGGACCTCTCCAGAGAGCAGAAGAGCAAAAATGTCAGTATAGAGACTAAGATATGCCTGATTCAGGCCATGGTCTTGACAGTTCCTTGTTATACATCAGAGAGCTGGACAATGACTAAGGATGACAGAAGACTCACTGCCTTTGAGTTGTGTTGCTGGAGAAGAGTCTTGAACATACCATGGATCACCAAGAAAATAAACAGGTCTGTTTTGGAGAGAGTGAAACCAAGTTTCTCCTTGGAAGCTAGGATTTTGAAGCTCTATCTCACTTTGGGCACATGGCAAGGAAGAACTGGTCCTTGGAGAAGGACATCATGCTTGAAAGGGTAGAGGGACAGCACAGGAGAGGAAGACCCTTAATGAGATGGATTGATACGGTAACTAGAGTAATGGGTGTAGGTGTGTCCGAGTCAATAAAACTGGCTCAGGACAGGGCAGGATTCAGAGCTGTTGCACTTAGGGTTGCTATGAGTTGCTGGCGACTCCATGGCATATAACAACAACAAAAACAGATACTTAATAAGCTATTTTTAAAAATATTGAAAGAGTATTCAGGGTAGCATTTTGCCAAAAGAACAGATATGTCCTGGAAAAAGTACAGCCAGAATGCTTTTTGGAGGCAAAGACGACAAGCTTCATCTCACACACTTTTGGCACATTATTGGAGAGGCTGTTTCTTGGAGAGGGACACCATGCTTGGACAGGTGGAGGGTCAGTCAGTGTAAGAGAGGAAGACCCTCAATGAGATGGGTTGACATGCTGATTACAGCAGTCAGTTTAAGTGTGTCAGAAATGAGGAGGAGGGCACATGACAGGACAAGGGTCAGGTGTGTCTTTCATAGGGACGCTATGAGTTGTACTTGATTCGATGGCACCTACCATCAAACAACATGTATAGTCCATGGGGATCTCTAGTGACATAATCCACAGGAAGTTAACGCTGCTAATCCAAAGGCCAAAGCTTCTTGGTGGTTCAAATCCCCCAGCGGCTCAAATGGAGAAATATGAGCAATCTCCTGTGTGATTTACAGTTCCAGAAACCCAGTGGATCAACTGTAGGTCAATTTTGACCCCATGGCAGTGAATGAGAGAGACAGAATACCCAGAAAACCCACAGCTGTCTCAGAACCACCAGCCTTACAGACTGTAGCCTGAAAGGTTGTGCACTGCGCCAGGAGGGCGCCCAATGTATGGATTCGATAATGTCATTTTTCTTTTTTAATTTTATACTGGTTTATATGTTGTTGTTGTTGTTGATTGCTGTTGACTCAAGGTCGACTCATAGTGACTCTATGAACAAAAGACCTAATGCCTTTCCATAGCTATCGTTGTTTCTCCACTGGTTTATATTGTTGTTGTTGTTGTTGTTATGTGCTGTCCAGTCGTTTGCGACTCATAGCGACCCTATGCACAACAGCCCTAAACCCTGCTCTATCCGGCGCCAACCGCACTGCCTCTGACACACCCATCCCGATTACCCCAGTCACCGAATCAATCCATCTCATAGTCTTCCCCTCCTGCGCTGACCCTCTCCAAGGACCCGTCCCTCCTGGCAACATGTCCAAAGTATGTCAGACAAAGCCCCAGAATCCTTGCCTCCAAGGAGTAGCTTGGTTTAATCCTCTCCAAGATGAATCTGTTTGTTTTCCTGGCAGTCCATTGTACATTCAGTACTCTTCTCCAGCACCACGTCCTCCCTAGTCATTGTCCAACTCTCTGATGCATAACAAGCGATTGCAAAGACCATGGCCTGTATCAGGCGCACCTTAGTCTCCAGAGAGACACCGTTGCTCTTGAGTACTTTAGAGAGGTTCCTAACAGCAGACTTTCCCATCGCGATACGCTTTTTGATTTCCTGACTGCTGGTGCCAAGAGTGTTGACTGTGGAGCCAAGCAAACTGAAGCTGTGAACAATCTCAATCTCTTCGCCATCCATCCTGACACTGCCAATTGGTCCAGTGGTGAGAATCTTTGTCTTCTTGACATTAAGCCTCAGTCCATACTGAAGGCTGCAGTCCTTGACCCTCCGCAGCAAGTGCATGAGGTCCTCCTCAGTTTCAGCAAGCAGGGTTGTGTCATCTGCATAACGCAGATTGTTAATAGATCTTCCACCAATCTGGTTTATATAAAGAGTTCAAATGTTGTTTTTTCTCACCAGATCTTTCTCATTTCCTTCACGTACATCCCCCCATCAAATTGATAATGTCATTGTTAAGCCTCAGATATTTGGATTTAGGTTGTTCCTTCATGGTTTTGATGAGATTCAATTCCTATCGAGTTGGGAACTTGCCCTCCAGTGCTCTGTCTCTCTGGGATGGGGAGGGGGGACAATCTGGGGAGTACTGACAACTCCTAGTGAGGGTAGAGGCGACAGAGGCATGATGCTTTCCACCAGCCCCAGGTGGCTACTGAGCGCTCCCAGTGTGGGTGGCTGTGCTGTGAATACATGCTGGGTTTCCAAGCAGATTTAGGGAGGAGGAAAAAAGACATTGACAATAAAATATTTCAGTACTAATGTTTAGATAGAGTATATGTTGAAATAATAATACCCTGGTCAGAGCAGAGTAAATAAAATCTACTAATAGAAATTAATTTAACTGTTTTTATTGTTTTAGTGTGGCTATTTAGAACATTAAAAATTACAAATGACTCACATTGTGTTTCAATTAGGCAGTGCTGCTTCAGACAGTCTGTTCCCAACACCAGCAGTCTGAAGGACCCTTGAAAAAATACAATTCAGATGATGTCACTGATCTGCTCATAATTCTTCAGTAATAATTGCATCTCACTCCAGAGCTAAGACCAAGGTCTAGCAGGCCCTACTTGATCAAATGTACCCAATGAAAGAGTTTTACTTTTCAAGGAGAAGAGTGAATTGGGAGGGAAGGGTGAGCAGGGAGAAAAGTGCAACAATGAATGACTAGAAATCCTAAGTCTCTGTAAGAGGCTGTTTCTTGGAGAGGGACACCATGCTTGGACAGGTGGAGGGTCAGTCAGTGTAAGAGAGGAAGACCCTCAATGAGATGGGTTGACATGC
>NW_006399853.1:4478248-4507222 GCF_000299155.1 Elephantulus edwardii
CCTTTTAAACAGTTCTCTCCCTCATCTGTTTCAATGTAGTATACATAATTTATCCCATCTTTGTCAGTCTGCCCCCAACACTGATATAAGTCCCATTTTACATCAGTGGCACTATGCAGTATTTGTCCTTTTGTGACTGAGATACTTCACTCAGCATAATGTCCTCCAGGGTCACCCATTTTGTATAATATTTCACGAGTTCCTTGTTTTCAATTCTTATAATGATTTTGTGCACCAAACAGCCTCAGTATCCAAAATAAGAAATTGTCCATGAGGGAGCTCTGGTGGCCTAGTGGCAAGACGCTGCACTGCAATCCCAGAGGCAAGCAGTTCGAATCCACCAGATGCTCTGCTGGAGAAGGAAGAGCGATCTCCTCCTGTACCAGTAGGATCCAACTTGATGGTACACACACAAAAAATAATAACGTTAAATTTTAAAACAAGAAATTGTTAATGATCAAATGAGTAAGTGTGAAGCACCTACTGTGTGCACAATTCATGCAGATGCTGTGGTGCAGACCTGCAGAGCACCTTCTAATTCAGTGGTGAATTTGTTAAAAAACTAACAAGTATATGTTGTTGCTATCGTTCATTGTTGAGATGGAACTGACCCATAGCTGACCCTCCAGTGGGTTTTCAAAGGGAGTAAATCACATGAAAGATGGCCCAATGTTCTCCTACCAAAGAATGTATGACAAGTATAAAATCAAGTCACAAGACATTCTACTTTTTGCAATCTGTATCTTTTGGAGCAGCAGTTTAGCTTGAGAGTTGAGTTGAAATTTAAGCAAAGTCATCAGTCATTTGATTTTGAGCAAAGTCACTTAAATGCCATGAGCCTTAGTATCTTTCTTTTTTTGCAACATCCAAAGCACTTTATTGTAGATCTGAGAGGGCAGAGATAATTCTCTCAAAAACTGCCTATCTAAGGATGGTTATTAGTTTTTATACTTAGTTTATACTTAACATATTACTCTTGTTAGTTCAAAGTTAGATTCAAAAAATACATACAGTCACTAGTAAACAGACAGCTTGAGGCACAGTTTACACATGGCTGAGAAAAATGCAGTTTCAAAAGATAAATGCTAGTTCAGGAATCTCTCCAAAGCACTAAAGAGCAATGATGTCAGTCTGGAGACTAAGATGTGCCTAATTCAGGCTGTAGTCTTTGCAATTACTTGCGTTGCGTCAGAAAGCTAGAGAATGATTAGAGATGATAGAAGAATTGATGCCTTTGAGCTGTGGTGCTGGAGAAGAGTATTGAATATACCATGGACGGCTAGAAGAATACACAGGTTCATCCTGGAGAGGGTGAAACCAGGCTGCTTCTTGGAGGCAAGGATTCTAAAGCTTTATCTGACATACGTTGGACATGTTGCAAGGAGGGACCCTCTCTTGAGGGACATCATGCTTGGAAGGGTGGAGGGACAGAGCAGGAGAGGAAGACCCCTCGATGAGATAGATTGACTCAGTGACTGGGATAATGGGGGTCAGTGTGTAAGAAACAATAAGATTGGTGCAGGATAGAGCAGGTTATAGGGCTGTTGTACATAGGGTCGCTATGATGACGACAACAATAACAACAACAATAACAACAACAACAATAGTTCAGGAAAGATGCATTTCTTTTCCCAGTAAACAGCTTAAGGTGATCTGCATGGCTTTAGAGAAGTTACAACAGGGTATGAGGACCTAACAAATGTTACTTAGATGGTTCAACCAATTTTTCAGGCTGGAAACCCAGGATATCCAAAATATTTATTGTGGCTCAAGTGAAAATTCACAAACTAAATGAACTTTTCATGCAACCATGGATGCACATTTTTATAACATTAATGACCTATGATGTATCTACATTAATTACCTACTTAAGTACCTACAATGCGAGTACTCTCTTCCAGCTTCTCTATGATACCGCTTTCCATTCATCTTTCCATACCTCTCTACTTCTTGCCTTTCTTTCATGACTATATGCTGGTCATCCCCTTCTGTGTATTACTTTTCCTTCACCCATCTCAGCATGTGCCTCTCATAGATTAGTGGGCAAGGAGTTGCACTGCCAACCCAAAGGCCGGTGGTGCAAATCCCCCAGCTACTTCACTGGAGAAAGCTGGGTTGATCTCCTCCTGTGCTATTTACAACTCTGGAAACCTGCTAACAGGTCAGCACTGAGTCAGTTCTGATTCGTCACTGACTCAGCAGTGAGTGAGAGTGAGAGAGTAAGTATCTAATTGTTACTCGCCTCTCTCCCTCCGCATCCTTGCTGACTAAAAGTAGTAATCTGTGTGTACACCTTTCTTTAGCTTTTTATAAGAATAGGCTTTTTTACATTTTTTAAATTATTATTATTTTTTATGTGTGTACCGTCAAATCGGATCTGTCTGGTACAGGAGGAGATTTTTCCTCCTTCTCCAGCAGAGCATCTGGTGGATTTGAACCGTGCACCTCTGGGATTGCAGTACAGCTTCTTGCCACTAGGCTACCAGAACTCACCTATAAGAATAGTCTTATACAACATTTGTCCATATTCTTTGTCTGTAATTTTGGAAATTTTATGAGATGTCTTGGTGTTTTTGTTCTGGAATCTTGTCTGGGGTTCACTAATTTTCCTAAATTCAGTTTCTCATTTTTCTAAGATATTTGGAAATTTTTCTTCTTTAACTCTTCCACAATTTCTTCTGTGCTTTTTTGTTCCTTTTTGTTCTGGAATTCCAATCATATGTAAATTATTTCTCCTGATGGGATCCCACATCATTCTTAAGCTTTCTTAACTTTTTTTCTTTTTTTTTTTGTTTGTTTTTTGGTGTTTGTTGTTGTATACCATCGAATCAGATCTGACTGGCACAGGAGGAGATTGCCCCTCCTTCTCCAGCAGAACATCTGGTGGATTTGTCTTGCCTTCTTTCTTCTGATTGATTTTCTTACAGGTTCATATTGAAGGCTTTGTCTCCCAGTTCACTAATCTGCTTTCTATTGATTCAGTTCTGCTCTTTTATCCCTCCAATGTGTTACCTATTTCTGCTATTTTGGTCTGCTTGTTGTTATTGTGTGCTATTGTGTCAGAACTAACTCATAGCTGACCCTCCGGCAGGTTTTCAGAGGCAGTAAATGATACAGGAGGAGATTGCCCATATTTCAGTAGAGCAGCTGATGAATTTGAATCTCCTGCCTTGGAGGTAGCAGCACAACTCACTAGGCCACCAGAGCTCCAAGCATTTCAGTCTTAATATTTTGAATTTCAGTTTAATGTTTTATATGACTTTGGCTTCTAATTTTCTATTTATTTTATCTATGTGGTCTTGTTTGTGTTTTTTTAAAATTATATTTTCTACCTATATTTTTCTGACCTTAAACTCAATTAAAAACATCATTATCATTCTTTTTCATTTCTTATCATGGAATTCAAATAGCATTTCTCCTTTTGCGAGATTTCCTGGTTCTTTCTTTTGTTCACTCAGTTGTCTTTGCCTGTTTTGTTTTGGTTTTTGAGTGCCTTAAAGTTATCTGTTACCTCTGAGAAACTCTGGTAGTCTTTGTCTTGGGGAGCTCTGGTGGCCTAGTGGTAAGGAGCTGCACTTCCATACCAAAGGCACGTGGTTCGACTCTACTAGCTGCTCCATGGGAGAAGGATGGGCAGTCTCTTCCCTCCCATTAACTGTCTCTGAGACCCTGCCAGAGAGTCACCTATGGGTTGGTTCTGACTCAAAAGCACACAAAAAGTCATTATTTTAGGAAGCTCTGTTCTAGTGGTAAGAGCTGCACTGTAATCCCAATGGCATATGGTTCAAATCCACCAGCTGCTTCTTGAGAGAAGAATGGGCATTCTCCTCATGTGATATTAACTGCCTCTGAAAACCTACTGGAGAGTCAGCTGTGAGTCACAACAACAGTCTCTATTAGAGAGCTCTGGTGGCCTAGTGGTAAAGAGTCGCAGTGCTGTCCCAAAGGCAGGCAGTTTGAATTCATCACTGCTCCCATGCCGTGCAATTTTCAGCCTCTGAAAACTGACTGGAGGGTCAGCTATGAGTTCATTCCTATGTAGCAATAGTTTTTCTATGACTTCCTTTTATATTTATACATTTGATTGCATGGTGCACGTGTGCTATGGTGCTTGCTAATTGGACCATTCCTGGTGCTTCTCATCCTCTGTGATGGATGTGGCTGAGGATGGAGGTATGTATGCAAATCACTGTTCACTGTGCAGAGCAGATGAGGCAAGACTGGATCAGTTTTGGCTGCTTCCCCTCCTTAGATGGGGCAGGAGCTGACCTTTACTTTTTTGCGCATGGGGGTGAAATTGCAGGAGGTGTATGTGTGATTGGGTTGTGTGGTATTACTTCTACTGCCAGATTGAATAAAGAAAAAAATGGAAGCAAAACAAAACAGGAAAATTCTCCCCCAAACCCAAATTAGACAATGAAAAGAAAACCCAATATTGAAAAGGTTACAAAAGGAAGGGGAACAGGGTAGAAAGGGCAAAAGATAGGCAAAGGAAAGAAATAATCCTAAAGAGACAAAAAGAGAGAAGAGAGTGGAAGAAATGAAAACAAATAACCCAAAAAGCGATGGGAAGGAAAAAAATCGACAGCAAAGAAAGGAAGAACTCTGGGCACAGTGGATGATCTATGCACCCTCTTCTTGCCCCTGCTCTGGTGGATGGGGTGAGCGGTGGTCTAGGACAGTGTTTCCAGCAGAAGATTGGAGTTAGGATGCCTGGTCAGGACAGAGTTTCTGCTCATGTGGGAGGTGGCCGTGGAGACTGGAGAGGAGCTAGTTTGTGCGCCAGGCCACAGACAGCACCTCTGCGGGTCTAGGCGACTTGGAGGAGCAGGAGGACGCCCATCCTGGGATGGAGTTTCTGCTGGCCTCAGGCCTCTCCTGGGCACTCTGCCTGGTCAAGGATGGTGTGTTTGCTAGTCCAGGAAGTGGTTGCAGGCAGGGCGCCTATGAAATGGCATGCTCTGCAGGTGTGAGTGGAGAGCACTCCAGGTGTTCAGCTCGTGGGACCTCATCCACATGGGAAACAGACTGGGTGGTGGTCTGCCGTCTACCGTCTACCAGTTCAGAAAGCACATTACCCCAGTGCTATTCGTTGTTGCTGTTGTGTGCAGTCAAGTCAAACCTGACTCCTAGCTGACCCTTCAGTGGATTTTCAGAGGCTGTAAATTGCACGGGAGGAGACTGCCCATCACTCTCCCATGGAGCCGCTGGCAGATTTGATTGCCTGCCTTTGGGTTGGCAGCACTCCTTATCACTAAGCCATCAGAGCTCCCTAGTGCCAATGGTAGGAAAATGTTAATCTTTCCCCATGGGGACGAGGTGTACCTGATGCCAACCTATAGGGCATTCCACCAGATACAGTCACTGCCAAGTCCGAGATGCCCAAGGATGTCACACTCTGTGCAGGAGCACTGCTCCACACATGACCGTGGTGTGCACCAGGAGGGGGAAATCACAAGGGTGCCCTGGCAGATTCAAGGACGCTAGACAGAAATGGTTCTCCTGCCAACCCAGGGGCTGGTTGCAGACCAGGCCTGGCACACTCTATTCTCACCCAGGGGTTGTTGTTGTTGTTGTTAAGTGCCATTGAGTCACAGGTGACTCATAGCAACCCTATGAACGGAAGTCCTGGACACCTCCTGTATAACTTTCTTCCTCTCTCCAGGTTCAAAGGGTTTCCGGAGGCAAGCTATTATGGAAGTGGATGCCGCTCCTGCTTCCAAGCTTGTTTTAATTGGGGAGCGTCACCAAACACTGTCCCCCATGGGTAACCATTCTCACATTTGACTCATCAATGTCACAGTGTTCGGCTTCACAGCAACCACGAGTTACCTCTGTACAGCAAGTGGACAACATATCAGCGTTATAGGACCTAGAGGGATGTTAGAGATCAAGCATCCAAATGTGGAACTGTGGGCATGCTCTCAATGCCAAAATCAGAAAAGGTGCAATCATGACCTCAAGCAGGTCTGGGAACACCCAGAGAACACTGCCTGACTCTTGGTGGGTGGGCTGGGGAGGGAGTCATTCCTCTGGTCCCCAGGAGAGGATGAGGAACAAGGGAGAGGTCTCATCTTTCTTTTTAAAGTTTTTTTCTTTTTTGTTATTTTGTGTGTGTGTGTGCCATCTGATTGGATCTGACTGGTACAGGAGGAGATTGCCCCTCCTTCTCCAGCAGAGCTTCTGGTGGATTTGAACCATGCACCTCTGAGATTACAGTGCAGCTTCTTGCCACTAGGCCACCAGAGCTCCCTGAGGTCTCATCTCTCTTGATGTACACACTGCCGCTGTCCTGCTTTCCCTTGCCAACGTTCCCACACTGTACCGGGTCTGCTTGAAATGCATCTTCCCATCTGTCTCCTTATCCCTTGCTTTCTTTTCATTCATTCAGTGTCTAAGTGACTTCTTTATCATGGTCTTCAAAAGGCAGGGCGTATCATCTTTATCTATGATTTCTGTTACCTTGTCTCCTAGTTGTAGAAGGTCTATCTCTGCCTGGTCCAGCCTCTTGCCTGAAGAACCTCAAGACTGAGCGACTCTCTCTAGAAACTGGGTAACATAACATGACATTGTCTTCCTCATAGCATTACTCTGAAGATTATGGCACATAGTAAATACTCAGTAAATGTAAGCAAACAGGAGTATACCCAGTGCGTGTAGATGATAAACTCCTCCAAAGCTGGAGCCCTCTCATTCTCCGTGGCTCAGCTGACACTGAGGGACTCCGCACCATTTTGCTCTTTGCATAGCTCAGTGGCACTAATTCATTAGCAGATGCAGGCATTGACTTGCTTGCTGGTTTCTCCATCTGCTCTATATTTAGTACTAAACACAGACAGTTGTGGGGGTGGAGGAGGCTTTAGAGATCTTTGGTCCAAATCCATTGTGTTTTGTTTTGTTCGAAAGCCATAATCCAGAGAGAGAGTTTGGAGCATCTGCCATGGACCATTTTTAGGCATGTTTTGCAGACATCTATTTGCACTGTTGTGTATATCCATTCTGTGAATCTTCAACCATTTATGTAGAGTAGTATCCTAACTAATGTTACAAGTCTGATGCTACTCTCTGCAGAATTCCTGGATCATTATAATAAACAGGTATTAAATAAGTTGATCTGTGAGAAGAAAGTCACTTTTTACATTTCAGTATGTCAAATGGTTACAATCCTACAGTCTTAGGTTGAGATAAAGACATCTACAAATGAGGGTCTCTTAATCATACCTCATGTTTGCACATCTTACAACATTTCTTTCAACCCCTTTGGGAGGTTGCTGCTGTTGGTATTTACTTTGAGTCCCTAGCAACTCATAGTGACCCTGTGCTCAATACCTCTGAACCCTGCTCTCTCTTGAGCCGATCTGTCTCTTGCAGACTTACCCTCAATACCTCAGTTACTGTGTCAATCCATCTCACCCAGGGGCTTCCTCTCCTCTGCTGTCCCTTCGACCCTTTCAAGCATGATATCCCTCTCCAAAGATTCGCCCCTCCTGTCTACATGACCAAAGTATGTGAAATGGAGTCTCAAAATCCTTGCCTCCAAGGAGCAGCTTGGTTTCACCCTCTCTAGGACAGACCTGTTAGTTCTCTTGGCAGTCCATGGTATGTTCAAAACTTTGTGAGGTAGGCAGAGAATATTATAAATTCTACATTACAGTTGAAAAAAATTAGAGCCAAGAGATGTGAATTGACTTGCCTAAGTTTAGCAAATGGTAGTTAGTGGCATCGCTGAGTCTATATACTCCCTTCCTTTCCCACTCAGCCGGCAGAGGGAAGTGTTGGGAATTCCCAATTTCTGCCTTAAGTTTCCCTGCCCTAATCTGCTGATGCTGTTGTAGTGTACAATCAAGTCAGAACTGACCCATAGTTGACCCTCCTGCTGGTGGTTTTTCACAGGCAGTAAAGTCCATGGGAGGAAATTGCTCATCTTACTCCTATGGAGCAGCTGGTGGATTTGAACTACATACCTTTGCATTGGC
Organism: Elephantulus edwardii; assembly: GCF_000299155.1. NCBI lineage: Eukaryota > Metazoa > Chordata > Mammalia > Macroscelidea > Macroscelididae > Elephantulus > Elephantulus edwardii. Next base: position 4,486,225 of record NW_006399853.1, read on the forward strand.
AGCACAATTTCTTTCCACTAAGCCACCAGGGCTCCTGATAGAACTTGCCAACTGAAGTCTATGTTTGGGCTCTCAATGTCCTGGCTTCCTTTGGTCATCTGTGGGGGAGGGGGGCTGTCTCTGCTGAACAAGCCCTTGGCAGTGATAATGGCAGAGGAGACAAAGTGAGTGAGAAATGGTGGAGCAGAGTGAGGTGGAGGAGTCTGGATCAGAAAAAGTCCTAACAGGTGGCTGGAGCGTGGCTGAAATGCATTTCTCTCCTCTGCCTGCTGATGTCTTGGCATCACAGACATCCCTGTGCAATTTCTGTTCTTTGCAACTAAGTGAATAGTGACCACAATGACCTCCCAGGGCACCATGATCTCTGGCCGCTGGGTATAAATTGCCACATAACTTGTGACCGTCCTAGGTAGTAACTGTGATCGTAGCTCAGGAAAATCCCATTTATCCCGTAAGCTTGTTTTCTTATCTCTAAAAATGAACTAACAGCACCCTCCTCGCAGAACTATTGAATAATTGTAATGAGATCCCACATGGAAATATGCTTAGCTATCGTAAAATACCCAAAGGGAGCGAATTATCATCCCTTTCTAATAATACCCTTTCCAGAACCATTGTCCCTTTCCTATCTCATGTTGTTGTATTGTGTGTTGTCGAGTCGGAACCAACCCCTAGCTGACCCTACAGCAGATTTTCAGAAGCAGTTAATCACATGGGAAGAGATTGCCCAGCCTTCTCCTGTGATCTCATAATAGCCTGTAATATATCTTATGGTTCATTTTACTATTTTTAATAGAACCAAATGTGTGTATATGTTCATGTAGGATGGGAGAATTTTCATTACTATGTCTAAGTACTCCATGGTTACCATCTTATTCAAATATTCTGTTCCTTCGTTGTTACTGTTAGGTGCTGTAGAGTCGAGTAGGACTCAGAGCGACCCAGTGAACAACAGATCTGAACCCTGTCCTGTCCTGTGTCATCCTCACACTCTCTGACACACTCGAGCCCATTGCTGCAGTCACTGTGTCAACCCACCTGGCTGAGGGTCTTCCTCTCCTGTGCTGTCCCTCCACCTTTCCAGGTATGATGTCCCTCTCCAAGGAACAACCTCTCCTAGCAACATGCCCTAAATATATGAGCTGAAGCTTTGTCATCTATGCCTCCAAGGAGTAATCTGGTTGCATCTTCTTCAAGATGTATCTGTTTGCTCTTTTGGCAGACCATGGGATGTTCAGTGCTCTTCTCCAACACCACAGCTCGAAGGCATCAATTATTTTTCTGTCATCCTTATTCATTGTCCAGCTCTCATTTGGACAGCAAGTCACTGAAAAGACCATGGCCTGAATCAGACGCACCTTGGTCCTCAAACTGACATCACTGCTCCTTAGTAATTTGGAGAGGTCCCTGACTACACACTTTCCCAATGCAATGTTTCCTTATATTGTCTGTTATCCCTTTCAGCTAGACTTACAAATTTATTTCCCAAGTAGTAGCTCACAATCTTTTTAAAAAATTAATTTTAATGAACATTTACAGAGACTTTGGATTTCCATTCATTCATTGTTGCATTTTTCTCCCTGCCCACCCCTCCCCCCAGTTACCAATTCTCTTTGAAAAGTAAAAGAAAAATTCTTTCATTGGTATAGCTCACAATCTTTTAAATATCTATTTTTGCCTGCAATTTCCCTCATCTCCCACCTCAGGCTCTCTCTCTTAATGTGATTTATGACCCTAATGCCCATCCGTGGTCTTACTTTTTTTGCTACGGTTTTCTAATGGAAAAGTGTAGATTCAGGTGCTGGAGGAATGAATGGCTTTGGATGAGCTTCCAGATTGATTCATGCTGAGAAGCAGGAGTGGCATCCACTTCCTAAACTAGATGCCTCTGGAAACTCTACAAACTCTCTAAACTCTCTAAGTGTACAGAAATGATGTGAATTGTAGAACAGAGTTCAGGTCTTTTGTGCAGAGCTTACTCTGAGTCGTATTTGCCTTGCTGACACTTAACCATTGCTAAGTGAAACTAGTGCTGTTGTATCTGGAGGAACACTCTTCCACTTTGTTCATCACTCTTTGTCAATGTGCAGTATGAATAACCTAGGGTTGCTGTGATGCTGAACCTTGTGCCATTGGGGTATCAAATAAGATAATGGTTTCCCAGTGTGGACAGTGTTTGGTGGAGCTCGCAATTGTAAAACAGGTTTGGAAGCAGGAATGACATCCACTTTCTAAACCACATGCCTCTGGAAACTATGAACTTGGAGAAACTGCGTTAGTTATGGAAAGGCTTTAGGTCTTTTGTTCATCGAGTCGCCATGAGTCGTCCTCAACTCCATGTTAGACTATTGTAAATATAAATAAACTTGGTGAAATTTGGTTTTTTGAGTTTTAATTGAAATTTTAATGAAAGTTTAGATGGCAATTAACAACAACAGGAGTGGCTTGACTTGGAGAAATGGAGTAGTGAGGGTGGAGTTACTGGTAGAAGGAGAGTTGGGCTTGAAGGAAGGAAATTTAGAAAGGTCTAGAAGGAAGGGCTGGCAAGCCCAGGCCTGTGGTTGTCCACGGTGACCTTTTCCTTACTTGAAGAATGTCAGTCGCATTTTCTCCTCTGGAGAGCTGTGCTGAGGGCGGGCAGGCCGGAGGGGCAGGGCCAGTGAAGCCTGCATTCCAGGTCTTTGCATCAAGCCTCCCTCCCAACAAGGAACTTCCTTCAGAATCTTCGTGGACTACTGTTAGGTCAGGTCCAGTCGGAGTGAGGACAGGACTGCAACCCCAGGCATGTTCACATCAACTCCTTGTCTCCTGGTATTGCCAATTTGGGTGCTGGGAGGTGGAGTGGGGAAGGGGCTCTGTGGGTGTAGTGTGGTGTTTTAAATATTTTTTTTAATATTTGCCAAAAGGTCACAGATTCACAGTGGCTACGGTCCACCAGCGGCTACCCTGGAAGAAAGCAGCACAATCTGGGTCCCTGATTGTTACAAGTTCAGGGAACCCGTGGCCGGTGACTCAGAGCCCACTGGACGGCAGTGTGTGGGGTGGGAGGGTTAGGAGAAGCCAATGAAAGGAGGCCTGGTGACTGGTATAATATGGTGGACTCCTAATCAGATGGTCATTGGTTCAAATCCGCCAGGCCATCTAGGGGAGAAGTATGACTTAATCTCCTTTCCATAAAGATTTGTAAAGCCTCTGATGCCTGCGTGGTGTGGACTTAGGCTGCAAACCCAAAGGTATGTGGTTCCAACCCACCAGTTGCTCTGAGGGAGAAAGGCAATCTTCTGTGCGATTTACAGCCTCTGAAAACTCACTGTGAGTCGATTGGAAGGGGGCTCCTAAAAACAAGAGGAAACCATGTAGTGGGTTTGGTTTCCTGGTTTGGGGGAGGCCCTGGCAGACCCAGTCTGGCAGGGGGTGGGGGGGTCTTTGAGTTACAGTTCTTAAAGGGGACCATTGCAATTGCTGAGTGAGGCCAGGACAACCTCTCTTAAGAAGGAGGGGGAGCATCAGCTACCACTAGTGACCTTGGGGGGGGTCTGTTGAGTGACCTTGGGGGTCTGTGCGCTGTTGGCTGCTCTGCTGTCAGGGTGTTTGGGTACCAGAGCAACTTAGAGGAGGCTCTCTGCCTGAGTCCTTGACCTTGTGGGGCTCCTGAGGCACTGCAAGAATGAGATGCAGGCTTGTAACTTGGTCCAGGCCTGGAGAAGAAGCCAAACCAGGTGGGGAGATGAAAGGCATAGTCTTAAGGGAGTGCTGGGAGGTGAAAGTCAGCCAGGGAATTGAAGGGGGGAGCCACAGCTGTCGGGGGCGGCCATGGGGACACAGGGAGAGGAAGGGGAGACACCATGGCTGTCAGGGCAGCCCCAGGGACACAGGGAGAGGAAGCCCTCCCAGGGGTCAGCGCACTGCAGCCTCTAGACCCACACTGTGCTGATTTTGGTCCATGATTAAGTTAATTATTTTCCTTAAGGATGTCTCTCCATCACCCCAGGAAAACAGAATGCTTTCCAAATAAGAAAATCAAGCGTTTCATTAACATATTCCACCTTGGAGTTAAAAGTGAAAATTCCTTGACATAGGTATTTGTTACAAGATCTTTTTACCACTGTGATGATGCAACAGTGCACATTTTGAGTCCTTTTTTTTCTTCTCTCCCCCCCTTTTTGTGTTTTTTTCTTTTTCTGAAATCATCACATCCAACACTCCCCGCCTGCAATGTTCTCTCTTGTGCCTGTGACACTGAGAAGCCAATTTCACTGACAGGATTATGATCTGTCTAGTTTTTAGGTGGATGTGGCATCTTCTAAAGGGAGGAAGGAGCCTGGGTGGCACAGTAGCTCTAGGGCTTGGCTGGTAGGAAAGGTTAGCCATGGGTACCCACAGGCCTCCCTGCTCAGAAAGATGCACGAAAACATCCAGCAACAAAAGATTATCAGTGATTATTTGGCAGCGTATTGGTAAGGCTTTGCATTATCAAACTAAAGGCACGGGGGTTCAAAACCACCAGCTGATCTGATGGAGAAAGATGGGCCATCTCCTCCCATGTGATTTACTGCCTCTGACAACTCCAGGGAAAACCCTGGAGGGTTAGCTATGAAGTGGTCTCAACTAGACTGTCCAACAGTAGGGACGAGAGGGAGGGGTGAGGGAAAAGGTTTTGCTTAAAGAGTCTTGTGTTTATGTTAAGGATGGTGAAATAATCTTGAAAAGGTTGTACCACATGGAGAAGGCCACTGAATTGTGCCTGTAGAAAATGCTTAATTGGTGAACATTTTTGTCAGCTCTATTTTCATCGTAATTGTAAAAGGAGAAGACATTTGAGCAAAACAACTAAGAAACCAGGTTCATGTCCTTCATTAGTCAGGCCTTCAGATGGATACAGGGCAACTCCAGACAGTGTGTTCTGTGGAGAGGCCTAGTTTTTGTTGTTGTTATGTGCCGTGACACATGAGTGACCCTATGCACAACTCTCGAGCCAGCCCTGTCCTGAGCCAGTCTCACTGACTTCTGACACACCTAATAGGTTATTTCAGTTACTATATCAATCAATCAATTTCATCTGGGGTTTTCCTCTCCTGTGCTTCCCCTCCACCCTTCTGAGCATGATGTCCTTCTCCAAGGACGGGTCCCTCCTGGTCACGTGCACCAAAGTATGTACAGGTTGCGCCCCAATAGATTGCTGTTGAATTACCACTGACTCTTGATTAATCTCTGTTTCAGGATACAACTGGCTGATTTTTCAGAAGTGGTCCACTAGGACTGTCTTCCTGGTGCTCTGGGTAGACTAGAACCTCCAACCATGAGGCCAGTGGTTGAGAGCTGCTGTTTGCACTCCCACAGAGAGGGTCTGTCTCTACTTAATGTATTATTTATTCCTGTGAACTAATATGGAGTTTGTGGCTACTAATGGCAGGCATACATACTAGTACCCCATTATCCTTAATAGTTCAGTGTGTCCTTCTAAGAATGAGGGCATTCTCTTATAATAACAAAGCCATGACCCAAACCAGGAGAGGAGCAGGACAGTGGCTAAGGATGACAGAGAAGAACTGATGAACTATGGTCCTAGAGAAGAGTGCTGGAGATCCCATGGACTGCCAAAATAACAAGCAGGTAGATCTTGAAAAAAGTGCAGCCACGGTGCTCGTTGGAGGCAAAAACAGAGGAAATTTTGTCTCACCTACTTTGGGCATGTTGCTAGGAGAGACTATGCCTTGGAGAATGACATCAAGCTTGGAAGGTGGAGGGATTGTGAAGGAGAGAGGAAGACCATTGGCCAGGTGGGCTGACATGATGATAGCGTCAATGGGTTTGGGTTTGTCAGAGATTGTGAAGATGGCACGAGATAGGGCAGTGTGCAGACTCATTGTTCCAGAGTTCCTGTGGGTTGTACTTCCCTGGCTGGCACCTAACAACAACAACAACAACCAGGAAAAGGCAAGCAGGCTCCGAGGCAAATGCTTCCTCCTATTCCAGCCCCTTCTCACTGGCCTTAAGAAAATCAAGAAATGGCACAGTAGTTCAGTTGTTCTTGTTGTTAGGTTCTGATTCAGTGACCCCGTGGAGAGAGTATAACCCTGCCTGGTCGGAGGCCCTGGAGGAGCTTGCTCTTTCTTGCTTGACCTCTACTTTACCAAACGTGTCTTTTTCCTGATACTATGCGCCTAGGCTATGAGATAAGCTCTTGTTATCTGTTTCCAAGCAATGTTCTAGCTGCCCTTCCTTGACAGATTTGTTCATCAACCTTCCTTATGGAACCTTGTGCAGAGTGAAGGCCGCACAGTGAAATGGACCTGGAGGGAGGGATTCTAAAACAATGAAAGAATTTTTCATTTACTTTGTCAAGAGGGGAGTGTACTGGTGGGGAGGGTTGGGAGGGGAGAAAAGTGCGACAATGAATGACTGGAAATCCAAAGTCTCTGTAAATTTTCATTGAAATTAATAATTTTTTTTAAATAAAGGAACTCTTTCCAGACATACTTAGCCTTGGCTTGACAGAAAGAAATACCCTGAATCCCAAGCACAGCACAATAACTCCTTTGATGGTTGGGGAATTTACTAATTGTGTTGTGCAATGAATGCAGTCATTGCAACAACAAATGCAAATTTTCCTGAAAATGTGTCTTCTGTTGGACCAACTCATAAATGAATCTTAATGCATGAGGGAAAAACCAAAGAACAAAAGAAAGTGAGGAGGACTTGAAGCACTCACTGCAGAAGACTAAGGACTACAGCCTACAACGTGAGTTGCATTGCAAAACCAATAAAATAAAAATCCCCACCACTATGCCAACAGGCAACATCATGCTAGATGGGGAAAGATTGAAATTGTCAGTGACTTCTTCACACTTGGGTCCACCATCAGCACTCTTGGTACCAGCAGTTAAGAAATCAAAAGATGAACAGCATTCCTGCTGCTGGTGTGGGTGACATGGGATGGCCTTGGTCAAGAAATTCTCTCACCAGATCTCAGAAAGAAAGTACACTGCTGCTCTGCTGGAGAAGGAGGGGCAGTCTCCTCCTGTACCAGTCAGACCCGATTTGACAGTACACACACACAAAAATGGTAAAATTTAAAAAAAATAATATATGACTATATTTTCCAAACATTCTAGATGCCTGTCATATTGAATTTCATGTTTTAGTCATTTCAATGGGATCTTTAATAGGAAATATAATTAATAATTCAAAAGCAAATTAAAAAGAAAAATTTCCTCCATTCCTACTTCTCCCAGTCTGCCCAGTTTCTACCCTAGACCCATGCAATGGGAGTTCTTTAAGTTTTTTTAAAAGAAAACAATAAATATTATTTTCCTCTTTTTTTTTTTTTACACAAAAGACATTGTGTTAAGATACTGTATAATGTGTACAATATTCTGGACCTTGCTTTTTCATTTGACAGTAGACACTAAAGTTTTTTTCTCTTTGAGTGTGGAGAAAACTTTCACTCTGTTTTACAATTGTTACACTATTCCATTCGGTAAAGGCATTATGATGTAGTTAACCAGCCCCTTTCTGATAAACATTGAGATAGATATTGTAATTGGACCACTCAAATGCACATCGAGGTCACCCTCTAACCCAATTCCTTTCGTTGAAGCCAGAGAAGATGGAAATTTACTATATTGCTCTTAGCAATGTGGGAAACACTTGTAGTATTTAGATTAACCAATGTTAAGAGATATTCAGGGGCAACTTAGTTTATTTTAAGAAACACTAGGTTTTATGCTTTGCTGTGTATATTCTCACCAACAACACAGAAATTAAAATATGAAAAAACAAAACACCAGGTTTACACTAAAACTGTCATGTTGCTAATATATGCCTGGAGCTGTCAGTTGGCAGCCTATTTTTCAGTTCTATTTTATTAAATATTAATAAACTTCCTGGGTGGGCAGACCTGGATGTAAGAGCAATCTGTCTTCATGTCTGTGATAAAAAGGTAAAAGGCCCTATTTGCCTCACGTTTAGGCGGGACCTACCATGGGAGGTAGAACCATTAAAACAAAAGGCAAAGAAAACTTTCTAAAATTTGCCTGCCCAGATCATAAAAGGATGTGGAAACTGAGCTAATTTATGCAGAGAAGTCTTAGGTAAAGGTGGTAGATTTGCTCACTGTCAGTGTTCCAAAATTTCTTGCTTGTTTAGCTTCTAAAACAAATTTTACAGCTGTGTTTCTTCCTGGTACTTTTTTTTTTAAAAATTATCTTCTTGGTACTTTTAAAGGTCTATCAAAAATGTCTCATCATGAGTTTAAATAATGGCCAGGTTTGTTATTTCTGGCATATTGTAAGTAGTGGCATTTAAAAATAAGTCTGTAATGTCATTCTTTAAGTGTACCCAAAGCAATCTAAATGTCATAATGCATCCATTTAAAACTACATGAACAAGCTTTTCTTTAAAAGAAATTTTACATCCCTCATTTTCTCCTTATATTTCAATTCCACTCGCCCCTGAGCGTTTTAGTGTCTTTTCAGCTCGAAAGTCTTTTATTGATTAACCTATCAGGTTTCCCTACATCATTAAAAAACCAAATTCTTGTTAACATTAAGCTCTAAGTTCACAAAGGACAAATCCTGATTGTAAAATTAATGGTGTTTTTAGTATTTAATTGATCTAAGCAATGTAAATATTATTATGATTTCCCCCGCAATCTTCTTGTTGTTGAGAAGGTACACAGCAAAGCATACACTCCCGAGGGTGCCAGAGTGCACCGTGTTAGTGACACGGGGCGAGTGTCCCATTTGTGCAGCTGTCCTCAGTCTTCCGGATTGCTCCTCCCTCACACACTCACCATCCTCTCAAGCTCCTCTTGAGTTTTTCAAGTTGCTGTGGTCAGATCCCCTATCAGCTTCACAAGCCGCCTGCCACTGAGTTCATTCTAAGCCTGACAATCCTCCCTCCATCCAGCTCCCACGGATAAACATCTTAACAGGAGCTGACAACCTCATCTTTCTACCATGGAGCAGCAGGTAGATTCAAACTGCTGACCTTTCTTCTGTTGTAATGTAACATATGGGCATGTTGTTGGGAGAACCCAGTCCTTGGAGGACATCATGGCTGGGAAACGAGAAAACTCGAAACCACCTCCATGGGGTTTCCAAGGCTGTGAAGCCTAACGAGAGGAGACTGCCTGTCTTTTCCCTGCAGAGCAGCTCAAGTGGATTTTCATTGCTGACTCTTTGATTAGCAACTTGGCTAATCAAGGTAATATGATGTACTGTGCTCTTGGGGGTCCTTTGGAAAACTAGGGGTCAGGAAAAAAAAGAAGACAACCTTGAGCAAGATAGATGGAAACAGTGACTGCAACAATGGGAAACACAGCTGGATTGGAGGGATGGCACAGGAGAAGAAAAGGCTTGTTCCATTGCACATAATGTCCCTATGAGTTGGAACTGACTGGATGACACCAAACAGTGAGTTGTGCACTTGATCTCATAGAGATAGTTCCTAAGAGAACTTAATCCCCAAGGCAGATCCATTGTTGCTAGTTGACTATTGTTTGGTCTTAAGATTTAAGGGGATAATTTCTATTTAACATTTAGTAATTATCTCAGAATACAAGTTTGTCCTGCCCTTGTACGGCTCCGGAAAGCCAAGAATGCATGAGAATTTGAAATTCTGTTGAGTGTTCCCCCTCCCCTTACTCAAGAGTCTTCTAAGAACTCTTTCTCAAGATGTTCACTAATGGCAGCCAGGCAGTGCCAGTTCCTCTGATCTCATGGCAAAGGAGGCGGTTGTTCACGGAGGCAGTTAGTCATAGCACATCCTTCTCCTGTTCCTAACGCTCCTTTTGATGCTCCAGATGAATGTTGCTGGGTGCTGTCAAGCTGCGTGTGACTCATAGCGACCCTGTCAATCACAGATCTTAATCCTGTGTCATCCTCATCATTTTTGACATACTCAAGCCCCACTGCTGCCGTCACTGTGTCAGTCATTCTCACTGAGAGTCTTCCTCTCTTTTGCTGACCCTCCACTTTTCCAAGCATGATGTCCCTTTCCAAGGACAAGCCTCACCTAGCGACATGTCCAAAGTATGAAAGACAAAGCCTCACCATCCTCTCCTCCAAGGGGCATCCTGACTGTACTTTCTCCGAGACATAGCTGTCTGTCCTTTTGCTAGTCCATGGGACATACTCTTCTCCACCACCACAAATCAAAGGCATCAGTTCTTCTTTCGTCATCCTTATTCATGGTCCAGTTCTCAGATACACAGCAAGTGACTAAAAAAGCTATGACCTGAATCAGACACTCTTAAACTTCAAATTGACATCATTTCTCAATAATTTGGAGAAGTCCCTGACTGCAGACTTTCCCAATGCAACCTGTCTTTTGATTGCTTGACTGCTGGTGCACTGTGTTGACTTTGGATGAAAGTGAGATGAAATTGTGGGCAGTTTCAATCTTTTCTCCAGCTATCATGATATTGCCTATTGGCCAAGTAGTGAGGATTTTTATCTTCTTGCTATTGAGATGCAATCCCTGTTGAAGGCCTAACCCTAACCTGATCTCCTGCAGCAATCATTTCAAGGCCAGATGCATAGAGGTCAGTCATTGAGCCTTGGGTGGCTGCTTTCAAGCTTTAAAGAGCCCAAGCATTATGCAACACACTAGGAGGTAGAAACAATAAACATGTTACTAGGCTAATTAACTAGCAAGTCTCATGGGACCTTGGCTCTTTAGACTAGAGAGCCTTCAAATCAGGGAACCAAATCTCATGATGTGTTTGGTTGGATTTAAGCAACTGCTTACTTTGTTGTTGTTGTGAATACAGCTGTCATGCAGTTACAATGACATATATGATAGATACATTTGCATCCCTTACTCATTGCCCTCTAGTTACACTGACTCAAAGCTAACCCTGTATCCAGGTTTCAATATAGCAGCTTTTGAAAGAGAGTAGATTGCTCATCATTCTCCATGGGGCTGATGGGGGATTTGAACTACCAGAAAGGCATCCCCTTTGGGTAAGCAGTGCAACTTGCTATGTGCTTTGTCACCAGAGCTCCCTAATCAATACAGCTTTTCTCTCTAGTGATCATCTTCCTTTCTTCCTTCCTCCTGTCCCTATAGTAAATTTTGTTTATTGTAACCAAGTAGTAAACTTTGGCCTCTACACATTTGCCTTTTCTTTTCTTTTTATATGAATAAGGAAGGTATACAATATTCGTCCCTTGTGACAATATAGGTAATATTGGGGGTTATTTTCCTTAACACAACAATCTGCATTGTGCAGATGACACAACCCTGCTTGCTGAAACTGAGGAGGACCTGAAGCGCTTGCTGCGGAAGGTCAAGGATTGCAGCCTTCAATATGGATTGAAGCTCAACATCAAGAAAATGAAGATTTTCACCATTGGGCTGAGTGGCAGCATCATGATGGACAGTGAAGAGACTGAAATTGTCAACAGCTTCAATTTGCTTGGCTCTACAATCAACACTCTTGGTACCAGCATTCAGGAAATTAAAATACAAATTGCACTGGGAAAGTCTGCTGTCAGACGCCTCTCCAAGGTACTGAAGAGCAACGATGTCAGTCTGGAGACTAAGGTGCACCTGATCCAGGCCATAATCTTCGCAATCATTTGCTATGCATCAGAAAGCTGCACAATAACTAGGGATGATAGAAGGAGCCTTGGAGCTGTGGTGCTGGAGAAGAGTATTGAATATACCATGGACTGCTAAGAGAACGAACTGGTTCGTCCTAGAGAGGGTGAAACTAGGCTGCTTCTTGGAGCAAGGATTCTGAAGTTTCATCTGACATACTTTGGACATGTTGTAAGGAGGAACCAGTCCTTGGAGAGGGACGTCATGCTTGGAAGGGTGGAGGGACAGCACAAGAGAGGAAGACCCTCAATGAGATGGATTGATTCAGCGACTGGGGTAATGGAAGTAGGTGTATCAGAGACAATACGGTTGGCACCGGATAGAGCAGGGTTTAGGGCTGTGGTATATAGGGTCTCTGTGAGTTACAGGCAACTAGTTGGCACATAGAAACAACAGTATCATCAAGTGCCATCCATACTAGCATGTATGTAGGAGTATTTCATTTCTCCTGACTAAACAGTATAGAATGTTATGTATGTATCCACATAGAAAAGTCAAAGTCAAGGCTAGGAAAGCTATTTTGAACAATAAACTGCTAACATCACAGGTTAAGTGTGGTTTTATGACTTATTCTTTTAAACTCTTATTTTGTGAGAATTTAAAATTTTCTACCTCTGTATTAATTTAGGTAGGCTATGAAGGTCTAATAACATATTGCGATGGGAAAGTCTGCTGTTAGGGACCTCTCTAAAGTACTCAAGAGCAACAGTGTCTCCCTGGAGACTAAGGTGCGCCTGATACAGGCCATGGTCTTTGCAATCACTTGTTATGCATCAGAGAGTTGGACAATGACTAGGGAGGACAGAAGGAGAATTGATGCCTTTGAGCTGTGGTGCTGGAGAAGAGTATTGAATGTACCACGGACTGCCAAGAAAACAAACAGATTCATCCTGGAGAGGATTCAACCAAGCAACTCCTTGGAGGCAAGGATTCTGGGGCTTTGTCTGACATACTTTGGGCATGTTGCAAGGAGGGACAAGTCCCTGGAGAGGGACATCATGCTTGGTAGGGTGGAGGGACGGCATAAGAGGGGAAGACCCTCTATGAGATGGATTGATTCAGTGACTGGGGTAATCGGGATGGGTGTGTCAGAGGCAGTGCAATTGGCACAGGATAGAGCAGGGTTTAGGGCTGTTGTACATAGCGTCGCTATGAGTCGCAAATGGCTCGACGGCACATAACAACAACATGAAGGTCTAAAAAAATGTCTATTTCCTATAGGATTTCAAATTTATTGGTGTATAGCTCTTTATGTTACTATTGTTGTTTGAGTGCCACCAAGTGTGCTTTAAAACTGGAAAGTGTGACTCTTCTTATTTCTGTTCTTTTTAAGGCATTGGTTTAAGAAAGCTCAGGTGGCCTAGTGGCAAGAAGCTGCACTGCAACCCCAAAGACATGGTTTAAATCCACCAGATGCTCTGTTGGAGAAGGAGGGGCAATCTCCTCCTGTGCCGGCTGGATCCGACTCGATGGTACACAACAAGAAAAAAAAAATTGGTTTAGCTCTTTGGGGCTTCTTGTCATCCCATACAAAGTTGAGGATTGTTTTTTTTTCTTTTTCTATAGAAAAGGCTGTCGGAGTTTTGTTTGAGTTTTGTGGAAATTATAGATAGCTTTGGGTAGTATTGGCATCTTAACAATATTGAGACGTCCAATCCATAAACATGGAACATCTTTCCCTTGATGTCTCCTTTAATTACATTCAGCAGTGTTTCACAGAGTCAGCTCCCAGGTTACCAAGGAGATCTGTTCCTAAATATGTCTTTAAAAAAAAATATGTCTTTAAGTAGAATTCATAGCTAAGTCAAAACAGGTTCTTATTAAAGCCTTACTTTAGTGCAAGAACCACCTCAATACTTTTCCCATTATTTAAAAGCTGTATGTGCAGCAAGTTAAAGTTATCACAACGAGGAGTTTGTTGTGAGTGACCAATGAGTTGAGGTTTTTACAGGAATTGGTTCAGTCATTTCAGGGTGAAGGCAAATGTGCATGGCATTAAAGGGCAAGTATGAGTTATGTGTAACTAGGAGGATTTTTAATTCCTATTTACTGGGAATTTACTGTAGTTTTAATGATACAAGACCTTCATTTCCCTAGTTAGATTTATTCCTAGATAATATTTCATTCCCTCAGATACTACTGTAAGTGGAATGATTTCCCTAATTTCTTTTTTGGGCTTTTCATTGCTGGCATGTAGAAAGCCAGCAGATGTCTTATTTGATGACCTTGTTCCCTGGAACTTTGCTAAATTCCTTTATTAGCTCTATGCATTTTTTTTGTAGTTTTGGGATTTTCAGTATCACAAATTTTGATAAACTACTAAAACTCTAAGATTTTATTGCTGGAATGAAATAGGTTTCAGAATCAATCCTATTCTTAATTTTAATTTTTATGTAATAAATATTTTCAATAAGAATTATTGAACAATTCTATGTGCCAATAACTATTCAAGACACTTCAGATACATCTATAAACACAAAAGAAAAATCCTTGCTTTCATAGGAGAGGCCAGGCCTAGAGGGTACCTTCTAGAGAGGGTAGACAGACAGTAAACATATAATAATTTATTGTTGTTATGTGCCGTCGAGTTACCTGCAACTCATAGTGATCCTATGTACAACAGCCCTAAACCCTGCTCTGTCCTGTGCCAGTCTCTTTGTCTCTGATACACCTGCCTTCCATTACCCCAGTCGCTGAATCAATCCATCTCATTGAGGATCTTCCTCTCTTGTGCTTTCCTTCCACCCTCACAAGCATGACATCCCTCTCCAAGGGCGGGTCCCTCCTTGCAACATGTCCAAAGTATGTCAGATGAAGTTTCAGAATCCATGCCTCCAAGGAGCAGTCTGGTTTCACCTTCTCCAGGATGAACTTGTTTGTTCTCCTAGCAGTCCATGGTATATTAAATACTCTTCTCCAGCACCACAGCTCCAAGGCATCAATTCTCCTTCATCCCTAGTCATCCAGCTTTCTGATGCATAGCAAATAATTGAAAAGATTATGGCCTAGATCAGGTACATCTTAGTCTCCAGACTGACATCATTGCTCTTTAGTACTTTGGAGAGGTCTCTGGCAGCAGACTTTCCCAGTGCAATTAGTTTTTTAATTTCCTGGCTGCTGGTACCAAGATTGTTGTTTGTAGAGCCAAACAAACTGAAGCTGTCAACATTCTCAATCATGATACTGCCAATTGGCCCAGTGGTGAAAAATCTTCATTTTCTTGATGTTGAGCTTCAATCCATATTGAAGGCTGTAGTCCTTGACCTTCTGCAGCAAGCACTTCAGGTCCTCCTCAGATTTAGCAAGCAGGATTGTGTCATTTGCATAACACGGATTGTTGATGAGTCTACTTCCAATCCTGATGCCACATTTCTCCTCATAGAGCCCTGCCTCCCAGATAATCTGTTTCACATATACGTTGAAAAGATATGGAGATAGGACACATCCCTGGTGTACACCCTTCCTGATTTTGAACCATGAAGTGAGCAAGTATTTCTAGCTCTGTTCTGACAACTGCCTCCTGGTCCAAGTACAGGTTTCATATAAGCACAATCAAGTGTTCTGGGATTCCTATTCTTCTCAGAGTCAGCCATAGTTTATTGTGATCTACAGAGTCAAATACCTTTGCATAGTCAAGGATATTTAAAAAAAAAAAACCAAAACACCCCAACTAACCCAAAATAACAAAAGCCTTAACACAAAACCAATCCCACTACCATCAAGTCAATTCCAACACATAGTGATTCTCTATCAGATTTCTGAGGCTGTGAATATTTATGGAAGGGGATGACTGTCTCCGTTTCTCCCACGCAGTGCTGCATGGATTCAAACCACTAGCCTTTTGGCTAGCAGCCCAATTAGGACTATTTGATAGAGTATGTTAGAAGAGGAGAAAGGACTATGGAGGAAGATAAAGCTAGTTAAGGGGGATCTTGAGTGTAGAGTGAGGGTTAAGAATGGGTTGTAATTTTAAATAGATCAAGGCAGGTCTCACTGAGAAAGGTGCATCTAATCAAAGGAAGTGAGCAAGTTAACCATGCAGATATCCAGGAAAAATGTGTACCAGGCAAAGGAAACTTAGTGCAAAGACCCTAAGTTGGGGACATAACTGGCATCTTTTCTAATCAATAAGGTCACTAAGGTTAAAGCAGAATGATCCAGGAGTACGGTGGTAAGAGATGAGGTGACAGAGGTGGTGATGATGGGAGGGAGAGCAACTCCTGTACAGCCTCGTGCACCATGTGAAGCTGTTGGCTTTTACTCCGAGTGAAATGTGGAGCCACTGGCGGGGTTTCTGCAGGGAGCAGCGTGGTCCGACAGAGTTCAACGGGATCACTCTGGTGTTGAGAATAAACCGGGAGAGGCAATCCTGAGAGCAGGGAGCTGTTAGAAGATTACTGCAGGAACGTGTTCTGAGATAACGGTGGCTCAGATTGGGGGACAGCAGAGAAGGGCTGTGAGGAATGTGATGAAGCAGTAGATGTGAGGTGTAAGAGAAAGTGAGCCATTATTATGACTTCAAGCCTTTCCATCTGAGCTACTGTTACAGATGGAGTTTGCATCCAGGGAGACAGGAAACCCAGTGGGTGACCAGGTTTGAGAGGGAATATTATTCCGTTTCTGGCATGTAAACTCCAAGATGTCTAGTATGCTGCTGGGTATCAGAATCTGCAGCTCCGGTGAGAAGTCTGGGCTGGAGATGCAAATTTAGGAGTAGTCATTATATCTGACAATAATTGTGTATTTTCAAGGGTATGGAGAGTCAGGATGAGAACGTCAAGGAAATGAATAGAGATGAAAAGATAAAGCATACAACAAATTCACCCTGGGCCACTTAAAGCCCAAGATGTCTGGGAGAAGGATTCAAACTAGCAAAGACAGGGAATGGGTGTCTAGTGATGAAGGAGAAAATGAAGAGAGTGTAGTTAAAAAGAAAAAAAATTGTTTAGCTGTGCTGGTTGTTACAGAGAAGTCAATTAAGAAGAGAATTGAGGCTAGACTGTGGGACTTAGCCATGTGAACTTGCTGGATGATCTTGTGAAGGAATTCTGTTAGAGTGGTGAGGGTGAAAACTGAAGTTTAAGAGAAGGTAGAGGACCTGAGCACTGAGTTGAAGAACTAAATATGCCACATATGCAACCCTAGGCATGACGGCATGTTGCTGTCTTATGACAAATGTTAGCAATTGTAACAAATAGCAAGTGTTTGACTTAATTTTGTATTGTATACATTATATGCAAACCTGTTGTCCTTGAGTTTGTTCAGACTTATAGAGATCCTATAAGACAATGGAGAAGGCTCTAAATCCTTACAGAAACAGACAACGACATCTTTCTTCCACAAAGAGACCTGTGGGTTTGAACCACTGACATTTTGGTTAGCAACTGAGCACTTATCCATTTTATCACTAGGGCTCCTACATGGTAGGTATCCTGCTTGGGGTGGGGCGAGAGAAAGAAGAACTGGAGAAAGTATCAAAGAGTCATCTAGAAGAATGGAGGAAGGAAGTAGGATTGCTGACAGCACTGAGGATCCTTTGGAGGTTTGTGGTGATGAAATGAAAATGAAATAAGCCCATGGGATTGCTTTTTGCTAACCCCATTCAGATCAAGAAAGCTGCCATGGAGTATGTGGAGAAGTGGCTTTGGCCAGGGTTGTGGAAGTCCAGAGTAGTGAAAGTGGGTACAACCACTGTGGAAGGCGGTATGGCACTTTCTCAAAAAGTTGCAAATAGAGATACCATTTGACCCAGCAATTCCACTACTGGGAATATATCCCAAAGAGACCGTAACTGACATCCAAGCAGATATATGCACACCCATGTTTATCGCGGCTTTGTCCACAATAGCAAGGAATTGGAAACAACTTAAGTGCCCATCAGCAAACGAATGGATAGAGAAGCTGTGGTATATTCACACAATGGAATACTAACTTCATTGAAAAACAAGGAACTCATGCAATATTATTCAAAATGGGTGACCCTGGAGGAAATTATGCTGAGTGAAGTATCTCAGTGACAAAAGGACAAATACTGCATGATGCCACTGTTGTAAAACAGGACTGACATCGGGGTTAGGGGGAGACTGAGAAAGATGGGTTCAATAATGTATACTGCATTGAAACAGATGAGGGAGAAAACTGTTCAAAAGGGATATGTGATTAGGTATTTTTGTCATGACAGAAGTCCAGAGCGTAGGCTGCATAGTGGAATGGACCTGGGAGAGAGTTTGTAAAACAGTGAAAGATTTTTTCTTTTACTTTTCCAAGAGGGTAGTGTACTGGGGGGGGGGGGGGGGTTGGGAGGGGAGAAAAGTGCAACAATGAATGAATGGAAATCCAAAGTCTGTAAATTTTCATTGAAATGAATAATTTTTTTAAAAAAGTTGAATATAAAAAAAAAAGAGTAGTGAAAGTATGTGCAAAGGGGTGATTATGATTGGCCAGGGTTTTGAAGCTAGTAAAACATTAAACAAAGAGTATAGTTGTACTAGTGTGATGGTAGAGCCCAGATTGGAAGTCAGTTGAAATGAGGAAAATCAATAACAAATACCATTTATGCTGGGAACGGTGGAGGGTTGGCAAAGGAGAGGAAGACCTGCAACCAGGTAGACTGATACAGAGACTGCTACAATGGCCTCTTGTATGTCAGGAAGTGTGAGGATGGTGCAGGATAGAATAGGGTTCAGATCTTTTGTTCATAGTGTCCCTATGAGTTGTGCTTGACTCGATAGCACCTAACATCAACAAGGATGGGAGAGAAGATAGGAGGGTTGAAGAGGTTATATGTGGAGTTAGAGTGCTGCATGGGAATAGGAAATGGTGTTTAGAGTGTAAAATGTTTCCATTTTTTTCTTCTTTGCATTTCTCATTTTTATTGGACAGCAAAAGTTGCTCTGGCTGTAAAAATGTTTCAAATTTTTATTATGAAGCAGTTACAGAGTTTAATAATAAGGATTAGGGCATGGCTAGGAGGGTGGGCATGACTGTGAGATGGATTGACACAGTAACTTGGATCATAGAGGTAGGCATGTGGGAGACAGTGAAAGTGGCTCAGGAAAGGGCAGGGTTCAGAGCTGTTGTGCATAGGGTTGCCATGAACTACATATGTCTTGATGAAACATAACAACAACAATATGCAGGTGGGAACTCTAGAAGATGGTGTGCTGCTATCCAGATGACTGGTGGTTTGAATTCAACAGCCACTCTATGGAGGAAAGAGGGGGCAGTCTCTTGTTATTTCCAACCTCAATAACCTTATGGATGGTTGCAAGGGCTGTGGGTTTGGCCCGGTTTTATAAGGTGATGAGTGGCTGAAATAGGGAGTAGGTCAAGATCACTGGACAAGGGGAAGTCAGGGAATTGAGAAGCCAAGTCTTCTCTTGACTAAGGAGGTGAAAGGAATCTGAAGGGATATTAGATGAAGTTGAGGTTTGTTTGAATAGTGTGGAAACCCCTTTGATTCCTGGTGTTTATAACTTTGTGGTCCCCACTCCCTTGAGTGTGGAGTGTGGAGGGGAAGGGTCTTGCTTCTGGGCAACAGGGTGGCAAGATACATATGAATATGTACCCATGATTATCCTCCCTAAGAGTAAATTCTGCATTGTTGAGATGGTTACCTCTTTGTCGGCTTTGAGGAAGCAAGCTGCCTCTTTGGAGAGGGTCACATGGCAAGAGGAGACCCCCACAGAGAGCCAGGAAGGGGGTGAGGTACTAGTCCTGCTGCCTGCAAAAACACCAGTCCTGGTGTCGGCAAAGCTACCTCAGTATTACCTGATCCAAGGGAACTGAGAAATGTGGCATTTGTGCTGTTTGAAATGGTTAAGCTTGTGGTCGGTTGTTACAGAAAGGTAAACAGAAGAGAAATGAAGACATTTGGTTATTGCTATTGTTGTGATGAGCTGTTGAGTTGGAAATGACTCATAGCTGATCCTCCAGAGGGTTTTCAAAGGCTACAAATCACACAGGAGGAGATTGCCAAGGGAAATTCTAAGTATCACAGATTGTATTAGAACAATGTTACCAAATAAATCATGACAATTTAGTTAGGTCTTTTTTTCATTTTGGTGACCGCAAAGAATGGGCAATCAACCATCTGACTTGGAAAAAAAATTTTTTTTCACTGGGGAGGGGGAGGGTCATTCACTTCCTCGCACAGACTGTTCCTTTGAATTGTCTTGGAGGTTTTTACATTGCAGGAAGCTGTACCTTAGAAAGCATTTTTATTTTCATTTGAAAGGCTGGAGGAGGGTTTTGAGGGGATGATGATGTGTTCTCTGGTGCTCTTTTAGTCAGAAATATTTTAGAAGAGATTACATACGGCTGTGAGAAACCTAAAAAGTGCGTTTCCTCAAAACTGGCCTTGGGAATTTTTCATGAACTCCTACAATATGGGAATGCCAATCTGAAGAGTATTGTTTTAGGAGCTTCCTGGGAAGGAGAGAGTCCGGTCTGCATGGTGAGGAAAGAATGGGGTCCTGCTGTGTGTAAATTGTAGAAGGGAGACAAGTCCTAAGAAACCACTTTAGAACTTTGTAATAATTTATTTTTGGTGGAGCCTCCAGCTCAAGTGCTTCCTTAGTTGGTGAAAAAGAAAAATTTTTATCTATAGAGGAAAAAAAAGAGTTCTCAAACTTTTTTAAAATCACAAGAGAACTACGCCTTGAGGATTTTCCAAATAAAGTAAATATAAAGTTAAAAGTAGAGTTTCCATCTTTTCCCAGCCAACAGGTAGCCCAGTTAGCAGGGAGCGGGGCAGATCTGGGCCTTCTGCGCTCCCAGTAGAAACCACTCACGCTTCTTACACGTGTAAGAAGCCCTGGATCGAAGCCCTGGGCGTTTTGTTAACCCCAGGGGTGTGGGGCTCACAAGCTTAAATATCTCACAAGCCTAAATAGCTGGCGGGGAGAGAAAGTGCCGGTTACTTTTCAAATTAAAATGCAAGTTTAATTTTTGTGACCACGTCGAAGCTGGGGAAGCAATTAAAAAAAAAGAGCCCGCCCGGCTGATGGCTCCTCACGGACGCTCTGCGGGACTCCAGTGTGACCTCTCCGTGAGCGCACCCCCTTCTCCGCGCCCTGGTTGGGTCTTTTTGCGCACAGACACGGCCTCTCAGCGGCCCGCCCTGCCCGCGCTCCCTGCAGAGTTGCGCCCTCCGCGGAGGCCGCGGCCCCGGCCGGAATGCGAGCGTGCGGCGGGCGCCTGCGCAGAGCGAGCCTGCCCGTCACTCGGGGCGGGAGGCGGGGGCAGCGGGGAGAAAGCGGAGCCGAGGGGGGAAAAGGGCCAAACCCTGAAATTACCCGGATGTGGTCTCCGCGCGCGCATGCTCAGTGGCCTCCCGACAAGTTGGCAGCAACAACACGGCCCTGGTCGTCGCCGCCGCCGCCGTAACGGA
>NW_006399853.1:4507657-4510112 GCF_000299155.1 Elephantulus edwardii
CCGGGCCGCGGGCCTTGGGCGGCGGGCGCCCGCGCGCAGTCGGCTTGGGGACTCGGCTCCTCCGGCGGCCGCTCCTCTTTGTTGTTGTGAGTTTCCCGGTCCGGCCCTGCGAGCGCGTTGGCGGCGCTGGAGCGCGTGCACCGGCGAGAGCCCGGGTTCCGAGCAAAAGTTGTGTGCGCTGTGTCTGCACGGCTTTTGCTTAAGCAAAACAACAACAACAAAAAAGGATTTTGCTTTGTCCTCCACTTTCTCTTCCTGCTTGTGTGTTTGTAGCTGAGTTGTTGGTTTTGATCTCTTTACTTTTTTGAAGAGTGTGGGTGATGGCGCTGTGCACACAACCTTTCCTAGCACCTGGGCTGAAAGGTCCCTCTTCCCCACTCAACAGTGTCTTCTAATAAGACTAAACGGCATAGTTTGTTATTCCCAGGACTGCGTGTACTTGAGCGTGAAATGTGAAATTGGTTTAGTATGGAGGGCGGTGTCTCCTCACCAGCTCCAAACTGCTTGTTAACTGATGTTCAGAGAAATGGTGGTGTTCAGTGACTTGAACGGTTTTCTTTGCGGGCATAATACATTAAAAAATAAAAGAAAAGAAAACTTTGTTGAGCATTGCTTGATAGTTACTCCCACCCCCCTCCTCGCACCCTGAAAATTCTGTTAAAACTTGTTTATCCCACACTTATTTTCTAAATAGTTTTTTTAGAAATTGGTTTCTTAATGGCTTTTGCATCATAGTTTCAGATCAAATTGCCAGTTGTTTTAGGAATAATTACAGTGGAAGTATGGAGACTCATCGTAAGGGGCCTGAATTGACTTTCTAAAGACTACACAGTTGTATCATCGAGTTGTAACAGACCCACAGCTAACCCTCCAGCGGGGGTTCACAGGCAGTGGATCCCAGAGGAGGAGATTGCCCATTCTTCTCTCCTGAGGAGCAGCTGGTGGATTTGAACCCTTTGCCTTCAGGTTTGCAGCGCAGCTCCTTACCACGAGGCTGCCAGAGAGAGGTCTCTGTACTCGTAATTATATCTTACTCTCTTTTAACAGAATTTAGTATCCTTTCCTTCTTGGTAGCAGCTTGATTATTTTTAAAAATTATGTTTAAAGAGGCAGGCTTCTTCCTTTTGGGGAACAGAAATAGTTTAGTCCTAATAGAAAACACAGAAAGACATGCTTTTGTAAAGAAAGTGGATTTAAAATATGACACTTGATTAATTGGTAGATTTCATAAATTTTTGTTGCCATGCTGACACTCATTTATTTCTGTTGAAGTTTAAAAAGTGTCCCTTTTATTTCTGCTAAATTTGTATGTTGGAAAGTGCTGGTAGAGCTCAGCTAAAACCCCTCAGCTCGTCTTGGAGCTTGGAGTCAGAACTGACTTCCTTCATTGTGTTCTCAGAGGCTGTAAATCGCACTGGAGGACATTGCCCACCTCTTGCCCTTGGAGCAACTGGTGGATTTGAATTGACAGCTCAGTTCTGTCCCCACTGGTGTAAACTAATGCCCAGCATTCCAAAGTGATCGATGAGCTGAACATTTAAAAATAATTTCTTATTAAAGTTTCTTCTATTATGCTGTTTTGGTTTTGTTTCCTTAAATGTGTCCATTATAGAGTACATGTAATAGAGTGAGGCCAAACATTTATAATTTAGAATAGTTTTTTGAGTGTGTTTGCTTTAACTGGTTATGATATGCTAATTTATTGCATCTTTTGTATTTGTGGGGACATTTGCAAAGCACATTGGTTTACCTTTTTAAAAATGGGAAAAAGACAAATACTTATCTTTTCAGCTGGGTAGCTTTAGTGTAAATTTGAGGATAGAGGGAAAACAAACAAAAAACACCCCAACTGCAGATCTGTTTTGGACAAAGTGAAAATGTATCTGAAAAAGCCACCTTGAAAGTTTTTAATTACATTTTATAAGTATTTCCTTTCATGATCATTTGGTTTGTTTGTGCTACAAAAAAGCAATGGTTCTAAGAACATACTCATTTTCTTAAGCTGTATTTTAGTTGAGCGATTTTTCCATTTGTGCTTGATTTTCCTCCCCATTTTTGTTCAGTCTCCCTCCTCCTTCCAAAGTTAGGGAACTAGTAGATAGGAAAGTGATTTGTGCTGCCCGGTCACACTGCAGCTCTCGGGCTTGGAAGCTCCTTTTTCTGCTGTAGCCAGTATTGTAACATCGGTTAGACACCGTTCTAATTGGAATGTGAATTGCTGAGCCTTTGCTCAGTTAACCCTACAACATCCTACTGGCTCACTGAATAGAAAAAGCATCCTTCATCTTGTCTGTTGTGGAGGACATAGGTGGTTTTTCTTGAACACAACCTTTTTTCCGTTCTAAGGAGGGACGGGTCCTTGGAGAGGGACATCATGCCTGGGAGGGTGAAGGGACAGTGGCGGAGAGGAAGACCCTCTATGAGGTGGATTGATTCAGTGACTGGAGTAATCGGG
>NW_006399853.1:4510677-4549525 GCF_000299155.1 Elephantulus edwardii
TGTGCCTCTGGGATTGCAGTGCAGCTTCTTGCCACTAGGCCACCAGAGCTCCCCTCACACCTTTTTTCTAGATAATTTTATAATCAAATTTGTCTCCCCTTTAAGTGATGACAAAAGTGATTCAGAGGTGAACCTTTAACAATCATGTATTAATCTGAATAGAGAGATTTCATTGTTTTTCCACAGTAAATGGAAATTAAAGGAGCTAGGCTAGCGCAACATAGCATCTAATACAAATTTATTACATTATAAACATTAGAGCTTTTGTTTCCACAGTTGAAGATTTGATTGTTTTGAAATGAGAAATTTAACTGTTAAAAAATATGTATCCTTCATTAAGCCACGTTGGCATCATGCCTTTATAGTCTATCGCTGTTAATAATGGAGGATTTTTGAGGGTTTTTTTTTTTTGCCTCGTTATAAATGTGTAAATTTGGTGATGGGTAATTTAGCTGAATTCCAGTTTCTCAAGAACAAAGTATTTCAGATTGTGTCACCTTGATTGGCATTCAGGAACATTTATCAGCTGCAAGAATGAATGAAAGCCAGGGTTTTAAAAAAAAGAAGTTGCAGACTCCTGGTACTTAAATATGCAAAACTTGATGGTAAATGATCAGATACTTGTCACTTGTAAAACTGTAAGTCTTGATTTGCAATTCACGGCTTGATTGTGCTTTTGCAAATTTTTTCATAGATAAGTGAATACTAAAAAGTGATTGTAAAGTGTCTCTAACGTCCTAAAATTCAAGCTCAAAGGCTATGCATTTCATTATTTGAATTTTAAGTGAAACTCTTTTTCATAGATTGGAAAACGTAATTACCTGTGGTTCATCTTAAAACATTTTTATTCCCAGGACAAAAGGAAGTGCTTCTTTACTTTGGCTGCACTTTAAAGTTCCCTGGGACCTTTACAAAATATTAGTGCCTGGATGCCACACCAAAAATAGCCATTAATTTTGGTTTGAAATGTAACCAAATCAGAGCTGTTCAGTGGTTAAGCCATTACCAAAACCAGCTGAACAAAAAACCCAAACCAGACCCATTACTGTGGAGTTAATTCCAGTGACCCTGAAGGTACTGTAGAGTAGAGCTGAACCGGGACATTTGTTTGCAAGGTGTAGTCTTTATGGGGACAGATTGCCACATCTCTCTTGCCACATCTGTCGTGGAGAGAGGCTGGCAGGTTCAAACTGCTGACCTTTTAGTTAGCAACCAAGCACCTTAACCCCCTACAGGCTAGGGCTCTTTGAGCTGCTGCTGTTGACTGCTGTTGAGGAACCAACCCATAGCTGACCCTATTTTCAGAGGCAGTAAATCACATGGGAGGAGATTGCGCACCCTTCTCTTGGAGCAGTGCCATTTCTTAACAGTAGGCCACTAGAGCCATTAGGGTCTTATTTTTCTTTTGAATTTTTCCCCCCAAGTATGTCAAGTTTACGTTCTTTAACATAGAGAAGTCTACATGTACAGTGTGGCTGTATCTAGCCTATGGGCCTTTTGAAGGTGCTGCCTCATGAGCTTTGCTTCTGCATTTTCCCTTCATTTCTTTCTTCCTCTCTCCCCTCCCAGTTCGTTTGCTGTCTGGGAGCAAACATTAGGAAGCTTTGTTTCCCACCGGGAGTTGTTAGAACATCACTAGAAGCAGTTACTGTAATGGTTATGGCTGTCTTAACTGGCCAGTTCTAAGAATTTGAGGTTCAGATATTGAATGATTCTTAATGACAAAGCGATGCTACTTGGCAATATTCATTATTTTGTTTTATTATCATGCTCAACAGGAGAGACTGGTCCTTGGAGAGGGACATCATGCCTGGGAGGGTGAAGGGACAGTGGCGGAGAGGAAGACCCTCTATGAGGTGGATTGATTCAGTGACTGGGGTAATCGGGATGGGTGTGTCAGAGGATTGGCACAGGACAGAACAGAGTTTAGGGCTGTTTGTACATAGGGTCACTATGAGTCGCAAGCGACTCGATGGTACATAACAACAACAACAACAACATCATGCTCAAGGTGTTTTTGTATATCTGACATGTGCCTCACTGTTTGGAGGGGCGTGGAAAAATACACAAACATTTGGAATCGTACAACTTGTTCTGAGTTAGGGACAGATTCAGCGTTGAGAGATAGACTGAAGAATGGAACTTGTTTGAAATTTGAGAGCTGCCAAAGTTTTAAATAGAAACTTTAAAAAAGTATTCTAAAATGCTTACTTGTGCCTCCCTTAGAGACTAACAACTTAGTGTCTAAATTGGCATAAAAAATACTGAATAGAATTTGGCCTTTCCGGATTGATTAATCCGGAAGGAGTTTTCTTGTTCCAATTAACTGGACACTTCACTGGCCCTTGAGAGGACAAATTGTATTGACGAAGCATTTGCTCTTAGTGGGTAAGTTACGGACTGTGAGACAGTTGCTCAGCAAGTTCAACTAGTTAGCAGTTCTCCAGAGATCTAGAGTCATGCCCGGTTCTCCATTTGCATCACTTAAAGTGATTCCCAGGTGTTCTGCTCTTCGGAGTAGTTGCATCTTGGTCTCTAGATAAAAGCTTATGAATGAATAAATGAATACATGGATTCCCTGGCATTCTCCCAGGGGATGTGCGCGCGCGCGCGCGCGCACACGCACACGCGCACACACACACACACACACAGACAGATTTGGAATTAAGTGGGAGGACGCCTCAATGAATTCTAAAAGGAAAAGGCTTTGGCAAGCTCAACCTTTGTTTCTTCATGTTTTGGTACAGTGTATATGGGCTTCACTGGGCTATCATGGGGCGTGGGGTAATTGAGAGATTTCTTTAAACGTTTCTACAACTCCAGTTTACATGTTTTGATGATAAGTGCCATTTATAGTTGTTGGAGATATATATATATATATAAAACTGCTACTGAGTCAGGGTTGGGGTGGTGGTTAGGATTGTTGTGCATGAGGGTTGCTGTGAGCTGGAATTGCCTTAGCGGTACCTAATAGTAGCTGAACTTTGTGTAACATATGGTTTCTGTACTTTACTGAAATAGTTTGTATATAGGTCTTTGTCAAGTTAATGTATTTTGAAATGTAAAATGGAATGAAGAATGTCCTGGATCCATGGCCTTCACTAGTAAAACCACACCAGTAGATGGCTTAATTCTTATTGCTGTCAATTCAGAAGCAGCTGCTCATAGCTGACCCTCCTCTGGGGTTCCAAGATTGTAAATCTCATGAGAGTAGATTGTGCATCTTTTCTCCTGCAGAGATAGATGCTCTTGGATTCGAGCTACCAGAGAGGCATGGCCTTTGGATTAACACACAGTCTGCAGTAGACGAGACCACCGAGCTCCCTAGTAGATGATGAATCCTTTTAATACTTGAGTCATCTGAGGAAAGGATAACTGGAAGTAGTAGTTTATGGGCTAAGATAAGTCAGGAATCATGGTACATAAACAAATGCATGTACGTCATGAATGTTTCTTACTAAATGTATATGATGAGATGGAGTGGCTGACTAGTTGACAAGAAATAAAAAAGATAAAGCTTTTCTGTAAGGACCCTTTTTAATCGGTTGCATATACTCATGGTACTAGAATTTCTTTCATTATCTTTCTGGTAAGGGAAGTTCCAATCTGAACAGCTCAAATCTGGCAGCAGCTCTGTGGAAGAAAGAAGGGCGGTTCCTTCCTGGGTGATTTTTAGCCTTGGAAACCCCACGAGGGCCAGCAGTGATGGGTTGGTTCTGACGCTGAAGCAGGGACAACAAGCCAGAGATAATTGGTAAAGTGAAGCCTGCAGGCTTAAACCAGGCCTTTTTAAACCTCAGACTCCCGGAGTGCTTTTGAAAGACAGCCTCACCTTTAGTGTCTAATTAGTAGGCTGAGCTAACCTGCAGAACATTCTCACACAGCTTTTGAAATAAGATAGTTGATGTGATAGTTTCCTTCATTTAGAACATTTTTTTTATGAGATGTGTTTTTCAGTTATCAATTGCTGACATTCAACAAGCCTTTTAAAACAGTGGTTCTCAAAGTGTGGGCCACAGACTCCTGGGAATCTCCAAGAACCTTTCCTTATAGAGGGTTTGTCAGGTCAGAATTCTTTTCCTAATGAAGCAGCTGTTTATTTCCCCTTTTACTATGTTGACATTTGCACTGATGGAGAAGAAGCAGTGCTGGGTGAACTACTGGCTCCTGGGCAGAAATGAAGCCCCAGACTGTGGATCTGTTACTGTGGTCTTCATAGACAAACACTTAGGTTAAACATGTGAAAAGCACGCCAGGCTCACTCAAGAATGTTGTTGATGAAGCAGTAAAAAGTCTCAATTTTAAAAACCCCACAGCTCTACCTCAATGTTCAGCGTGAGTAAATGCCCAGCATGCATGGAGCACTTGTCTCTGCATCAGAGATCTGTTCGTTCATCTCGAGGGAAAGCACTTCTGTGATCGAACTGTGAGCTCTAAATTAGCTCCTTTTTAAAGGGAGTACTATTTTTTATTTTTACATAAAAGAATGAAAGATAAAATATGGCTATTAAGGTTTGGGTAGTTAATGGGAGATTTCCTTAAGTGAGTTTACTACTATGAGGAAACAACTGTTTATTTCCAATGATAAAATCTGAGCATATGTAAGTGAAAACTAGCATTTTGGAGAACTTCATCTGCCACTGTGAATTTGCTAGCTTCTCAGTACTTAAAAGGCTTTTCTGATGAACTTGGTGGTGATATTAAGGAGTGTGGTTATAAAATATAGAAGGAAGGGTAGCTACATTTGGAAAATTTGTATAACTCATCAAACCAGTATTTTTCCAAATGACTGTAAAGCTTGTTACAGATCATACATTGATAAGAGATCCGTTCACAGTATAACAGAGGCCAATATGTGGTGTATAATAAAGACTCCTATGACAGCAAAAATATTATTGCTCAGGTTTGTAAACGTAGTGAGAGGGTGGTATAGGCTCTCCAGCTTCTTATGGGGGAAGGAAAAGCATTCTCAGCTCAAGTTGATTCCTGTGTGGCAGAGGGCAGACGTACCCTTTCATCCTTCCTGACACCAGCTGTCCCTCTCACAGCATTCTACTTCTCTGCTGAGTTGCAACCAATTTGTGGCAAGGGCCACACGGAACTTAGAGCATTCAGGGTTGTGGGTAGGGAAACAGGTTACAGTTATTATTAGGGAAACAGAAGGCTATGCTTTGAGCATCAGAAACCAACTCAAGATAGGGTTCTCGTTTCAGCTGTGCCTCCAGACCTCCCTCCTTCTGGCCGTTGACCGCCTCCTGCCTGGCTCAGGTGATGTTCTGCCAGTAGGTCGCTTGCTCTTTGAGCCCACACAGCTGCCGTACCACTCCTGCCCACCTCCTGCTTCTCTGTCTCCCCTGCAGATTTCTTTTCTGCCCACTCTTTGCTGTCTTTATTATCTCTGTCTGCTGCTGTCTGGCTCCAGTGCAAGAACCCTGGGTTCAAAAGGTTCGCTCTATTCACAGCTTTTCCTCCTTGATTGATGGTTGTCAGGGCCCTTCCTCTGCTCTGGTACGGGCTCTGTCTTAAGCCGAGCACAATGACCCAACTCTTCAGTGCCCTCCTTAGCGTTTGTTCCCCTTATCTACATGCCACCACCTGCATAGAAGTGCCGTGCACTTTATTTGCAGTGTGCAGCCCCCTAGGTGGGCCATGAGCACCACAGTTTATGGTCTTGCAATGCATGCAGAAGCAGTCCATTGTACTGTGTAGGCTTCAGGTTCCACTTTTCATCTAACCTTTAATTAGGCCACAGGTGGAGTTTTGCTATGTTGAATCAGAGATGAGTGGCCAGTATTATCTGAAAATACTATTCAGATACCCTGCCCTTTCAGAATTCTCTTTGTGAGACACAGTGTCTTCATATCATGAAATGCAAACCCATAACACTGGGTTTCTTGACTGGAATCTTCATGGAAAGAGATCACAAGAGCTTCCTTCCATGATGTTGCTGGATAAGTTCAAACTGCCACCTTTTCTGTGAGCATCTGAGAACTTTCTGTACCACCAGGAGACAGTGTCACTTTAATTATAATGTGGGGTGTTTTTTTTTTTTGTTTTGGAAAATAGTTATCCAGAAATTTATTTTTATTTAACATGCAGTAGGTTTATTGTTGTAAATAAATTAATAAACATTTCTGAGTTTTAATTTCTGATATGGTAACTAACAAGAGATACAACCATATATAGCTACCTGAGGTCTGCAGTGCAAGAGTAGAGAGTGTAAAGGAGTCTAGAGACCAGAGTGTTTGCTGCTGGTCTCTGTAGAACTTATGACTAGATTACCATTTGGATCATCTTTGTTTTGTGTTCTGAGCTCTTCTGAGAATATTATTAGTTGAATTTTTGTTCAGTTATTATCTGTGTATCTTTAAAACTTATTACAAAAGGAAATTCATTGGCTTGTTTGAGAGCTAGAGCTGGTCTGTGTGTGTCTCAGGCTGTTGGATCTGGGCTCCCCTGCCGGGTGTGTCGGTGTTGGTGTCTGCTCCCTTATCTCTTCCATTTCCTTTCCTTTCTGTTTACTGTTTGAATTCTTAGGTAGGCTCAAGACTGACACCTCTGACTCCCAAGTCCAGCAGAAGGAGAGCAAGTCAGTCAGTGAGGAGAATGAAAAAGACTGAAAACAGGTTTCAGAGGACTATGGCACGTAGCAAGTACAAATAAAAGTAGTAATATGTTTTGACAGTAGTTATAACCTAGTCATTTGCAGAGGACAGTGTGACCTTTGAAGATGTCACCATTGTCTTCTCTCAGGAGGAGTGGGAGCTCCTTGATGAAGGGCAGAGACAGCTGTATTATGAGGTGATGATGGAGAACTTTGAAATCATAGCTTCCTTAGGTTGTTGGCATGGAGAAGATGAAGAAGAGAAATTTTCTAAGCAGCCTTGTGCTATGAATAGAATCTGGTCTCCACAAAGAGGTCTTTCCACTCTGAAGACTCAGTTCTGGGAGAGATGTGTTTAAAAAAAAAAGACTGAAAACAAATGTTGGAACACTGTATAGAAATTGGAATGTGCATTCATTGTTCATGGGAATGTAAAATGGTATAGTTGTTGTAGAAAACAGTTTGGTGTTTCCTCAAAAGTTAAACATAGAACTACCATGTGACCCAGCGCTTGCAGTCCTAGGTATGTGTTTCTTGACATTGCCATATGTCTCCAGAGGTGCAGAATTGCTCCAGGGTTGAGAAGTATTGGGATGGCCATGTGAGTAGAAGGGATAGCTTTTAGGGTCCCAGCCTTTGCCTGACATTTAGAGTTAAACGTGGGGATGGAGCTTTTGTCGGCCTAATCCTTGGGGACAGTGAGCAGGGACCCCATTGATCTGTGATGGACAAGTAGCTTAAAGAGAAAAAGAAATCTTTTTCTTAAGTTATTGAAATTTTGGAGCCGATTGTTAGTGTAACAGCCTACTTTGTCATCAGTGATCTCTCCTGCTAAGGATTAATTCATCTTCTCTGTGGACTTTGTGTGCTTCAACATTTGTAATCCCAAATCACATTAATACTTAAGTCTTAGCTTGTATTATTTAGTGGAATAATCTATTTGGATCTTTTTGATGCGTGGCTTCCAACTGAGTCAGTATTGTGCTGTAGAAAGGGAGCTCTGGTGACCTAGTGGCAAGAAGCTGCACTGCAATCCTGAAGGCGCATGGTTCAAATCCACCAGATGCTCTGCTGGAGAAAGAGGGGCAATCTCCTCCTGTGCCAGTTGGATTAGATTTAGTGGTACACAACAGAAAAAAAGAAAGAAAAGAGAGGTGTTGTAGACATTAGTAGGAGGAGCTTGGTGGGGCCTGAGAATATCCTGCAGTATGAGGGGCAGTGATTAGTTCCCTTGCATCTCATAAGACTTTCATAGTGTCGCAGACAATCATGTAGGAGGAAAACATAATTTGTCCAGATCCTAGCTGCATCTGCATATATACTCAACTTTCTAGGAATTCAGCTTCTCTGCTAGTTGGAGTTCTTTTGTTTGAAACTTTATAAAAAAATTATTCCCTATCTTGGGAGGGACTGGAGAGCATTATGCTGGGTGAATTAACTCAGGCCTACAAGGATAAATACTGTATAAAACCATTACTGTAGAATGAGTATGAGGATCCAAGGGGGGAGGGAAGGAAGCAGAGGGGTGAAAATGTGCAAGTGGAGGGGATTAATCCTGGGGACATAAAATTTGATGGGTGGGAGGTGAGGGAAATGGGAAGGATCTGGTGTGAAAAACAGTGTATTTCAATTTTGCAAATATACTAGTATAAAATGTAAAATAGAATATAGGAATAATTGTATGAAACAGTGTAGAAGGATTGTGTAAAACAAAGTCTGTGAATAAAATACACTCTAAAGGCATTGTTATATTAAAATCAATAAAAATATATAAAAAAAGAGTTCAACATTTTAGTAAATCACTATCACCAACTGCAGTGCCAATGTAGTGTTTGAATTGCCAATACAACCCATCTGACTTGAGTCAGAAGTGGCACAACCCAATGTGGGTGTTTTGTTCTAAATCTTGGGAGATCTGAATTTGTAGCAGCTTTATGATGATTCTACATATAAGTTCAACCATCTAACATTTTTATTATATAAAATGTTACTCCTTTTTTCCTTTACAGTAATTACATTATCAAGCTTTAAAGTATGTATAATTAAGTTAAAATTTAATTTTATGATAGTTGAGGGGGTGATAGAAATTATGTTACAAAACTAAGTCTGATAGAGTTGAGAACCACGGTCAGAGTATTTGCTATTTTGTATTTGTAATGTTTTACACATGGTAGATTCAGTGTTTGATAAACTGGTAAATTCTCAACTTGCTTTTGTATACATTGTTGCATTTGATTACTAGAGCATTTGATTACAGGTCTATAATCTGGTAAAGCAGATACTGTTCCCATTTTATGGGTGAGAGAATTGAAAGAAATGTTAATTTGCCCAGTGGTGCTTGCTGCTAGAGCTTTGATTAGAGCATAAGATCTTGTTGCTATTTTGAGTATACTGCTCTTATCTGTTAAACCCCAATATCATTCTCTCAGAGTCATCCCATGTAGAAACTTGTCTCTGTGTCTGGTGGTATTATTTTTATACAGTCAAGTTTTCCATAATGTTTTATTATGGTACTTGTGGCTGTAAGAATAATGCTGAGACAAATAAGCTGCCTTTAAGAAAGCAATGCTATCAGACATTGTGTGTATTGCAGTTAATGTGAAACAGGACATGCATAACTGCTGGTGGGGGGCGGGGGGAAGGCCAAAGAAAGGTTTACCCACAGAAACACTTGTGGGGGATTGACAGGGATAGGAGGCCTGAGAGAGGGGAGCAGAGATTAGTGGATGAATGAGTGAATTGATGGGAAAGGCAGGTAGGTAGGTACAGTGAAGGTTTGATGAGATGTGATAAGTCACACTGATGAGTTGTGGTGTTATTATGTACCATCAAGACAGACCCAGCTCATAGCTGACCTCCAGCAAGTATCTAAATAATTGAATGGAAGCCCAGGATTTTTTACATTTTATTTTATATTGGTTTTCATACAAAGTTCGTATACATTGTGTTTCACACTGTCTTCCTCTTGCATTGTGTTTCTTTCATACAATCATTCCCAGATGCCCACCATTACCCAGTCTTTCCAGATCCTCTTCAGATCTTTTCCATTTCCTTTACCCCCTCCCTCCACCCACCAAATTGTGTGACCCTTTGATTCTCCTCTGCCCATCCTTATCCTTCTGCTCCCCTCTTTTCTCTCCATACATGGCTTACTAGTTATCATTCTGTTTTTACAATAATGGTCTTATGCAGTTTTTGTCCTTAGAGACTGAGTTAGTCCAGTTATCATAGTACTCTCAAGTCTCTCCCAATTTCTGTAGTAATTTTTTGAGTTGTTGCTCCTGAGTGCTGCGTGTGAATGTACTTCATCATATACATTCCATCATATGAGTGCAGTTTCTCAATCCCTTTGATTGTGGTTGGACATTTGGACTGATAATATATTCTTGTGATTGTGAATAACACTGCTATGAACATTGACGTACAAATCTCCATTTGCATCTCAGTTCTGGTTTCCTTGGGGTATATTCCTAGCAGTGAATAGCTGGGTCATATGGAATTTCTATGTTCAGATTTTTTGGGAAACACCAAATTGCCTTCCAAAGGAGTTGTACCATTTTACAGTCCCACCAAAAGTGTCTAGGAATATGTATCTTTCCACATCCTCAACATTAATTGCTTTCGGTCTTGTTAAATTTTGCCACTGCTAGTGGGGTGAGATGGTATCTCATTGTGGTTTTAATTTGCATCTTTCTTACTGCCAGTGATTTTTAAGCATTAAAAAGAAAGTAATGCCATTGTCATTAGAGTTTTCCACTAGAAGTTTTCATTAGAAATTTGCAATTAAAACCTTTGTGATACTAGAAAAATTAGTTTTAAGTTCCAGTTGTGACACTGACATGAAAGGCTACACTTAAGCACTTTAATGACATGTTACAGTTGTACAGACTGTTTGAATGTAATGCTGTAAAGTGAATTAACCAAAGTATTTGAATGCTTAAAAATTTATTATAAGGAGATTCCACAGAATAAAAAAAACTGTAGTAAAAACCCCACCAGAACAAAACACCATAGTCCGTTCACGCCACAAGCACTTTGCTAGAATAAGGGAGCACCAGCGGTGTGATCTTTGTGGAATTGTGCTACTGACGCAAAACCACCACTCTGTTCGTTCCAGAACTTGTAAGACAGAAAGATAGGCCGTGATTGACTGCCTATGAAATACCCCCCCCGTGTGTGTGTGTGTGTGTGTGTGTGTGTGTGTGTGTGTGAATCCGTTCTGACAACAAAAGAGGTTGAGTCCTGGGAATTTCAAAGGTGAGAGTGAGTTGCTCATTTCTTGAACTTCTGGATTTGTGCCAAGAGAATGTGAGACAAATTTGTGATCATATAACTATAACACTAAGGCTCTGTTTTAAGTGTGAGTGGAGGAGTCAGGAAACACATTGGGGAAGTAATTCTTTTAGAAAAGACGTTGTGTAAGAAGAGACTCTTGGAGAAAGAGAGAGGTGTTGTGTTTTTTTTTTTTTAATTTAGAAAAATAAATGAGAACAGTTTGCTAAGGTAATGCAAAGGAAGCATGGTTAGTGAAAGATAGGCTGTGGGAAAGAGAGTGATGGAGAGGGAGACGTTTAACAAGGTGGATTGATGCGCTGACTGTAGCAGTGACTTAAGCTCAGCGGAGATGGTGTGGATGGCACAGAACGGGCAGCATTTTGCCTGGCTTATGTAGGTCGCTGTGAGTTGGCACCGACTCAGTGACCCTTAACTGCGGTATGCTGTACCCTTTATAAAAACTTACTCCTTTAGACTCTGTATAATCTTTTAATCAGGTTCAGACTTTAAATAACTGAAATTGTCTAGCCAGTCAGTGATTCCCACACCACAAGCCTCACTTGTTAGAAATACATGATTCCGAGTGGTTCTTGTGTTTGTTTTTGTTTCTTTTTGGTTCCCTGACAGAATTGTACAGCCATCCCCATTTAGAATAAGTCCGTCACTCGCCAAGAAACCTGCGTACTCATTAGCAGTCACCCCCCACCTCTGCCCTCCTCCCTCCAGCAACTGGCAACCACTAATCTACCTTTTATTTCTGAGTTTGCCTGTTCTGGGCATTTCTTCTAAATGGAGTCACAACTGACTTCTTTTAACATGTTTTCATGCTTCTGTGTTGTAGCAAGTGTCCACGGTTTGCTTTTTTATGGCTAAATACTTTCCATTGTATGACTCTACTCATACATTCACCAGTGGATGGACATTGGACTCCCTGCTTCTTTGCTATTTTAGCTGATACTGCTATGAACACTCAGTACAGGTTTTTCAGGTCTTGTAGGTATTATCGGAAAGTCCAGCTGCTGGGTTCTTCGGTGTGTAAGGATAAAGATTCCTCCAGTCTGCTTTGGACACCAAACTATAAAAATCCATCAGAGCATCAGTTTGATTTCCCTGTGTTCTGACACTAGTTACCTGGAGCTAGGCCAGACTTCATGAGTAAAGGATGCTTCCTCCAGACTACCCTGCCTGCACACCCCCTCACACCCCAGAAACAAGCCTGAGAGTCCCAGCAGTACCCTCATAATCTTACCTCTGGCTACAGACTTAGGGGTTCCGTCTTCGTTTTTAGAATGCTAGCTGTAAGCTTGAACAACGTTCCTCCTATTACTCCTTTGGGCTCAACAAATTGTTAGAACTATATGTAGAGACCACAGAAAGTGCTGTATTTACTTTTTAAAAAGTCACAGCCCAAAGAAGACAAATGAGAAGACACAAGAAGAGGTCTGGGAGGCTTCTAAGCTTGGAGAATCTCTCAGAACAGGACACACTACTGTCTGTGTGTACTGATGATGCCTCTTTCCAGCCAGGAAGCCCCTGAGCCATTAGGATTGTTACGTGCCTCGATTTGGTGTCCCAACTTAGAGACCCTGTCCACTGGAGGACAAAAGAAACCTTGTCTAGACCTGTCCCATCCTCAGGATTGTTTGGTTTGGATGCATTGCTGCATCTACTGTATCATTTCATCACATGAAAGACCTCCTTCTTTTTTTGCTGACCCTCTCTGCTTTATCAAGCATGCTGTCCTTTTCCAAGGAGTTCCAGAGGCGGAGTGTGTTATGTGTTGCACTCTTACCTGAAAGGCCAGCAGTTCTAATCCACCAGCTCTTTTGAGGCAGAAAGATGGGCAGTCTCCTTCCGTAGCGATTCACCGCCTTGGAACTTGATGGAGGGTTGCTAAGAGTCAGGTTCTACTCGCTGCCAGGGACCTTGTTTCTCTTGCTAACGTGTCTGAAGTGTGAGAGAGGCAGGCCTGCCATTCTCATGCCTCAGGTGCATCCTGACGTGTAAGGCACACGTGTTCATTTTTCTGGCAGTCTGTGGTATGTTCTGTGTTCTCAGAGCTGCTTCTAGCCTTCCTTATTTTGTCTGTTCAGCTAATGAAAAACACCATGGCTTGGGTCAGATGCACCTTAATCTTCAAAGCAATAAAATGTTCATTAGTACTATCAAGTAGCCTTTTTACAGCAAATTTGCTCAATGTAGTCCGTTTGACTTCTTGATGGTTGCTTCCACCACTTACCTTTCACTTTGTTACACTGTGGTGAAGTAAGTTTGTTACTTTCCTGGAAGTAAAGTAACCATCCATGTTTCTAATACCAGCAGGGCTATCTATGGAGGGCAGCTTTCAGCAGAGCTTCTAGACAGAGACAAGCTAGGGAGGAGGATTTAGTGGTCCACTTAGGAAAACACTGGCAGGGAACGCCTTCTGAATAGCAGCGGAACATTTGCTCCCCCAGCGCCTGGAGATGAGCCCTAGCAGTTGGAAGGTCACCGCAGCCGGAGAAGAGCCACTGCCCCAAACTAGACTCCACCTTCCTGGCTCTTCCTGGCTCTGTGATATAAGGCTTTCCGGACTTGGGTTTGTTACATGGCACGACTCAAAATGAGGAGAATCTGCTACAGGCAGCCCATTATTGACTGGGATGTGCCTAGTAGGAATGATAGAATGCGCGAAGATTGATCTCCTCAACATGAAATGGACCAGAATTGGACATTTTGGATCAAATAATTGTACATAGTCTCTTATGCTGGGGACAACAAATGGAAGAGAAATGACAGCTTCATCATTAGAACGAACATTTCAGGATCTTTCATGAAGCACAGTGGTGTCTGTGATAGGATGGCGTCCATGTACATGAAAGGAAGTGCCATTAATATGATGATGATTACAGCTTATACACTGGCCACTTAAAGCTGAAAATGAGGAAATGGAAGCTTTTTACCAACTTCTACAGGCTGAAATTGATCAAACATCAATCAGTGCAGTCAAAATGCATGGATAATTGATGACTGTAAAGCCAAAATTAGAAACATAGCTGAAAAATACAGCCTTAGTGAGAGAAATGGCACCGGAGATCACGTGATATGCTTTCAAAAGACCAGCCAACAAGTAATGTTGCAAAGATCTTTTTTCATAAATGTTTCAAAAATTTATTTTCATAAGTATTGACTGTACATTTGGACCTTCCTAGAGGGAGTCCACAGGCATCAAATAACTACATCAATGAAAAGAGAAGCTTTTCAGGGAGAAGGAGAAACTCCGTACAATATCAGGGACCAACGGTAGAAGAGATCACTAATTTTTCAAATCCAAATTCAAGTTGAAGTTTAAGAACATTAAAACAAGTCCACAGGAGCAAAAGTATGACCTTGAATAGATCTTAATTGGGTTTAGAGACGATCTCAAGAATAGATTAGACACATTAACACAGGTGACTAAAGAACAGAAGTTGTTGGGTGACATCATTTATGAAAGCAGAAAATCATTAAAAATACAAAGACAAAAATGGATTTCAGGAAAGACTGAAACTTGCTGGAGTAGCTAAAGCAAACCTAAGAAATGATGAAATGAAGGAGCTGAACAAAAGATTTCAAAGGGCATTCTGGAAAGATGTAGTAAAATATTTTAATAAAATATATACCACTCACTTTTGGTGTTAGAAAACCAAAAGGGTTAAAATAATAATGAAAAGAAATAAAAAACTTTAGTAAAGTAATAATAACAACAACCCAAAAGGGACCTAGGGACCTGGTATTTCTCAAATTGAAGGAGAAAACTCAAGCCTCGAGTTGCATTAGTGAAGGATTTTGGGGGCAACATATTGAACAAATGAAACAAAGATGGAAGGAATACAGTCACTCCCTGTACCAAAAAGAATTGATTGACATTCAACCATTTAAAAAAATACTGTATGGCCAAGAACAGATGATGGTATCGAGAGTGGAATTTCAAACAAAGTGGGATTCCCGTACTGTACTGGGCTTATCATGAGTAATAAATACATATTTATTCAGGCTATATATTGAGCACATAATTCAAGAAACAATTGAAGATCTAGGCACCAAGCTTGGAAGAAGACCCATTACAGGCAGGTAACCCAGCCTTGCTCACAGTGAAGACAACTTGGAATATTTATTTGTGAAAATCAAAGACTGCAGTCTTCAGTATGGATTATACTGATAGAAATATAAGAAAGCGGAAATTCTCAGAACGGGATAGATGTATTGAGAAAAGTTTGAGACTACTGTGGGTTTAATTTTACGTGGCTCCAGAATCAGTGCCTATGAGCACCCACGAGAGCGTATTTAAGTCTTAATAAGTAATCTTTATGGCATAGTGAGTAGTTAAAACACCTGGCTGCTAACCAGAAAGTTCCATTGCTTGAACTTCCCACCTGCTTAGTGGAGGACAGGATGTGGCAGTCAGCAGAGTGCAGCTGGAAAACCTATTTGGAGAGCAGTTACACACTGTCTTACAGGGTTGCTGTGAGTCTCAGTCCACTGGAAGCAGACCGTATCATGAGGCTTTTACATTATGGTGACTCCTTTTTTAAATAAGGGAGCTTTGGTGGCCTAGAGGTAAGGAATTGTGCTACCAACCTGAAGGCATGGGGTTAGAATGCACCAGCTGCTTTCAGGAGAAAATGGACATTCTCCCATGCAGTTTATTGCCTTCGAAAATCCTCTGGAGGGCCAGCTATGGTTGGATCTGACTAACTGGCACGTAACAGCAGCAACTGTACTCAACAAGATTTGTGTGAGCATACCTTTTTAATGATGTTGTTAAGTGCCATCAAATTACCTACGACTCACAGAGACCTTATGAATAACACCTTACCCTACTCTACACCATTCTTAAGGTATACATATATGTATCTCTATATCTATCTATCTATCTATCTATCCATCCATCCATCCATCCATCCTCCATTTTTACAGTCACTGTGTCAATCTGTTTAATGAGAAGGCCTCACTATAATTTTTTTTAGAATAACAAGAACAGCAACAATTTTAATTAATCTAAAACTATTTATTACTGACAAGTTGGAACTGACTTATTGCTGAATTTGCAGTGAGTTTTCAGCTGTAAATCACAAAGGAGGAGATTGCTCACCTTTCCTTCCAGGTAGCTGGTAGTAGCACAGCTTCCTACCCTCTGGACCACCAAAGCTCCTTTTAAAATCTTAAGCACCATAATTTAATGATGTGTAGTGAGTCTATATGGATTGAGGCTCAATATCAAGAAAACAGATTCTCACCACTGGGCTGATTGGCAGCATCATGATGGATGGTGAAGAGATTGACATTGTTAACAGCTTTACTTTGCTTGCCTCCATAATCAACACTCTTGGCACCAGCAGCCAGGAGATTAAAAGATGAATTGCATTGGTAAAGTCTGCTGTTAGGGATTTCTCTAAAGTGCTGAAGAGCAATGATGTCAGTCTGGAGACTAAGGTATGCCTTATACAGGCCATGGTCTTTGCAGTCATTTGTTATGTGTCAGAGAGCTGGACAATTGACAAGGGATGATAGAAGGAGAGCTGAATATATCACAGACTGCTAAGAGAATGAACAGATTCAACCTGGAGAGGTTTAAACCAGGCTGCTCCTTGGAGGCAAGGATTCTGAAGCTTCATCTGACATACTTCGGACATGTTGTAAGGAGGGACAGTCCTTGGAGAGGGATATCATGCTTAGAAGGGTGGAGGAACAGCACAGGAGAGGAAGACCCTCTACGAGATGATTCAGTGACTGTGGTAATAGGGGTAGGTGTGTCATAAGATTGGGACAGGATAGAGCAGGGTTTAGAGCTGTTGTACATAGGGTTGCTGTGAGTTGCCTAACTACAACACCACCACAGTGGTTCTGTAGATGAGGTTTTCCCAAATTAATTGAATCTACTTTGTGAAATTGACACAGTGGCTGCTTCAGTGGCTCTGGTGTGTCTGGAAGTGTAAGGTAAGACAGGGTGTGGATGAGTCACTATGGTCATCCTCATTCGACAGTACCTCAGTAGAGGCAACAACAGTAACAGTTTTGTGAAATGTTTTCTAATCAGTTTTTTTCTCTCTTTTACAGGGTATCTTGAAAACCACATGCCTCTTTTTTCTTGCAACTTTAGCTCTTGTTTTTCCACTGCCTACAAAAGATCAACATTGTTCTAGAAACTGGAGACATTTGATTTAAAAGAAATAACTTTAACAAATGGACAATATGTCTATTACGAATACACCGACAAGTAATGATGCCTGTCTGAGCATTGTACATAGTCTGATGTGCCATAGACAAGGTGGAGAGAGTGAAACATTTGCAAAAAGAGCAATTGAAAGTTTGGTAAAGAAGCTGAAGGAGAAGAAAGATGAACTGGATTCTTTAATAACGGCTATAACTACAAATGGAGCTCATCCCAGCAAATGTGTCACCATACAGAGGACGCTGGACGGGAGGCTCCAGGTTGGTGCTGTGCCAATTCTTTATCTCCAGTGGTTAATGCTCTCTCAAACTCATACTTCTGTGTATCTTCTGCCAGTGAGCATTTTGGGAGTATATGGGAGAAAGTATCTTCCGCATACTAGAGGTATATCTTTAAAGTGTCTATCGGTGTTTTAATATGATAAGTAAAAATACATAGGACAGAGCATTTGCCTAGCTCCCAGTGTTTGCATGTATAATTGAATGACATTGTTCGTTACCATCCTTTTCTGAATTATCCCACGACCTTTAACAAGAACCTAATGTCCTCTGGCAGTAAGTAACTCTTTGGTTCCCCCTAACACCCTGCCAGCCACAAGGAAACTCTACTTTCCATATGTTGTTTTTAAGTGCTGTTGAGTCACAGACTACTCATAGCGACCCTATGAATGAAAGTCCTGGACACCTCCTGTATAACTTTCGTCCATTCTCCAGGTTCATAGGGTTTCCAGAAGCAAGCTATTATGGAAGTGGATGCCACTCCTGCTTCCAAGCTTATTTTAATTGGGGAGCGTCACCAAACACTGTCTGCCATGGGTAACCGTTATCGCATATACTTATTTCACGTAGATGGGATCATACCGTATTTTTCCTTATCTGAACAGTGTTTTAATATATGGCCCCCAATGTAGTTCAGTCCAATGGGGGGAAAATAAAGCAGAAGAAAATTTGTGCTCCAAAAGAATGTAATTTGATCTTCATCCAAGTAGTCCTTTATTTTCTTTTTTTTTAAAAATTTATACACTTAATAATCCCCTGTGTATTAAGTGAACATTTGATCATCTCATCTATTTAGTCCTGTTGTAATACTTTATGTATCTTAACACCATATGTTTAATACTTTCATTATATGAAAATCACCTCAAGAATGAATTGATTTCAGAACTTGAGTTAAAATTTTGCATTTTATCATTTTTCTCTCCCTTTATTTTCACTGGCCACATTTCCCTGTACAACTATGTAATGATCCCCTGTGTGTAATACTTTTAAAGAAAGCACGGGAATCGTAGCTTAGTTCCATTTCCTAGCAACCCTCCACCAGATTCCTGCAATGGAATCTTTAAGAGAGGGAAGAAATGGCTCATTTTTGTTCTGTGAAGTAATAGCTGAGGGATTTGAACCACTGACCTTCTGATTAACAACCTGACATGTAACACAATATGCCGCTGTTCTGAGGGAAAAAGACGGGTCATCTTCTCCTGTAGACATACTGAGGAAGGTGGCTGGCAGTTACAGTTGGCTCAGCGTCAGTGCATATGGTTTGTGGTTGGTTTTTTTTTTTTTTTAATTTTTTATTTATTTGTTTTTATAGACATCTTAAGTGGGTGAATGAAATTATTTTACTTTCAGATTTCAGACATGGTATCTCCAGCAGATTTGTACCTTTTATGCTTGTGAAATTGAGCACAAGTCTTGAAATGGTAACTACTTTGAAGTTCACTAGAGACAGAGCTCTGTTGTCATGCCCTGTGATCATGGGCGAGTGAGATGTTTGGAGCATTAATTTTCCCAATTTTTAAGATAGTATTTCTACTAGTGACATCATAGGATTATTTCTGAGTGCTTTGGTATAGTGGTTGACATACAGATTATTCAATTATACATTCTAGGTGGCTGGTCGGAAAGGATTTCCTCATGTGATCTATGCCCGCCTCTGGAGATGGCCGGATCTTCACAAAAACGAACTAAAACATGTTAAATATTGTCAGTATGCATTTGACTTAAAATGTGATAGTGTCTGTGTGAACCCATATCACTATGAACGAGTTGTGTCACCTGGAATTGGTAAGTAGACTTTGCCTTTATCCTTAGAAGCATAAAGAGTAAAGATCCCAATAGTAGTTTGGTCCCCCCCCCACCCCAGAAATAAGGTGTAGAATTCAAATAGCTCAGTTTCTCAAAGGTAGTTAAGATTCAGACATTTTCAATGAAATACAAATGTTGAAATTTGAACTTGGAAATCAGCTCCTATTCTGATTATTAAAAGTATATATAATTGGGGAAAACCAAACAAAAACCAAAAAAATCATATAATTGATCTTTTGTCTAGGTAGAACAATGTTATTGCAAAATAAATTGGAAAATATAGAATTGAATGGCATGTTTAATGTTTATTATTAGGATTTTTATGAGTTTGAGATGGTTCTAAGAGTTTTGTGATCTGGATTAAATAATATAATATAAATGGAATATTTACATATTTTAATAATAATGATTACATTTTTTTCTTCTTTCAAAAATTAAGATCTCTCAGGATTGACACTGCAGAGTAATGGTAGGTAATTTATTTTTATAGTTTTCTGTTTTCTATGAAGTCAGTTTGTTGTTTTTGATCTAGAATTTGTGTATTTAGCAATTTAGTAATGTTGCCAGACATATTTAGTGCTTTGAAAGTGTGTGTTTTTTTAATGTGCTAGCGTTTAAAACTGAATTTAAATTGACTACTGGCTATTTCAGTTGAGACTCTTACAGAGCTAGTTTCGAAGATAATGGCTTATAAATCCTAATCATGTATAGCATGTCCTTTAAAACTGAATATTTAAAATATTCTGGTTTTTTCTTCCTTTTCAAGCAGATTTATTTTTATAAATGATAATTGGTATATTTTTCCAGCCTTGTTTTATTTTAAGAAAATAAAACATCTAAATAGTTTTTTAATATACATGCTGAATTCTATTTTGAAAAAGAAAATGTTATGATAATCAAATGGTGTGTGTGTTTAATCTTTTAGCATTATATTTAACAGTAGAATTCTGTTATTGGCTCAGTTTCTTAACACATGTGCATAAATTAGAATTTCTGGAAGAATGAATTTGCACAGAAATGCTTAATAGAGCAACTACTATCTTGGAAAGGTGTACCCTGTTCTGGAGGGAAATTGGTGATTAAACATGTCATTTGTAGTAGAATCTTCGTCTTTGACTATGGGTTGGGAATACTCAACAACCTTGATAAAATTTAGGAAGAGCATGCAGGTGTGTTTGTTTTTATTGTCCACTTTTATACCTCATTCAGCGTAGAGGAAGACTTAGTGCCTTTTGGTACTAATTGTTTAGAACAGTTCAGTCATGTCTTTCAGAAAAGTATGTCCCGAGTGCTCCTTAGAGACAGACATGGTGAAGCATTATCTTACATACTTTGTCTACGCTGTTAGGAGGGACCAGTCTTTGGCAAGGGAGAGGTTCAGCAAAAAAGACAACTCTTAATGAGATGAATGACAAAGTGACTACAGAGGTGGGCTCAGGTATGTCAGAGAGGAGATGAATGGCATAGGACAGGGCAAGGTTTTCATAGGGTCGCCATGAGCCATACTCACCTCGACAGCAACAGCGCTTAGATGGTTTCTGAGAAGTAGCGATTGGCGTCAGAGCTGTGTTGGTGGTCTGGGCAGGCTCCCTCTCACAGACATTGGCATGCCATATGTCTCTTCTTTAGAAGAAAGTGCCAAGTCTCTACTGTTGTCCACCTGTGTTTTTGGAAAATTGACCATTTAGATTTTAGGAGTTGCCCGATTCCATGTTGTCCTCCCATCTAAGCTTTTTGATTGACCTTCCTTCTTCCTGTCCTCATGAGATGTCCTTCATCGTCCAGCTTTTCAGGCTGTTTACTCAGTGTGTGGTTTAAATCAGCGTGGTGAATGGATGCAACCCTGACGCACACCTTTGCTGACTTTAAATTGTGCAGTTTGCCCATGTTCTCTCTGAACAAATGCATAACAGGTTCTACATGCGTGCAATTAAATGTTCTGAAATTCCCGTGGAGACTGTAATGATAAGTCTT
Organism: Elephantulus edwardii; assembly: GCF_000299155.1. Classification (NCBI taxonomy): domain Eukaryota; kingdom Metazoa; phylum Chordata; class Mammalia; order Macroscelidea; family Macroscelididae; genus Elephantulus; species Elephantulus edwardii. The sequence goes on from NW_006399853.1 coordinate 4,531,808, forward strand.
ATCATAGTTTTCCTGACGGGAGTAGGCTCAAAGGAATCCATAGTATGAAGGTTTATCCCATTTCTTCCCTAGCCATTTGTTGCTATTTTGAGTACTTGTGTTCCTGGGGGTGTATGGCTTGATAACCAACCTTCTTTGTGATTTGACTCTACTACTATAGTCTGCTCTATGCCTCCCTCTAGTGGTAGTTGTGTAAAAGCACTCTTCAAAGGCTTATTTGCTCAACATTAAGAGGTATTTTCCATGCTGCCTCTTCAAGATTTGCATAAGAAATATGACAAGGGCAGGCAACTGCTAAGAGTTAATAAATGAGGTGATTCCTTTGCTTTTGACTTGGAGGTCTTGGTGGTAATCAGACCTGTGTATTCATTTGCGTGAATATATACTGAGCATGCATTGCCTAGTTCCAGGACACTGAGGTAAATAAGGGGTGCCTTCTCCACGCTGAGGAGCTCATAGGCTAGTGAAGAAAAACCAGTTGCCATCAGGGTGATACCAATACATAGTGACCCAGAAGACAGTGGCAAAACCCTTTGACAGGTGTTCTGGCCTGCCTGCTGGTGGTGTTAGTGAGCACAGACCTGGGCTGGGCGCCGCAGCTTTAAGAGTATATTCTCTGGCCCTTATTTCCCCTGAGGGTTATTCACAACTACTGTGGGTTTGTCTCACCACCCTAAACACTGTGGTGTTAATGGCCAGCACCTATCGAATGGTCAGAATGGTCGTTTTGTCTCAGGTCCTGAGCTAAGTAAGTAACTTACAAACCCCCTGTCTCATTCTCCTAATGCCTGTCCATGGTGAGTGGGATTGGCTGCACTTTCCAAGAGACAGAGACTGGTTGGTGCCTGCAGAGGTCAAGGAGTCAGGCAAAGTCGTACAGCGAGGAAGGGGTGCAGTGAAGTGTGCTCAGTGTTGAATGCTTTTTTTTAAAAATAATTTTCTTTTTTTATGTGTGTACCGTCAAATTGGATCTGACTGGTACAGGAGGCAATTGTTCCTCCTTCTTTAGCAGAGCATCTGGTGAATTTGAACCGCGCACCTCTGGGATTGCAGTGCAGTTTCCTGCCACTAGGCCACCAGAGCTCGCCTGAACGCTTTTTAAAAATAGAAAAATACAAGCCCAAAATAATGAAACCTAAGAACTGAAAAAAAAAATAGTATATAAGAAAATCTATCTACTCCGTGAGGAAAGATCTTTGATTTAGATGTAGCCCAAGTTCTAGAGCAGTTATACACGTGTTCAGTAAAATTTTTTAACGAGTGAATGAACTTATTGAATGTCTGTCCATAAAGAGAAATGCTAGTTTAGTGTCTGCTATTGTAATTTTGTATGTGTATATGTAAAAAAATAAAACAGCAGTGTGCCATTACATATAATCGTTGTGTGATAAATAAATAGTAGTTGTGTTCTAGCGAGTTGACAGTGACTCAGAGACACCCTGTGAACACTGTAGAATTTCTGGATGAAAACAACCTCTCCTTGGTTTTTGATCCATGCTCTGTAAGCAGTTATACATAAGGATTTGACCTTTGAACTATTCCCAAAGCTTTGGCAATACAAAAGATTAAAAATAGTCATGTAATGAATTGATATTTGTGGGTAATAGATTTACCTCAAAGATTGACATTTTGTCACTGTTAGCCGCCAAGTTAGAACCAACTCATAGCTGATCCTCCGGCAGGTTTTCAGAGGCAGTAAATTGCATGGGACAAGATTACCCTTCATTTCTCCTGTGTACTATCTGGTGGATTTGAACCACATGCCTCTGTGTTTGCAGTGCAGCTTCTTAGGGCAAGGCCACCAGAGCTCCCAAAGATTGACACAGGAAACATTAAAGCAAATCACAGACTTGTTCTTAATAGAAAATGTCTTTTTGTGTATTATAAATAGACTTTTCTAAGGAGAGAACATATTATGGTTCAGTAGGTTATAAAATTTTTGTGATAGGATTAGCATAGTGTATCTGTTTGAAGCAATATAATGATTGTTGCAAAAGGTAAAAAGCAGATCCTAAAATAATAGTGCCCCCTTCTTGGGATGATCATGGGCAGAGAGCTGGAGACTTGTAATATTGTCTGGCTTCAAACTTGAGGGGGTCAGTCAGATTGAAGGATAACATGTATCTGATGCCACAACCAATAAATCATAGGCTCTTGCTGGTAAAATAATACACTCTTTTTAAAAATCTGAATTAATATGAGTATAATTTTTTCATGATCGGTTACGTTATGTTGTGTGTTTATGAGATTTCCCACCACCTGGAGGAATAAAAACTAGTAAGATTTTAAAATACATCTCATTTTCTGTGTAGCCCCGAGTATGTTGGTGAAGGACGAATATGTTCATGACTTTGAGGGACAGCCATCATTATCTACTGAAGGACATTCAATTCAGACCATCCAGCATCCACCAGGTAATCGTGCATCAACGGAGACATACAGCACGCCAGCTCTGTTAGCCCCGTCGGAGTCGAATGCGACCAGCACCACCAACTTTCCCAACATTCCTGTGGCTTCCACAAGTGAGTAGTCAGCAAGTTCAGTTTCACTACGACGTATTTGTAGGTAGGTCCTTAAAGGGAAACTCTTAAGTGAAAAAATTAGTAGTGCTGTAGTGTGTTTTATATACAGACAAGTACTGTATAAAGCTTGGGATTAGTCCTGGAAAAACTGTGTTTTGTATTTCCTTGAAGATTTTTGCATTTGAAATGTAAATGATGACTTTGATGATAGTGTTAATTTAAGTTATAATCTAACTTGTTCTTTATTGCTGTTTACAGCAGTGAGAAAGTGCTTCAGTTTTCAAATAGCATTTAAACATTTCAGTAGTTAACAAAAGTAGTTTTGAACCAAGATGTGTATAAAGTCTGTTAATGGCATTGCCAACATCCCTTTAGTCCGGGATTATTTCAGTTTATCTTAGAGTTAACTTTATGATCATCTCCGTCTCCTGTAGCAGGAATGTAAAAAAAAAAAGGATTTTGACAAATTTGCTAATAGGGTATATCCCTCATGATAGTTAAGTTTTTTAGTCAATTTGGATATAAAGCTAAGTTCTAGATAATAAACTATTTTTAGATGAGAAGTGCGTTTTTCCAAAGGGTTCTTCCCATAGTCATGTCCTGGGGTTAGAGGGAGTTTAAGTTCATCTTTTTGTAGGACCCTGCGTGAGGCATTAGTGACCTGGTTCTTTTAGTATTTGTTCATTTAGTATTTTCAGTCACCAGAGACTGAATGGCAGGCAACCGTTGGTTGCTTCGAGGGAAGAACACAGTGGATATTAGTTAAACCTGATTGCAGAGATTGTGCTTTTACCTCCATTGAGAATAAATTATTGATAGATTTGAGTTAATCCTTTGTTAGCCATGATGATGCTAATAGAAGCATCATTCTATTTATTTAATGTTAGATCAGATTGAACATAGACTTTGTTGCAATAAATAAGGGACTAATTTCTATAATTGTGAACTTTCAAGTAAAGTACACAAAGTAGATCCCATTAATTCATTTCACCACTTCATAGCAATGTGTATTTGGAATTGTTACCTAACTCATGACAGTTGTACCATGAAGAATGTATTCTAGGTGGAAGATACAGGCTTTAGAACTCATCCCTGTAGCTAGTGGGTGCTCCTGGTATCTGACTGCCCTTTATTTACCAATAAGGGAATCTGATGAATAGGATATGTGGAGATGGATTAAAAAAGACTGTTAGAGCAGAGCTAACTCCCATTTCTATATCTGGAGGATGAAGTTTGCATGCCTTTGCTGATGCTTACTAGTGCAGACTCGATTTCACGACTCTGTTCCTGGGCTAGGTCGTTTTCGAAGACTAGAAAAATTGGTAGGAATGAAATGCAACTAATTTGATCTTGATATTTTTTGGGTAGATTTTTCAGTTGAATAGTAAATACTGGAGTTCTTAGAACTTGTGGCTCAGTGCTCCCTTAAGTCTCAAAAAGTATACTGATAGAATGAAAGAGAAGTTAGACTGAAATAGAAGACACTGGAAGACGGCTATCCCCGTTATGTTGATTAACTTGGTCTTATTCATTTGGAATTGTGTACAGAAAGAAGCCGTGACGGGAGGGGCCTAATCCTTGCAGTTGGGATCAATTTGGCATCTAAACATTATAAGTGTTTTCTTCTAAATAATCTAGAAATGAAAATAAATTTTTTCCTAAAGAGTGACAAGTTTTGTAAGTGAACTAGTAGTATATTGTATATATTATTATTTTTTTAAATGCAAAAATGTAATTTTTTTTTTACTTGAAAGAAGAAAAACTTACTAGCCAGTGACCCAGAGGAACTCTTGTTGTTCCAGAGATCTGGGCCTATAATTACTTTTAAAGGTAATAGATGATTACCTTTTAAAAGATTTGAGAAGATGAATAGAAAGGGAGGTGGCTAAAATGTTGTCTTTGAAAAGAAGTGATCTGGGGATGTGTATTGAAATATTCTGTTTATGTTTTGGTTTTATAATCTTTAAGGAAATGGAACCTGTTTTTTGGTGCTGTCGAGCCCAGTACGAACCACAGCCCCTCTGTAAACAGCAGATCTGAACCCTGTCCTGTCTTGTGCCATCCTCACATTTCTGACACACTTGAGGCCGGTGCAGCAGTCACCATGTCAGTTCACCTGGTTGAGCGTCTCCCACCTGACCAGGGTCTGTGTGACCTGTACAGAGGAGAAAAATGGTTCCATTTCCTCTGTACTTGGAGCCCTGGTGTCACTGACTCTTACGTCTGATTATATTTCCGTTTAGATGAGAAAATAAGTTTTTCACCTTCTACATTACATCTCATTTAAAAGATCTCCCTGCTCTGTTTTCCTTTGCTTGGACCATAGCGTTCTGCCATTACCAGAAGTGGTGTCAATAATTACCGAGCCTAGTTTTTAACTTTTTCTTGAGCCCAGACTTTGAAATCTTTATCAGAAAGATCTAGAGACAGACAGGTAGAGTGAGCAAACCATTATGTTTCTGAGAAAGTGACTGTGATAGGCCAGAATAATCCTAGCATTTAAAGATTTGTAAAGGCCACTGAAGGGAGATACTTTACTTAGGAGGGAGTCATGTTGAGCATGTTCAAGGTGAAGGAGCCCTGGTGGTGGGGTCCTTATGGAGTTGTGTGGCTGACCCAAATCCACCAGCCACTCCTGGGGAGAAAGGTGGGCTGTCTCCTCCTGTGATTGACAACTTCCAAAAACCCCCTGCAGAATCCGGTGTACGATGATTTTAGATTTTTTTTTTTTTTTTTTAAATTTATTTGATGAGTCCTAATTGAGTTTCCACTTTTGCCCGTCTTCACAGTTGTGGGCGTATCCATATATGTGTGTATGTCGTGTGTATTGTGAGTCCTTCCTTTAATCCGGGAGGCCGTAGGGCTGCATGTGTAATGTACCGTCGTCTTGTCTCCTTGTTCCTGCAGGTCAGCCGGCCAGTATCCTGGCGGGCAGCCATAGTGAAGGCCTGCTGCAGATAGCGTCAGGACCTCAGCCTGGGCAGCAGCAGAACGGATTTACCGGGCAGCCAGCCACATACCACCATAGTACGTCCATGCTTTCTAACATCTTTTAAATCGTTGAGATAAATAGGCAGCCTTTGTGAAAGCCAATTAATCCATGTGGGCCTTAATTTTTAGACAGCACTACTACCTGGACTGGAAGTAGAACTGCACCATACACACCTAATTTGCCTCACCACCAAAACGGCCATCTTCAGCACCACCCGCCTATGCCGCCCCATCCTGGACATTACTGTAAGCTCTTGTTTCTGTTGTAAGGGCTTTTTCTTTTCGAGAACTTTTTTTTTTTGGAAATGTTTTACATCTTTATTCATCATACAGTTTAGTTTCACCAACAGATTAGTGCTTTTCAGTATTTCTTTTAAATACAGTATTTTTCATAGTCATAGTTTTATGTCTTTGTTTTAGAAGAGTAATGTTTACTAAATACATTTATCTCTGTTGCTGATGTTTCATTAACACCACATTGAATTCCATTCATTTGTTTGTTTGCTTTGTGTGTGTTCTTCAATCCCATTGTATCTTGTATATCCACGCTTATCGGTGCCCAGATCTCAAGACTTTACTCACTGTAGGCTTAGCAGATAGTAGACACTGAGATAATGAATATGTTGATAGCTTATGCAGGCTTAATAGGAAACCATCCTATCCTGATAACCATAGCCTGCAGTTTCTGATAAAGTGGAAATACTGTCCATTTGCCTTAAAAAATATCAAGACTATAATTCTTTCATATAAAATCCCTTTCCGTCTCGTTAGAAAACTTGTATCACGAAAGAAAAGCTAACGAATACATAAAGTATATACAGAAATAAGTATTACCTAGAATCCTACCAGCCAGGGTTTCCCACTTTTAGGATTTTGGTATATTTTCGCCTTCCAGTCACATAAATGAGTTTATATAAACTGGGTGATGGGGAGGAGTGGGGATCATACTAAAACTGTATGTATGTATGTATGTATGTATGTGTGAATGCATATATCCTGTCTTAAGAGAATATAATTTTTAATGGCGTCCTGGGACAGTGTAGTGACAGTATGGGATTTGTACTCTTTAACTAGTTGTGACCTTTGAAAAGTTTTTAATCTCAAGACTAAGAGTTATAGAAGCTGCCTTTAAGGTATTGTTGATAAGTGTCATAGTTCATGTGAGATGTTTAACACAATGTCTTAACACATTAAAAAAAAAATCAGATTTGATAGCTATTATTCTGTTACTTAAATAACCATAATTTTGACAGGCCATTAGCAGTTTGAATTTTGACACTGTATTATGTGTGTTACATGATTGATTAAATTATAATGTGCGTTAAATATTACATGTGAAGCAGTCTGTAAATTTTTTAATGGTATGTTACACAGCACTCATGTTAGCTGCCTTTATTAAATACAAGAGTATTTACTAAGTTCATAGGGTATTTTAAACTAAGCTTCTGAGTTCTTAGGCATTTCATAAGCTTAATCCAAACTTTTAATGTATGATTGTTATACTTGAGTACATATTATTCAAAGTTTTCATATTGGAAAGCTTTAAATAAGTAAAAATGGGATTTTTGTTGTCTTTTTCTTTAGGGCCAGTTCACAATGAGCTTGCATTCCAGCCTCCCATTTCTAATCATCCTGGTAAGTGTAAAATTCTGGGAAAGGGTCAAAACGGGTTCCTTAGTTTCCTAGAAATTGAAACAGGCAGAAGAGTTTTAACAGAATTAGAAGATACCTTGACATTTTGAAGAAATACAATGCTCCTTGTAACATGAGTTGATGAAGTAGTTTAGGAGTTGCGACCTGTGGTTACGACCTGTGGTTACGCATAGACTGTCTGATCTCATTTAACAGTCTCCAAACAAACTGGAGACATAAACTGTTTCCAGCTAAGATACAAAGTATTGAAATTTTGTTCTAAGTATTGACTCTATGAATGTGCAGCAGAAGCAAACGAGTTTCCAAAAAGAACACTGTAAAATTGCAGCTTTAAAAGCAAAAGAAGAAATTTAAGTAGGTACTAAAAAATAATTCATTATACCTGTCTTAGAAGATGACCCCGGAATCTCTGGTTAATTGAAATAGAGAAACTGTTTGATTAGATTATGTTCAGACAAATAGTTAAAGTAGCTTTTTTTCTGTTTACAGTCTGTGTGCAGTTTAAACATTATAGTAGTGATAAATATAGAGAAAGTTTAAAAACAGAAAAGGAAATACGGTCTTTTGTAAAACCTGCATAGATGTTGATTTCTACCCCCATTCAGCTTTCAAAGATTTAAGTGTTATTTTAACTAAAAGCCTTGATTTTTCTTGAACCATAAATTCAATTGTCCTCCTATTTTTTAAAGAAAGCTTTTTTATTATGAAGAATTTCAAATATATAACAACCAGAATAATAGAAAGATTGCTTGATGGGCTCATTCTTAAGCATCAGCCATTATTCAACCCAGTCTTGTTTCATTCACACACTGACCTACTTTTTGCTCTTTTGTCATAAAGTGTAACTTTTCTAGATTGATCTGAGTATTTCAGTATGTATTTTTGAAACAGCCATAATGAAACAGATCCACACAATTTTCTTTCTTTTCTTTTTTTAAAATTTATTTTGTTTTTTTATTAAAATCAAATCAGATCTGACTGGTACAGGAGGAGATTGTTCCTCCTTCTCCAGCAGAGCATCTGGTGGACAGTTTTCTTAAGCAGTGTTCTGTTGCTTGTTGCGTGTTGGCTCCATTTTTTAAATTTTTTAAAATTAGACAATTACCCCTTCTGTCACATTACAGTGTAAGAGATTTTCAGAGTTTCTGGAGCAAAAGGCCAGATTGCTTTACTGTGATAGCATTACAGTATGAATCCATTTTTACTGCACTCACCAGTGAGAGATGTGAGGGTTTTCACACATCTTGTGCTGATTGATGAGACAGAATGAGGGTTGGGTTTTATTTGGGACTTTTTTCATATTTGGTTTTAATAAGACAAAATTATAAAAAGCACTTTGTTATATTTACTAGTTATCTTGCCTATAGTATTTGTGATTTTAAACATAAATAACAGTTAATCCTGGAACAACACGGGCTTGAGCAGTGCATGTCCACTTGGACGTGTGATTTTGCAAAAATCATCGCATGGCGCTAATCATCTCACCAGCGGTTTGTCCCCCTGGTGACTTGTTTATTGCAGTAAAAGGGATCTGTGGCTCTTTGCCTTTTCCTCATTGTGTATATTTCCATATCATAATCCTTGAGTAACACCAAGGGGCTCATAGGAAGTGCCAGTCATCATGCTGGATATGCTCCTAAGAAGCAGAGGAAAGTCTGGCAAGAAGCTGCACTGTAATCCCAGAGATATGCAGTTCAAATCCACCTGATGCTCTGCCGGAGAAGGAGGGGCAATCTCCTCCTGTATCAGTCAGATCCTATTTGACGGTTCATGCATAAAAAAAATAATAATAAAAATGGAGGGGGAAAAAAAGCAGAGGAAAGTCATGACATTGTTAAGGAAAAATTGAATTGCTTACTTGAAATGTATCCTGCCTAGATTGAGGTCTTCAGCTGTGGTTGACTGTCATTTCAAGATAAATGAATCCAGCTTTAGGGCCCTTTTTTTAAAAAAAAAAAAAAGGAAAAAATACATTTGTGAAACCATTGCTTAGGCTATGCCAGTAGAGGCAAAACCCTTGTGCTTTGTGCAGAGTACCTTTTTGTCTTGTATTTAAAATGCAGCTTTAAAGTGAATGCATGGTATAATACAGGTAGCATAAAAAAGAGATGCTAAGCAACTGTTAATGTTATCAGTAAAGCTTCTGGTTTACAGGTGCCAATTAGTAGTTAAGTTTTGTGGGTGTCAAAAGTTACAAGTAGATTTTTTTCAGCTGCATAGGAGGTATGGCAACCCCCTCCCAACTTCCACATTATCCAGGAGTCAGTCCTGTGTAGAAGAGTATATGAAACAATGAAACAAATGTTTAATTGAATGTGTAACTTACAGACAGCATCTCACCTCTATAACCAGTGCCCTGGTTGGCAATTAGCACACCTCGTTAGCAACACCCCAGAAACCGTCCTGTTCCATGGATTTTGTCTGTCACAGCCTTTTCCTCCTCTGTCTCCTACTGGCTGGCAGCCACTGTTCAGTTTTATTGAACATCATGTTTGTTGCTTTTCTTCTAAAGTGATGAACATAGCCTTGAGCAATTTGGCTTAGTATTTTGAGGGTTAATGTGGCCCGTGACGGGAGGTCCTTGTTCGTAGAGCTTGGTGGGATATGTTCTGAGGGAGCGAGCATGGTTGGGCCCCGCAGAGCAGCCCTCGGGTGGAGTAATGACGTGTCAGGGAGGTGCGCTTAGTTAATCAGTTGGACTTGGCTCTGGACTCAGCAGTTGCCTTTGGCCTCTGAATAGCTTTATTTCATTCTTCTCAACATCAACAAAACTGATGTTGAGACATAACAACTCCTGGTGGTTAGAGAGAACATTAACTAGTTATTAGCATCAAAAGAAGTGGTAAATAAATTAATTACTACCACACAGTAAAATCTTCCTGAAGACAATTGAAAAACATCTGGAGTAGTTCATTATAGCAACAGGAACGTCTCAGAAATTCATGCTGGATTCAGGAGAGACCACAGAACACGGGATGTTAGTACTGATGTCAGGTAGATTTTGGCTAAAAGCAGAGGTTATCAGAAAGATATTTGTGTTTTAGCAGCCGTCCAGATGCATTTAGCTGCGTAAATCATCATAAATATGGATAACATTGACAAGAATGAACTCTAAATTGAGTTCATGCAGAACCTATGCATAAAACAAGAAGTAAAAAAAAAAAAACAAAACAAGAAGTAGTCCAACAGAACAGAGATAACGGTATGATTTAGAATGAGGAAAGGTATGTAACATACTCAGTGTGTTTGCTGAGCAAGGGACCCAGGAAAGTTGACTGTGTGGAGAATAGTGTGGTGTCAGGATTGGAGGAAGAGTCATCAGCGTGATACAGATGACACTACCTTGGTAAACAGAAATTGAAGAGGACTTGGAATGTGTACTGAAGAAGATCAAAGACTGCAACTTCAGCGAGGATTATACTTCAACCTAAAGAATATTTAAATCCTCACAACCAGACTATTAGGTACACTCATGACAAATGGAGAGATTGAAGTAGGCAGTGATTTAGTTTTATGTGGATCCACAGTCTGCACCCGCTGAAGCACCAGTTAAGAATCAGTCTGACCCAAGCCATGTAATTTTCATTTGACTTCATTTGCTTGTGAATGTTCAACAATTAATAAGAAGGACCAAGGAAGAACGATGAGCTCAACTTGTGGTGTTGGTGGAAGTATATTGAGTATACTGTGGACTGTCAAAAGAGTAAACAAATGTGTCTTAGAAGAAATACAGCCAGGTTGGTTCCTGGAAGCAAGGATGGTGAAACTTTGTGTCATATTTTGGGCATGTTACGTAGAGGGGCCAGTCCTTGGAGAAGGGCATTATAGTTGGAAAAATAGGGGATGAGCAAAGGAAAGGAAGACTCTCAGCTCCACTGACAGAATGACTGCAACAGGGGGCTTCACCGTAGCCACGATGTGAGGACGGTGGGGCCACTATGGGCTGGGGTCAACCTGAAGCCACTTAACCACAGTTAGGAGCATAGCAGTGTGCATTTGATACTAAGATTTCTATATATTTGAGTAGAACAGAAATGACTTTCAGTAACAAGGGTGATCCTGAAAAGAGATTGCTGCCTGCTGCTTGGACGAGGCGATACACTTTTAACATAGTCAACTTCTTATTTCTAAAGTGTTCTTTGGCTGTATTAATAGAAAACTCAGTGGAGTTTTGCAACAAAAATATTCTTCCTTTCTCCTTAATGTATTATTAAAAGAATTTCCCCCTGGTATGCCTGTTAGAAGAGAATGTTCCACCTGGGATTCCTGTTCCCAGTACTTGCTCTCCTTGCCACTCATTCTACTTATCCTACCACTAATTAAAGTATTTCTTCTAAAGTTTCTTCTCTGCTCAATATGTTGAAGGGATTCCTTGCAGATTGTTTGGTCACAGCCTAATGACCAGATTCCTTGATAAGGTGGCAGAGTCTGGGTTCCTGGTCTCCTTTTACTCTTCTAGCCTCATTTCTTGCTCTCTTCCATTAATGCCAAGCAGCTCAATCCTGAATTTCTAGCTGAGGTTGCTAGGCTCAATCTCTAGCAATAGGCATAACTGATAGCAAATCTCCATTCTGTATATTGACCTCTCCAGATTATTGAGAAATAATGATGTCAGTTTGAGGACTAAGGTGTGTCTGTTTCAGGCCACAGGCTGTGCGTCTGAGACCTGGACAGTGAGTAAGGATGACAGAAGAATTGATACCTTTGAGCTATGGTGTGTTGGAGAAGAGCATGGAACATCCCATGTATGGCCAAAAGAACAAACAAATATGTCTTGGAGAGGGTGCAGCTGGAATGCTCTTTGGAGGCAAGAATGATGAGGCCTCACCTCACATACTTTGGGCGTGTTACTAGGAGAGGCTGTTCCTTGGAGAGGGACATGATGTTGGGAAGGGTGGAGGATCGGCAATGGAGAGGAAGACCCTCAACCAGGTGGACTGATGCGTTGTCTGCCACAGTGGGCTCTTGTGTATCAGGAAGTGTGAGGATGACACAGGGAATGGAGTTCAAATCTTTTGTTCATAGGGTCATTTTGAGTCTTACTTGAGTCAACAGACACCTAACAACAAAATAAATAAGTGAATGAATAAAATGAAAATATAATATGTAGCAGATTATCCCCAAACATAGTGAGTTACATATAACAACAGTAGCCATTTATTCAATCATTTGCTTTCTGTGGGTCATTGATCTGGGAGTGAATTAGCTAAGAGATTCTGGGTTAGGGTTAGGGTATCTCCTTCAGCTACCCATCCTCCCCCCAAAAAGAGATTTATTAGGGAAAATACTTTGCAAAGGAAGATGTGGAGGGGCTTGGCAGTGCTGGCTCTGTCTCTAGGTTAGGATCTCTTTGGAAGTTACAGTAAAGGTACTGCCTGGGGCTGCCTTTATCCCAGGTCTTTTCTGTGGGATGAGGAATCATTTCTAGGGTAGTTCACCCCTGTGCCTGACAGGGAGCTTTGGTGTCTTTTTGTGTGGACTTCTCAGTATAGCTACTTTGAGTGTCTTTCTTCCAGCATGGAAGCTAACTTTCTCCAGAGTGAAGTCGAGAGGAGGGAGGGTGTGTGTGTGTGTGTGTGTGTGTGTGTGTGTGTGTGTGTGTGTGTGTGTGTGTAAAAGCCTCAGTGTCTTTAGACAGACTCGGAAGTTCATCATTTCTTCACCTTCCTGCTCAGTGTGGGAGGGCACAAGGCCATAAATATAGGAGGCCAGAATCATTGTGAGCCTTTTGCATGCTGTCTGCCACCTATTCCTACCCTTCTCAATGGAGCAAGTTTTCTAGTCATTGGAGGTATTTAAATTACTTGTTTAATGGAATACAATAAATACACCTTCCAGGTAAAATTGCAGTGATTGACATGTAGCGATGAAGTTCATCAGGGTTATTTCTTGCAGTAGTGCATGGGAGAGCTCTAGTGGCTTAGCAGTGAGGAGTGGGCTGCTGACTCCAAAGGCATGCAATTCGAATCCACCAGCTGGGCCATGGAAGAAAGAGAAGTCTCCTCCTGTGTGATTTATTGCCTCCGAAAACCTATTGGCTAGCTGCGAATCAGTTCTGACCCAACAGCACATAATATGTACATACAGGGCAAATGCCCTTGCAAAGAGATAAATTGGTAGCTCGTGTGTACAGACGCTGAGAGGTTAGAAGAGTGTAATTAACCTTGACTCAGGGCTACATGGCTTACTTGGCTTGTTGTACCCTTTCTCTCAAGTATGATTGATGATATAGCGTGTATATCCCCTGCTATAAAAAAAAAAGATTCAGACTATAATGAAAAAATAGTGTGTGTAATTAAATGAAACTGCATGATGAAGTAATTTATTTTATATTGCATTTAAATTCTCAGTTGATTTAGCCCTTGGCAGTGAAAGTGAAATTTCAGGTTTTTCAAATTGACTTTAGATTTTCAAAACTAGTGCTCAGAATTGAACTGGAAACTTGAAGACGTGGGCCTTTCTTCTCTGTCATGCATTTGTCTCACGTTTCTTTGGGTACTGTTCACATGACCCCCTTTTCTGCCCCCCTTGCTTTTAGAAGCTGTTTCTTGTGGCTGAACGGGTGAGTCCCGTGTCTTTCTCACGCAGGGGATGTCTTCTCTCTTTGTCTCCTCCAGCTCCTGAGTACTGGTGTTCCATCGCTTACTTTGAGATGGACGTGCAGGTAGGAGAGACATTTAAGGTCCCTTCAAGCTGCCCTATTGTGACTGTCGATGGATACGTGGACCCCTCTGGAGGAGATCGCTTCTGCTTGGGTCAACTCTCCAATGTTCACAGGACAGAAGCCATTGAGAGAGCAAGGTAGTTATTGATGGAGCAGTGGGATGGTTACGTAAAAAAGAGAGCATGATACATAGGCTGTGTTTGCAATCACTTTAATATAAATTATGCGAGTGCGTGATTGTAGAGGAATAAAAATCATCTTGAAAATGCAAACTACGATCATTCCATTTTCATTGAGATGCTAGTTAAAATAGAGTGATTAAAGGTGGTCTGTTTAGATTTAGTGATATTTCTGTGTTTTGCACAAGTAACTAACCTTTTTGAATCTAGTTTGGAAACTTAGTGCCTCTGAACATGTTTTTACAAAGATAAATAATACAAACTAAGGGCAGATGTATTCACCAAGATATTTCTGTAGAGTGTTATTTACAATGTTGGCAAAGAATAATAAAAGAGGAGAAACCCCTGCTGGTTGCAGTCAGGCAGACTGTGACTTAGGGCGACCACAGGCTTACAGGCCAGCATGTGCTCCAGAGGGCTTCCAGGCCTTTCCTCTGAGGCACTTCTGTGTGTTAGAGCCACTGAGCTTTAGATTAGTCATTGTGTATTTAGTCCTCTGTTGCTATCTAAGAACTCCTAATAAAAGGGAAGTGAGTAATTAAATAATGACATAATAAATATTTCAGGGTTTTTTTATGTGTAGAAATGTGTATGTAATAGAAATAAAATTCTCAAGATAACATAGTGAAACATAATTTTAGGTACTGTATGTGAGAGAGAGAGTGTGTTTAAAGTAATGTTATCTTCAATTTGTCACTGCGTGTTGTCTGGCAAATTGTGTAATTTCTAAGCTTGCTCTGGTAGAGTTGAAATAGTCATATGTGGCTATTGGATGGATATTGATGTATCCATTGTAGCTTTAAGCCATAGTTTGTTCATCTGTAAAATGGGAATAATAACATTTATCTTATTGGGTTGTAAAAGCTAAGTGAGAATTCGTGTTACATATTTCTGACACAAAATAAGAGCAGTGTACATAATTATTATATGTAAGTTGGGAGGAGGAGGAATCAAGGAAATGTGTAAAAACGTTAAAACTGCCTGCATTGTTTCTATTGGTGTGAAATACTTGGTTTTGTTCTTTTTAATTTTTTAATTCTGGCATGTTTAATCTGAACTAAATTTTGTTTTTCAATACTTAACATTTGAACTAGAATTCCACTTTTCCCCTGAAGGTTGCACATAGGCAAAGGTGTGCAGTTGGAATGTAAGGGTGAAGGTGACGTTTGGGTCCGGTGCCTTAGTGACCACGCGGTCTTTGTACAGAGCTACTATTTAGACAGAGAAGCTGGACGTGCGCCTGGAGACGCTGTTCACAAGATCTACCCAAGTGCATACATAAAGGTGAGCCGCAGTTCCACTTGGTGTTTCGGGCATGTTATCAGTGAAGAACACTGTCAACAAGGTGACTGGACCGCTGACCACACAAGAGGGCTTCGGCACAGCAGAGATGGCGAGGTTGGCACAGGAGTGGACGGGCCTTCTTTCTGTTGTGCGTGGCATTGCTAATGAGTCAGCGCCACGTCAGGGCACCCAACAGTTTAACTTGACTATTTTGAGAACCTTTATTTGGGGGGTGTAAAGGAGGATGTGGGAGTGGAATTAGGAGGAGTGCACACATTTCGTTTTATACTTAATGAGAAATTTTATTTCCTAGCATTTATTGATATGACCTGTTCTCTTGTTTTGTGACGTATTCATGTATTCATCCCCTACAAATTTTTTTTTTTATTTTATTAATTTTAATGAACATTTACCCCCTACAAGTTTTTAAGCAAATATTCACAGTAATAGAAGACTCTTTTGGGGACAAAACTCAACTTTAAAATTTCAATTAAAAAAATACACTTCTATTTTTGAAAGAAGTATTATTAAATAGCCTAAATATAATATATATTTTTGAATATCAGATTTTTTTCACAGTCATCATAAATTCCTTTCTTTTCAGCCATTATTCATTAGTGGAATCACTTGTACTTCTTGCAAGGACATTGCTTCTTGCTGTCTGCTCTTAGGTTGATTCTAACTCATAGTAACCCTGCATGACAGATAGCGCTGCCCCCTGGGTTTCCTCGGCTGTAACCTTTATGGAACCCGATCTCCTCTCCGGTGGCACTGCCAGTGAGTACAGACCACCAGCTTCGTGATGCCGAGGTTAACCATCGTGCCCCAGGGCGTCTGGAAGTCGCTGTGGCTACAAATTATGCGGTCACATGCTTGTTTGGTTCCGTCATGTTGATTCTGATTCACACAGTAGTCCCAAGGAAGAGCAGACTGCCTCGTAAGGCTTTCTTGGTTGCGGTCCTTACAGGAGCACTACACCAGGTCTTTCTCACGTGGAGCTGCTGCTTGAGCTTGAACCTCACATCTTTCTCATGGCGGCCCAGTGCTTATCCATCACGCCACCAGGCATGTTAGGAACTGCCTGATTGCCTTACAACAGTAAACCCAGTATCTCATTGTTAGTCACTGTAGTTCAGTTAAAGGGTACTAGGATCGTTTTTATTCAATGGGAACTGTCAAACATACCAAGTATGTAGAAAATAACGACCATCCGTCTCCTCATCAGATAGCTTTGGCTGCATTGCACACTGAAAGGACAGTGGTTTGAATCCAGCAGCCTTAAGAGAGTCTCTTTCCAGAAAGATTTACAGCCTCGTGAATCCAGTGGAGAGTCCCTTTGAGTTGGAACTGACCCACTGATTTGAAGGTGGACCCGCAGTCTTCATTCAGCATTTTACAACTGGAATGTGATCAGTGTTCTACCAGTGTGTGCTAGTGTGTTTCTCTGTCCCCCTTCCACAGACAGTGAAAAACAACCCTAAGCATTCATTCTTCTGATGCTTGAGTGTAATGCTATTGATGAGGAAATAGAGAACACAGAGGTTGCTTCTCAGTTCCATCAGAATGAGTAGTGCCTCCGTGGGGGGTTTTGGTGGTAGAGGGTATGTTCCAGTCCTGGTTAGTTAGGACGATAGACTGGAAGGGTTGGTTATTAAAAAGGCATAGGACATGGTCCTATTTTTATTGAAGTAATGCCATGGAGATTTCTTTTTGTTTGTTTGTACCTACATTTTTGAAATGGTATGTACAGTGCCCTACCAGAAATTATGTCTGTGAAATGACATGAAGAAATACTCCAATTTTTTTCCATGAAGGATTCTTCTATGTGGCTATTTTCTTTTTTTCTCTTTTTAAAATGGCTTGGGATTTCCTTTCTTGCTTTATAATACCTCTACACTTCTTGGCAGGCTTGTCTTGAGAGAATGACTTGATTTGGGTTTTTCTTTTCTCCTCACTGCCATTGCTTCTTCCTAAAGGACAGTCATACTGAGCCCAGCACACTGGGATCCACATCTCAGAACCAATTTTTCCATGTAGGTAGTTGGGGTGAATTTGTCCCTTGAAGAGATAGAGTTCAGCCTCCAGGCCTGCTGAGGACCTGATCCTCATTGCAGAGGTGTTTCTCCCGATTACCTCTGCCGTAGGCGAGCATTTTGCCCCTTGGTGCCCTTCTGACTCGACTGTCTATGTGCCTTACCAGCATGGGATTGTGGGCAGGTCCGCAGTCCTAGCACCGAAAGATCCTGGCTCTCCCCGTTCCCGTCTTATTCCCATCAAGGTGAATTTAAGTCAGTACCCAGTGTCCTCCTGGCTTCAATGTCCACTCTGAGCTGTTTTTATTTGTTTATTGGTTACTAAGTTTATCTTATTTTCAAGACTTTATAAAATGTCTTTGAGATCCAGTTCACACTCTTTTTTTATATTT
>NW_006399853.1:4549812-4651113 GCF_000299155.1 Elephantulus edwardii
AAGGAAAAGGGGATGGCATATTCTCTTAGCTACTTCCTGCTGAAAAGGGACGCTGTGGGTTTCAGGGTGAAGATCTTCTCTCACTACTCTAAAGGACCCCTTTGGCAGTAGGAAACAAATAGACTATTATGGAGATTGATTTTGGAATTTAGATGCACTGTTCTCAATTGTGCTTAGGTGTAAAGTATTAATTCTGGGGGGATTAGTGTAGTCACAGAATTGTATAATCATTACCACAGTCAATTTTAGAACATTTTTTCCTACCCCGCCACCACACACAAGTCTCCATACTGCATGCCCCAGCCCCAAACAGCCAATATTCTGGTTCTTTAGATTTATCTGATAGGGCATTTAAGGAAAATGAAATAATATAAAATGTGCTCATCAGTGACGGGCTGCTTTTGTTTAGCTTGATGTTTTTTCTTTCTTTCTTTTAAGCACCATCTATATTGTATGAAGTAATACCATTATAGGGTATACCAGGGCTTCCATTTTGTGGCTGTGTGAACATTTATGTATGAGGTACTGTGTGGATCGATCTGTGGTATTATTTTCTTGGATATATATACCTGGGAGTGGAATGACGTGAGCCATAAAGTGACAGTGTTTAACTTTTTTGAGAGACTGCCAAGTTGTTTCTCTAAGCATCTGAACCATTTTGCATTGATACCAGCCGGGTATGAGGGTTCCAGCTTTTCCACAGCACTTGTGAGCATTTGTGTTTATTTTAGCCATCCTGTTGAGTGTGATGGGCACTCTGGTGGCCTATGGGAAGGAGTTGAGCTGCCAGCCTAAAGACAGGTAGTTCATACCTATCAGCTCCTCCCAGGAGAAAGAGCCTTCAGTGTGATTTACAGCCTCTGAAAAGCTGGAGAATCAGCTGGCTTTTGAGTCCTGATTGATTGGTACATAATGGTGTAAATGAAGTGGTACCTTTAAGTTATAGGGTTTTTTTTTTCCCTTTTGTGTGTGTACCGTTAAATTGGATCTGATTGGTACAGGAGGAGATTGTCCCTCCTTCTCCAGGAGAGCATCTGGAGGATTCGAACCCATATTTCTGGGATTGCAGTGCAGTTTCTTGCCACTAGGCCACCAAAGCTCCCTTAAGTTATAGTTTTGATTTGCACTTTTCTGGTCACTAATGGGGGAGTTTTGGGGGCCTAGTGATAAGAAACTTGAGCTGCAGGCCCAAAGGCATGCAGTTCAAATCCATCAGCTGCTCCAGAAGAGAAAGATGGGCAGTCTCCTCCTGTGCGATTAATTGTCTTTGTGAAAACCCGGTGATGAGCTATGGATTGGTTCCAACTTGATGGTACACAACAACAACAACAACAACAATGGTGTCAAATCAGATTTCTTTTGAACACATGATGTTAGAAGGGAGCAGAGAATATTTCTTTTTTTTCTATATTTTATTAATTTTCATAAACATTTACAGAGATTTTGGGTTTCCATTCATTCATTGTTGCACTATTCTCTCTACCCTCCTCCCAGTTTGTTCTTGTCCAAATGCCACAGTGCTTGTCAAAGCCAGTTCTGATTAATCTTCTTTGTCAGTGTGTCCTTTGCCATTCCCTATCACTCCTCCCTGAGAGAGACTTCACCCTGAGTCATAAGGAAAAGGGGATGGCGTATTCTCTTAGCTACTTCCTGCTGAAAAGGGACGCTGTGGGTTTCAGGGTGAAGATCTTCTCTCACTACTCTAAAGGGCCCCTTTGGCAGTAGGAAACACATAGACTATTATGGAGATTGATTTTGGAATTTAGATGCACTCTTATTGATTGTGCTTGGCCGTACATGTTCATATCCTTGAAGATGTATCATGGGGGTGTTGCAACCTAGGAGACACAAATTTGACTAACAAGTTATGAGTCCAAAAATTATGGAAAAGTAAAAGAAAAGATTCTTTCATTGTTTTACAAACCCTCCCCCAGGTCCCCTCCACCATGTGGCCCTCGCTCTAGTCTCCTGTGATGACAGAAATACCTAGTTATATATAGCAGAGAATATTTCTAAACTGTAGAAATCACTTTCATTTATTCCAGATTACCACTTAATCCCACTGAGACTCTTCTCTCTGGGGCAGGCAGTTTAACAAGTAAGCGATCCTGTCTTGTGCTCAGGTGCCTGGAGGACCAGTAACACTTTCGTTTTGGGTTGCTGCTTGCTGTTGCTTCACCTGAGTACTGGTAACCTCTTCAGTTTTCACTGTGCTTCATACACAAAGGTGCTGTCAGCAGTTGCTGTGGAACCACTTCTCTTTGGGGAAGTCTCAGGTGGTGAGTAGATCTCTAAACCTGACGACCAGTGCACCTCTGGGTGGGGCCTGACCACCAGCCTTTTGGCCAGTGCTGGAGCCCTTAGCACTTTGCACTGCACACCTCCCAGGGAGCCATGTCGGTGCTGGTTCATTGAATGCTGTTAACCTTGTGAAAGAAAGGCCAAGGTTTGCCTCCTGTGTGAAAGACTATTCTGATGACATTGGCTGTGATCTTCGTAAGACTTTCACCTGGGTCAAGTAGTAGGTGTGTAATAGCCACAGGAAACACAGTTACATGAAAGCAGGCAGGGTGTTGATTAGCTTAGGTGTGTGGTGGTCAGAAATAGGTTTTGGATCTGAGCCACAAAGTATATTTAGTGACCTTGGTTGCTCTGCACTGTGTTTGTAACTCAGGCCAATCTAAAAAGTAGCAGTTTAGTGATCTCCTTAGTTCAGCTGTCCAGGACAATGCTTGCAATCTGTTATAGTCTAATGGATCAGTGGTGTGAAGGCAGCCCAGATTTCAGTTACCAGGGTAGCCAGTCATCAGACGTCTTCTGATTCTTGGTGCGTAAATAATCTGTTGCATGAGGAAGGTTTGCGTAGGTGCTTAACCATTTTTACTACATTTTCAGAGAAAAATAATAATGTTCCTAGATTTTATTTTTGTCTGATATGCTTTCTCTAGTATACGCTGCTGATGTTAGAGTAGATTTAAGGTAGAAATGACATACTATACAGATGTGTCCAGCATATTGTGAGGATCCTGTATGAAGATCCCATGGCTAATTTTATGATTTCTGTGAGGAATAGACTATATTGAGAGCATATTTTAACTTTGGATATTTATAAGTAAGTTTTTTTTATCCTCCATTCCCAGCTGTAATGATGGCTATGTATAGTACAAGTATATATTCCAACTTACAGTGTGTGTGAGTTACTGTTGACTGCACTCAGCACCATCTGGGGAGGGGAGGGGGGTGTGAGGGGGTGTTTGCGCACGCGTGCTCTCACTTTATTGTTAGCAGGATGCGTGTTGCAGCATAGAATTTGTTAAAAATATTTTTTATTAATGTTCATATAATAATACCTCTACAGTACATTTCATTCATATACATTGTTTTATACAATCATTCGTTTACATTGTCTTTCATGCAATCATTCTGCAGCATATAATTTTGCTGTTATCATTCTCAGATGTTTGCTCACAGATGATACTCAGTGTTGTGATTTCAAAACATAGTGGAGCCCAGCTGGCAAGTTACTAAAGTACTTGACTGCTAACTGAGAGGTTGTCAGTTCAAACTCATCACCTGCTCCCTGGGAGAAGGACGTGGCAGTCTGCTTTTGTAGAGATGTCCAGGCTGGGAAAGCCCAGGGGGCAGTTCTGCTCTGTCCTGCACGGTCACTGTGAGATGGAGTCATCTTTGACAGTGGTTCAGCTTTGGGTTCAAAAGCCTGCCATACATGTAGCAGGATATGCAAACCTGGACAGAGCGAGAGGACGTGCCTACATCAGAACCAGCCTACAGTGGGCTCATCCAAATGGAAGCCCATTGCAGGTAGTGGGAACTTGTTGGTGTGTTTTCGTTGCGGGGTGTGTGTGTGTGTGTGTGTGTGTGTGTGTGTGTGTGTGTGTGTGTGTGTTTTCGTTTTAAGAGTGATTGCAGAGTCCCTGCTTTGTGCTGTGAACCCAAGAGGCTACAGTGCAATGGAAAAGTATAGAATCTTAAAGAATAGTGGAAAATAGTGCAAAAAAATTTTTTTTCTTCTGAACATCATGCGATTTCTGATTTCCAGAACCTGATTTTGTTGTATTTTCCATCCACAAGTCTTTTGGGCTTATGTACCTTTTTAGAGTATAGTGATAGTCCAATTTTTGCTCTTCATTGATGCTGATTCGGAAGGCTACGTTGAGAAGATTGGCATTGATAGAGAACTGAGTACACGGGAATGCTGAACTTGTACTTTATTTTGCCTTAAAGGTCTTTGATTTGCGTCAGTGTCACCGGCAGATGCAGCAGCAGGCGGCCACTGCACAGGCTGCCGCCGCCGCCCAGGCCGCAGCCGTGGCCGGAAACATCCCAGGCCCGGGCTCAGTGGGTGGAATCGCGCCAGCCATCAGTAAGTATTTTCCTTTTTAAAGTGTAGTAGTTGGTGTTTTATCTTGATTCACTCAGTTGATTAGTTACTTTAAACTATGATAGAAATTAAAATTCTTTAAATGGGATGAAAGTTTCCCCTCCCCTCCCCTTGGTTGACTGATGATTTTTTTTGTCTTTAGTTTGTAAACACTGTTCTGTTATGGCTGTATTTTGCCTAGAGCTCTGTTTTTTTCTTTTTCTTTTCTTTTTTTTTAATTAAAGAAGGGAGTATGGGATAAAAGAGAAAAGGGGTTCTCATAAAATTCTCTTGGTCCACCTCTCCTTTTTTTATTGATGGTTCTAATTCCTGCCTCACTAGCTGGGGTGGGTTGTCAGCAATAAAGTGTGCTTGGCTCTTTAAGAAAAACATACTCAGTTTCAGAATTGGGCACTTTTCTAGGGTTTGGTTTTTTTATTTTTATTTTTGTGGTTTCTTTTTTTCTTTTTTAAAATATGCTAAGCATGGAGCAGAAACGAAGTGAGGGTGGTATTTGGATAACTTGTAGACTTTTTTTTAATTTTAGGGTAAAATTGAACTGTGTGCCAGGTTTCACACTGATGGGGAATTTTTTACTGCAGAGTTAAACTCCTGACTATAGACTTTTATGATGGAAACACGTGGCACCCATCTTCCACGTCTGAAGGCATAACTAGTGATTCATTCAACCCCTGTTCTTAACCTCTTCAGTGTGGTAAGCAAATCACACTGGCTAAGAAAACTGCAGTGTCCCTGCAGGTTTCTGTACAGTACATGCCAATTCCTCCCATGTGTCTCACTGTGATACTGATGAATGCAGATTGACTAGGACTTGTATGTCTGACTGGATAACTAGATACAGAGTCTCCGTGTGACTCATATTCAGGAGTTTGCAGTGGAAAGGCAGAGAAGATGTCTTCATATAGAGATTCTGCTTTTTTATAAATTTAGGCATCCAAGACCATTAACTTAATGGCTAGTTTGAATGCTATGGACACGCTTTTATGAAAGAATCCAGAATTGAATGTCTCATTCCCATCTACTGCTCCTTTGAGAAGTAAGAACATGTTCTGTCTGTCAGGCTGTAGAATTGAGAGAGAGAGACGTCATTTAGGTCATCCAATAAGCCCAAGTCCAAGGGCCAGGAAAGTGAATTAACTTCAGTGCTAGTCTTATCTCACCCTAAACTAGACTGTCAGGGTGATAAGGTTCTTAGAACCGACCTAAGGATATGCACCCCTCTTTGTTTCTTGTCCCTTCACCTCCACTTCTGAGTGAAAACTAGGTGGGGGGCTTGGGGCTTGCAGTTACTCACAGTATGATTTGTAGCTAGAAGACACATGTAAAACACAGGAAACTTCCTTAACAAAGTTTTTTAGTCCTTGTTGATAACATTTAGATCTGCAGTTACTTCTTGACATTTTGGCTGAGAAGTTATACGCCAAGGAGAACGAAGTAAAGAAAGCTAGTCATTTTGTTAATACAGTCGGGAGGACGGGGACGGAGTCAGCCAGGCTTCCTGACAGTTGCCCATCTTCTCCGTTAGGCCTGTCCGCGGCTGCCGGCATCGGCGTGGATGACCTCCGGCGCCTGTGCATTCTCAGGATGAGCTTTGTGAAGGGCTGGGGGCCCGATTACCCACGACAGAGCATCAAGGAAACACCTTGCTGGATTGAGATCCACCTGCACCGGGCGCTGCAGCTCCTCGACGAAGTCCTGCACACCATGCCCATCGCAGACCCACAGCCTTTGGACTGAGGTCACGTCCCTTCGGGGCCCTTCCTGTTAGCAGGATGGTGGACTAGACAATCCAATCCTGTTCATAATCGGGAGATAGATCTCACTTTCGTTCTGCTTTATCTTTTCATGAAGGGTTGGAAAATGTGTTTGCTGCCTTGCTCCTAGCAGACAGAAACTGGATTAAAAAAAAAAAAAAAGAATAAAAAATTCTTCCCCCTCCTTCTATTTAGAACTTTTCAGGCATGGCTCAAAGCTTGAAGATCAGGAAAAAAACACATTCTTACCAAATCTTCACCAGTTACGTATGAAGGAGTCATTCCAATGCTGGACAGTGTAGCCCTTTACAGTGTCTTAGAGCCTTTTATATGCAGAACATAGTTATGTGTGTCATTCTGTAAAATAAATTCAATTTTGCTGATTTTAAAGGCAGAGCAGTTCTCAAAATTAATTCACCTATGTTAATCTGTGTACAAGTTGTTAATGTTGAGCATAACTTTACTCCAAAATATTGTGCCATGTGGGTGAGTTAATTTTACCAAGAGCAACTTTACTCTGTGTTTTAATTAAGGAAATATAGCAATGTATTATAACCTTTTATCCAAAATTTACTATTTTTTTTTTTTGCAAGTTAAACTAGAGAAGATGATTTCAATTCAGGTTGTCTTGCCACTTCAGTTTGATTTTGTCAAGACAAAACACTAACTTCTGTGCATATTCAGAATTCCTAAAAACTCCCAGACAATTAATAAACGTCATTGAAAATGACGTGTGTTCTCCCAGTTGAGGGACTGTATCAAGACTACTCGTACTCCATTAAACAGTCAGTACGTTCTTCTGTATTTCTAGACCTCAAGGTGGTGACCATGAACCCGAGAAGAGGAATTTCTTGCCTTCATTAATTCAGAGGGAAAGGTTTTTGTATTTTTTAAAAACACTAAAAGCATTGTCACTCCACTTAATAGCTCACTGTTCTGCAAAGGTGGCAGTGCTCCAACTTAATAATGACTATTTAGAAAACTGCTAAATTCTATGTTAAATACTGTGCAGAATGATGGAGACATTGCGGTTCTTAATAGGTAGTTTGGATATTTTTGTACTTGATTTGATGTGTGATTTTTTTTTTTCATATGCTGTTTAAATCATGTATGTTATGACATTGTTTAAAATTCAGTTTTTGTATTTTGGGGCAAGACTGCAAACTTTTTTATACCTTTTGGTTAGTCTTGAGTCCTGTGCCATCAGTGACCATATCAATTGGCGGTGACTTTGTATAAAGAATTTAAGTAGAAAAGTTGCAGATGTATTGACTGTACCACCAACACATTATGTATGCTTTTTACCTAGCTAGTAGCATAAATAAAACTGAATCTCAACATATGAAGTTGAATTCTAGGTTTGATTTTTAAGGTTTTGCAGGTTTTTTTGTTGTTTTTTTTTCCCCCATGGCACTTTTGAGTCCATGTACAGTGGTGAGGTACCTTCTACTAAATGACAGGCAGCAGACAGTGCTGTTGGGCAGCTTTGTCTTCCCCTCATTCTGTCAGGACTTCCCAACGGACACTATGTATCACGTGGAGAGTTGGAGTTTTTATTGTTAAAACCAGGCTGATTGTCTTAAGAGAAACTTGTCCACAAGATAGTGTCAAGTACCATTAAGGACTTTCCTTCAAAAGCTTGTGTTTTTTTACTTAGAGAACCTTTTAAACCTTAAGATTTTGCAAGGTACATGATATGTTTGAGAGATAAGGAGCTCTGGTGTGCGATAGTCCTTTTATCAGCTTCCAGGAGCAAGTCGGCTTCCTTGCTCTGAGGGCTTCATCCTGTCACATTTGCTTAATTACTGGGAGTCTAAGCATGGATCTTGATTCAAGCTATGACTTTGTACTGACAATTTTCTATCCACACATCTATAATCTAAAGTGTATTTTGTTGGAAACCTAATTTTAACCTTTTAAAATTTGATGATTTAAATTTTATTGGCACTTTTTTTAAAAAAAGAAAAAAGATCTTTGTTTTCTAGAAATTATTGACTTTGATCCATTTTGCTAAGTGAAGAATAAGAGTGAGTGGGAGAAGAATGTTGTTATAATAGATTTTTTTTTAAAAACCAGGTGATTTGGAAAGAACGTAAGCCATGCTGTGAGAGAACTAACTCATTGCCTTTTTTTATACTTCACGGAAGGTTTTCATGTTATATCATCTGAGGAAAGTATGTGGAGAATATTTGCTAAAATCACTCTGTGGCCAGGCCACCTGTATTGATTTCTTTTCTATCAAGAACCAAACACCGAAGTACTTCTAGTTACTACTTGCTTTGTGTTTGTACCTAGAGTCAGTACTAGATGCTTTTGAGAAAACATCTAGTACATTAGGAATTGTTGCTCCTGAGACCCTAGTGGTTAAACTTTTTGTATTTCAAAGAGGTGGTCGTCTTTGACAAGTAAGACTGAAGAGGCACTCGGGTTTACATTTTATGACTACTTAAAGGGTAAAATAATCTGTGTAAGTCTAAGAATTAATATGTAATGGTTTCAGAGTTTTCTTTAGCTCATTCTCTTCTCAAAAGACTATAAAAATGTTGAATTTTAGTGAAAGCTAATAGTGAGAGATGAACCAAATACTTCCTTTTGAAATTCACTATGAAGCCCATCCCACTTTCGCCCAGTGCCTTTCTGTGCATCATCAAAGGGGATCCTTACGTGTGGCCTTCAGTCCCCAGGGGAGAGATTATTCTGAGGGGTTTTAAGCGCACCACTCCTGGTATAGGCAGCATTGTGGGCGTGGTCTACAGCAAGTTGCACCCCTAACCCGGTAAGCCGTGCACCTCTGGCTGTTCAGATCCCTCAGGAGAAAGATGCGTCATCGTCTCCTATTATGATGGGAAGCTTCAGGATCCCAAGCAAGGTCATGGTGGGTTAGAGCAGATTCCATTGCCGTGAGTTTGAGTTTTGGCTCCTGGCATTCAAAAATGATGATAAAAAAATCATTGCCATATGACTTTGGGGGTTCTCCCTTCCCCTCCGCCCCCCTGAAATAGTTCTCCTTCGAGCTGCTAAATGAGGATGACACAGGGTCAAGCAGGGCTACGTCGTGTTTTCTAGAGAGTCACTGTGACTTAGTGCTGTGTCGGTGGCCCTTGACGGTAGCAACAGCAGTCGGTGAATGCATGCCCTGTCCCATGACTCCTGTGAATGACCAGACTTACAGGGTGGGTGATCATATCCACAGGAGGGAGAGCCGTACCCGAAACATCAGCTCAGTCAAACACATAATAGCAGTGTCGCTAAAAAGACATTTTTGTTAAAAAGACATTTTTGTGGAATGAGTATAATGTTAAGGGTGGGGGGTGTCTTTGTAGTAGAAATTGTGAATGCAAATTAAACCGTTTTTAGCAGCAGTATTCCAGATGAGGTCTTCTTGTAGAAGTTGATTCTGATTATAGGAGGTGAGGTGCAGCCATCTTTTTGTCTGAGTCCCTCCAGGGAAGGAGTTCACACTCCCCACAGGACCCAGGTATCTGCAGGTTGACGAATAGGTGACTTGCCCCACAGGACCCAGGTGTGTCTGCAGCTTGATGAGTAGAAGGTGACATGTCTCTCTGTTCCTGGTTCAGTGCACTTACTGATCATTAACTCACTAGGTATTTCAGGCAAAGTCAATTCCTTTAAGCCTTTTTGAGAACATTTTGGAACAGGCTATTTTCTCCCCCTTTATTATCTATGAAAGGCATGATCCTTGTTTGTTTTTTTTTTTAAATAATAATTTCTATAATCTGCTCCCTTTGTCATCAAAACACTTGACTGACATTTTATTTAATGACAGCAGATTTGGAAAATGGAGAACTTAGGTTCCTGAGGTAAATGACTGGACCAAACAGTGCTTGTATTGCCAGCCAGCAATTCTTGGAATTGGCTAAAACATGACAGATAATACGCAGCCATTAAAAAATGCTTTTTCTTTGTTCTAAAAGCAGATAACCCTCTGTAAATAATCTAAACCTTCCTTTGCAAGATCTTAGACAATACGCTACAAGAGTCTGCTGTGAAACCTTTCCATCTCGTCTGATAGCCAGTCATTGCCTTTTTCTCTTAAGGGACCAGGAAGAAGTTAGTGGCCATCCTGGAAGCAGCTCAAGGCCGCAGGCCGTCCTCGCCTGTCACACTCACTTGTCCCAGCACTGGTAGGGCCTTGTTCATCTTGGTCATCTGGTGTCACCGTGGAATGAGATTTTTCATGAGATCTTTTGTGTATACTTGATTTAATTAAGCATTACAACTTAAAAAAAAAAGCCGTTTTGGATGGAGGTATGTAGTATGTACATCAGAGAACATACTGGGTATAACGTGTCACTTCAGGTTGCTAAGACAGGCAATGCTCTTTGACTATCATTAAATGGTCCTGACCTGCTATGATCTTGAATTTTTACTTCCCTCTTCTTCCTGCACATCTCCCTTTCTGACAGCCACTGCTTCTTGTCCTGTTGTTAATGTTCCTCTCTTTAGTTTTTCCCCTGACTATTTTGGACTGCTTCCTCAAGGAAACCAGATTACCATTAGATAGTTCTTTCAAACAAAAGTGCAAACTCTCTGGACAAGACTCAAGAAAGCTTTCTACAGAGTGTTAAAAAATATTTCAACTCTTTGACAGTTGACACCCGTTGATCCCATAAAGTGCTTCCTCTCACAGGACTTTGAGGTAGTTTAAGGTAGAGAAAAATAGTCCTATTTCTTTCCCCTTAGAGTGATATATTTGAAAGATTTCATTGATTCAGCTTGAATGCTCTGGATTGTGGTAGGGACTGCGGAGTCAGTTCCAGGTAATGCCGACCTTGTATAGAAGTGAATGTCACCCTGCCCAGTCCTGAGCCATCCATGCTCAACAGTCATTGCTGTGTTTGAGCCTCTTCAGTGTTGCATCTTCTCTGTCAGTCCGCCTTGTTGGGAGCCTCCCTCTTACTTGCTTAACCAAGCGTGATGTCCTTCTTGAGGGACTGGCCCTGCGCATCTCTTGTCCGAACTACTGAAGACAGGGTCTCACCAGACCCCCTTCTGAAGGGTGTGCTGACTGTGCCACTTCCAAGACGGAGGTTCTAGCCATTCGTGGGATGGTCACTAGCCTTTGCCAACACCGTAGTCCAAAGGCATCAGTTCTTCGGTCTCCTTCATTATCCAGCTCTCACAGGCCTGTGAGGTGATTGAAATGCCATGGCTGAGTCAGGCTCAGACACTTTAGAGATGCCTCCTTCACACTTGCCCAGTGAAAGGCATAGTTTGGGTTCTTGACTGCTGCTCCTCACCCAAGAACTCAGATTTCCAAGAGTCTTTAAATCCATACCAATAGTCAGAGGCAATACCATTGCCCAGAGGACGAGGCCTCTGGCCAGCCACCCACAATGAAAACAGAAGTGCAGTACATGGGGATGGTGAGGCGTTGATTGTTTCCATGGCCTCTTCTAAGCCTGTCTGCTGCCCTTCCTCACCTCGACAGGTAACTCTGACCTAGGTGCCTTTCTGAGAATTGAGGGTCTGATAATCCTGCCCCAATAGTAGCGTAAGTATTTGTTACCGTTTTCAGGGATTTTGAGCGTCCAGCTTGAGTGAGGCGTTCTGGTTGCTGTCTCTCCGTCTAAGTTGGAAGGACTCACTTGTGAAGACAGTCGTGTGTCTTTATTGACACAGCTCCTTTCCACACAGGCTGTTTCTCAGTAGGCCTCACTTGGAGCCAGACCTGAAAGGGCTCTGGGCTCAGGCCAAGGGCTTGTACTCAGGTTTGAGCTCGACAGCTAACTGTAAGCACGTCATTTCCTTTCTGTCGGCCTCAGTTGCCTCATCTGTAAAATGAGGGAGTTGGACTAGATTCCTTCTTCCAACTCCCAAGTTCAAGTGACCTTGCCTGCCTTCAGCAGTGTTTGATTTCTTCCCTGCCTTTGCTCTGCTGTTTGAGGGACTTTTTGCTTATTTCCAGGTTATCAAATAAGCCTTGTCTTAGAACTCTTCTCCTCTGGACAAGAATTTACATAATGTGTCCTTTAGACTTAATTTTAACCAAAGGCCTAGCACCACCTTGGGGGCTGCAATAAATACTTCAACAAGGGGGTGGGGGGTTGTTGAGGAAGCTTTTATTTCCTTTTTCAGCATCTCTGTTAAAAATTTATTAAGGCTTTTAAAAACCATGACATTCTAGCTTCCTGGTTGGTATGCATGTGACACACCTAAGTGCTGTGTGCTGGTGAAAATTTTTTTTCTACTAAAATGGTTTGAAAATCTACTGTTAATGCCTGTTGATACTGGAGGTCGTTACTTTTGGATCTTTGATCTCTTACCTTGCCTCTGTCCTGAACAGCACCGCTTAAATGGCTTCTGTGACTCCAAAATCCACCTCACCAGATGGCTGTTCACTTTATATTCTTGGCACCATTTTCGTGTCCTTAGAAGCCGTTGACTGGAACATTTCTTTCTGAGTTCTCTTGGTGTGGCTGCTTATAAATGAATGAACTTGGCTTTTGCAAAGATCTGCAGAGCCTCCCTTGGGGGTGGGGTGGGGATTGGGACATCCTGGTAGAGGCCAGCCAGCTTGGAAGTAGCTGGAGAGGGAGGGTCAGAATCAGCTGCCATTGCCAAGGTTGCTTGTCATTTATAGAAGGACTCGTGGGTTTAGATTGGTAAAAGGCTAAACACGGGGTTGGCAGACTCTTTGCAAATGTTGGGCTCTGCCCAATGCCTTGGACATGTGGTCTATGGAAAGTGCATGAATGTTTATAGATGATGCAAACCTAGCAGGCTGCAGAGCTGAATTTGAAAGATGACAGGGCGGAGGGGCTGGGCACAGTCAGTGGTACGGCTGTGGCAGAGCCTTGACAAGAGCCATGCTTGGCTTCTGCTTTGGGGAACACTGGTGAGCAGAAGCTCTGCTCGTCCCTTGTGGCTTTCTGTGTACTTTCGCCTGGTTGACGTCTGTGGCTAAAATAGTGGAACCTTCCCTGAGAACTCTGTAACAAAGTATGTTTTTGATTAAAAGAGAAAGCCAATTAAATCATTATGTGCTCATTCTTTTTCTTAAGCTTGTGAGTGTCTTGGGTCAGAAATGAGTTTCTAATCAGAGCAATCTCCAACTGGATGTCATCGTTTTTCTTCATTACTGTGTGACCATTGAAATGAGAAATGGTGGCACTTCAAACAGGATGCTGGAAGGTTATTTTTTCACTTTTAAAAGGAAAGGGTGGAGTGCACATGCTTAGAGACAAGGCGTTAGAACCAGGACACATCAAAGAGAAGCAGAAACCGAAGACTCGCATTGCTGGAGAAGAGTATTGGATATACCATGACTGCTAGGAGAACAAACAGGTTCATCCTGGAGAGGATGAAGCCAGGCTGCTCCTTGGAGGCAAGGATTTTAAAGCTCTATCTGCCATACTTTGGGCGTGTGGCCAGGAGGGACTAGTCCTTGGAGAGGGGCATGCTTCGGAGGGTGGAGGGACAGTGCAGTAGAGGAAGACCCTGGATCAGATGCATTGACTCTGACTGGGTTATGGAGGGTAGGCGTGTCAGAGACAATGAGGTTGACTCAGGATAGAGCAGGGTTTAGAGCTGTTGCACATAAGATCGCTATGAGTTGCAAGTGATTAAACAGCACATAACAGTATTGGCCATCAAAGGAGGAAGAAAAACTTTCTCAGCAGCTTCTGTGAAATGGAGTCAGAGTGAGCTGGGGTTGGGGAGAAAAGATGAAGTAATTGTATAAAAAAACCAAAGCAGCAAACTGAACCCCGACCTCAGCCCGTTGAGTTGGTTCTGACTCTTTGGGACTCTGAAACAACTTCCCCCGAGGGTTTCCAAGGGGCTATATAATCTCCACAAGTGCAGACTGCCACCCCTTTCTTCTGCTGAGCAGCTGGTGGGTTCAGACCGCAGACCTGGCCAGCAGCTGAGTGAGTGCTTAACCGCAATGCCAGGGCTTCTGATTCTGCGGCTTGGAAACAGCATGACCAAGCCGCAGCTGGCGTCCCCGTGTTGGCTGCCGGGCCAGACTCTTCCACCTGTTTGCACGTTTCAAGTTCTCACTGTCCTAGGCTGGAAGTTGAAGGGAGAAGGAGATTGGCCTCGACTGAGGAAGACTGCTGGACACTCTACAGGAGAAAAGGCAGCTAGGTGTATTCTCCACTGTTAGCCCTTGACCGGGTTCACTTGAACTTTATTCTCCTCCTCCCACCACAACTGTTGCAGAGAGTAACCTCAAAGAGTAGGGGTTCTTGATTCCCTTCCAAATCTCTCCTACCCCATAATCTCACTGGTCTACGTCAAGCTACCCTTTTCCCTGAGCCTTTTCTGCTCTAAAAGAAATGTATTACTTTTGGCCCTACTTTTAGATGACCTCCGTTCCTGTGTTTTTGATGTAGCCCTGTTGGGCTTCCACTTGGTCTTAGGCAGGCAGACAGAGAGACTTTCTGAAAGTAAATACTCAGCTTATAGGTGCCAGGTAAGAGTGCTGGTGGGGCGGTGGTCAAGTGGGTGCTAATCAGAAAGCTCTTTGAACCTACAGACTCTCTGTGGGAGAAAGGAACCACAGCAGCCTGTTAACGATTCCCAGCTTGGAAACCCTGAGGGGCAGTTCTGCTCTGCCTCAGAGAACCTGCTTTTGGATTTGGGTTTTGCTATGTTTCGGGTGCCGTGGACCCTAATTAGGTTCTTTAACTGACACCTGCATTGACGGCCAGGGAAGCAGGTCCTGGGACGTCGCTGGTGGCAGATGAGCCTTACATGACATCTAGTGTTGAAAGAAGTGCATCCAGGGTGCCCCCTAGAGGCCAGGGTGGGGGGACTTGGGGCGTGTGTTACTAGGATGATCCGACAGTTCTTGGAGAAGGGCATCATGCTTGGTAAAGAAGAGGGTCGATGAGAAGACCCTCACAATGATGGGCTGGGACAGCGGCTACAGCAGAGGGCTTACAGAAGACAGAAAGGATGGTCCAGGATCAGGCAAGGTGTCCACGACTGGACCCTTGGTTGCAATGAGTCAGTCAACAGGACAACACCTTACATAACAGCAACAACAACGACGTAACTGTTAAAAGAACTGGAATTCCTCACTAAAAATCTCCGAAAAAGCAAGCTTCAGGCCTGGGTAGTGCACTAGAGAATTCGACCAAAGAATTGACACCAGTTCTGCCTTTTCTAGACAGTAGACTAGAAAGGAGCACTTCTCAGCTGTGTATCCCAGGACCTCTGAAGGTTGCATGGGATGGGCCAGACGTCGTGAGGTGGGTACACGGTAGTTCCTGCGATTGCTGGCATGTGATGACCGCCCCCCTTCAGACATCACACTCTGAAGTCTTAATGAGCATGCAATTGACAAGAAACTGGAGAACCTTCTATAGTGGGGGCTGTTTCTGGGCATTCTCTTTAGTTCCCTTGATATATCTACCTTTTCCTATACCATCACCACACAACTTCAATTCCTTTCACATGATTTAATATCTAAGTGGCCCATCTGAAACCTCACAGGACACGTGTCTTAATGAAAATATTCAAATAATGCAGAGACAAAGAATACAATGTGAAAGCCCTCTTTCCTGGCCACCCTGTCCTCCTCCCAAAAGACAGTAATTTTTCGTAGTTTATCCGTCACTTCTCGTCTTGGTGCATTTGAAATCATATGTATGTATATGCTTATTCACATTGTTGCTATGTCTTAACACCTTGTTCTGCCAAATGTAAAACATTGGTGAAGAATACTCACCTCTTAATACCGAGGGGATAAGATAACCATGCTGTCTCTTCACTTGTCCTGTTTATTTTACATGTATGTGTTGAAAGTGTTTGTTTAGACTGACTGACACACAGCCTTCCCCCCGCCACTCCCACCCCCAGCCTATCTTGTATCCATACATTAGGCGGAAAAGAAATGAGTTGGGATATTGTTTAAAACGGAGCAGCCATGATCTGATTCTCATGAATCCCTTTTGATTCAGAATCACCGTGTCTGTGTTTATGAACTCTTTGTCTCGCTAAAAGCACTGTGGTGTAGCGTTTTTAATAGTTCCAAAGTTATGAAAATTTTTTATCGTGAAATTTTGCGATGTTGAAATATTTCAAGTTGTAAATACAAATTGCTGTGTTGGCAAAATAATATTGAATGCATGCGCTGTGGACATCAGGAAGCATAGATCTGTCCTGAAGACGTGAGCCAGAGAGCTCCTGAGAAAAGAAGGTGAGACTTGAGCTCACGTACCTGTGACATGTTATCAGGAGGGACCAGTCCCTGAAGAAGACCCGAGGCTTGGCAGAGTCGAAGGTCACTGAGAAAGAAGACCCTCAAAAGGACTGAGAATCGTCTGCAAGAATGGGTGTAAACAAAACATTGTGAAGACAGTGTAGAACTGGGTGGTGGTCCATTCATAGAGTATGACACCAGTCAAAACAATGACATGATGAAATTACTTGTTTAATTTTAATACTTAATCCAGCTCTAGTTAACATATGGTTTGAGCTGTCAGGATCTGACTTTAATTTTTCTGAATGGATAGTCATTTGATCCTGTTGTGACCCAGCAGAGGAAACTGCCTTTCAAGGCCCACCCAAGTCATTTCCTTGTCTTGAGCTCTAATTGCAAAATGGTTAAATACTTGATTACTAACCAAAAGGCTAGTGGTTCAAACCCACCAAGGGCCCTGAGGGGGAAAAGGTATGGTGATCTTCTGTAAAGATTGCCAACTGAGGGGGAAAAAATTTACCACTTGAAAAATGGGTCCGTTCAACTCTGTATTGTAGGGTCTGAGAATGAACTTGGTGGCTCCCAAGAACAGTGTCAGCTGGCCCCTAACAAGCTAATCACAGGGTTCATTGTCACTATGTGAGTATTCTGCAACTCATAGTGACCCTTTGCACAATAGCTCTGAACCCTGCTCTGTCCTTGGAGCCAATCTCGCTGCCTCCAACACACCCTCATTATCCCAGTTACCATGCCAATCCATCTCATCCAGGGTCTTACTCTCCTGCACTGTCCCTCCACCCTTCCTAGCACGATGTCCTCCAAAGACTGGTCCTTCCAGGCAACATGCCCAAAGTATGTCAGACGAAGTTTCAAAATTGTAGGCTCCAAGCAGGCAGCTTGGTTTCACACTCCTCCCGGACACACCTGTTAGTTCTCCTGGCAGTCTGTGTATGTTCAATGCTCTCCAGCACCACAACTCAATCATCCTTAGTCGTTGTCCAGCTCTCTGAGGCATAGCAAGTGATTGTGAAAACCATGGCCTGGATCAGGTGCACCTTAGTCTCTAGGCTGACGTCACTGCTTTTCAGCACTCTGGAGAGTGGTAAATCACAGGGCAAACGCCATCATCTGCAGAGTCCCAGGGATAGTTACGGGCCCGTACCCTTGGGGTTCTGGACACCTTGGATTCTGACCACGCTTGGTAAAAAAGGTGCAGGAAGAGCCTTTTCCATTGGGCAGGAGGCTGCATCTGATCATTGCTCCGACATTGACAACTGTAACAGGTGGAGGACCCTGGGGACACATGACTCCCAGGAAGTTTTTCCACAGTAAACATTCCCAGGAAACTCAGCTATTAGTACATCTTCTGTGATGCTGAAGACTTCAGTGTTGCTTCATTGACGTTGTTGACACGAAGGAGGCAAAGACATCTTTGTGCTTCAGGTGCAAGTGGTCAACTGTCCTAACTGAGGACTGTTGGACCAGCAGCCATCACAGGGAGAAGCCAGTGCTTCTGACTGCTGGCTCAAGGAAGGCTTCCTGGAGGAGGTGGCCTTGAAGATTGGGGAGAATTTGAACACAGGAGGAGGATTCCAAAACTAGCACAGCAAAAACCAAAACCCAAACTCAGATGTGGAAGTTGTGGGGTATTTCCTAGAAGAAACCTCTGGTTGGAGTGCAGCCGCTGAGCTTGGATAGCAGCGAAGCTTAAGGCCAGCAGAAGTCGACCTGCTGAGGAAGAACATGAGGTTACATTCACTTCTTTTGACATTGTTATGTGTCTTCAAGTCTGAACCAACTCATAACTGATCCTTTCGTGGGCTTTCGGAGGCTGTAAATTGCACAGGAGGAGATTACCCATCTTATGCCTTCTCAGCATCTGGTGGATTTGAACTGCGTGCCTTCAGGCTGGCAGCACAATTTCTTACCACTAGGCCACCAGAGCTCCATCCTTTGGCATCGGGTTGTATCTTCCCACTGCCTAGGAGGGAGAGGCTGTACTCCAGGGTAACAAGAGTGGAAACAGGCATTAACCTGCTGTGAACACAGTCATTATTACAAGGACCACAAAGGCATCACTGGTTTGTTTGAAGACTATCATGATCTTTATTATTATTATTATTATTTTTTGATGGGCCAATAAAAAGGGAACCAAGTTGCCAGGTGAGAGAGCACACCTGTACAGTGTGAAGGCACAAGGCACCCTATAAATACTGTTAACTGTTTTCTTTCTTTTCGGAGGAAAACCCAGCCCTTTTTCATTGAAATCAGGCCAGAAACATTGAGCGATACCTTCATGGTTCTGTTCCTTCTTCAAGCATGTAGTGTGCCCACTCTGATGAGATGGTGCCTCCCTGCTGAGACAGTAGTGACCACCATGCCTGGCAAGGCGAGGATGAGGGTGGCTTTGCTGATGTCATCAGTGGAATGGGATTTACGTACAGACGGTGCCCAAGTGCTGACCCCTCCACCTGGGAATGTGACCCCGTTAGGAGGCTGGGTCTGTCTTACTGATTTAGTTTATAATCAGAGCAGCTGTTGCTGCTGTTCTGTGCTATTGAGTCAGAACCGACCCACAGCTGACCCTTTTCAGAGGCAGTTAATGGTACGGGAGATGATTGCTTAGCTTCCTGTGGAGCGGCTGGTGGATTCGAACTGCATGCCTTTGGGATCGCAGCACAGCTTCTGGCCACCAGGGCCACCAGAGCTTCCTCATCAGAGTAGGGTGGATCCTAAACCTAATTCCTTTGAACATCATAAGAAAGGGAAATAGGGAAAGACCCACCATGCCACGTACACACCACATACACCACGCACGCCTGATATAAACCCCACCACATGTAGTCCACACACCAGACTGTACACCACCTGTAGACTACAGCACATCACACTACACACACTTCACATACACCACACACATACTACACACCACATAATAGACCACACAGCACACACCACACCACATTACACACACCATGCCACACACACAAAAGGTGCCATCTTAGAATCTGTCTACCAGTCAAGGAACTCCAGGGACTGCCCAGGGCCGCCAGAAGAGACAAGGAAGGATCTTTTCCCGGAGTGGACAGAGCTGAGCCCTGCAGACACCTGAATTCAGAGCTGGAGCCCCAGCACTGTGAGGAAATGGATTTTGTGGCTCTCCTGCGGTCATTTTGTTGTGGTTGTCCCTGGAAACAAAGACAGATGAGCTTAGCCCAGGACTGTGGCACCACCCGGCTGTGTTAGGACAGGACTTTGCTGTCACCTCCCACAAGTACGAAGCTGTGGTACTTTTAGAACCAACAGAGAGGAGCCCTTGTGCAGGAAGGCGGCTCCAGGTACCAAAGAGTCCACCGAAGATACATGCACTATCACAAGAGATTTTTAAAAAAATTTACTTATTTTGTTGTTGACAGTATACACAGCAAAACTCGCCAATTTAACAGGTTCTACATGTACAATCCAAAAGGCAGGCAGTTCAAATCTGCCAGCTGCATCTCAGGAGAAAGATGGGCAGTCTCCTCCCATGCGATTTACTGCCTCTGAAAACCTGCTGTGGGCCCGTCCTGACTCGATGGAACACGGCAAAAACCGCGTGTACAAGTCAGTGACACTGATCACAT
This sequence comes from Elephantulus edwardii, assembly GCF_000299155.1. Classification (NCBI taxonomy): domain Eukaryota; kingdom Metazoa; phylum Chordata; class Mammalia; order Macroscelidea; family Macroscelididae; genus Elephantulus; species Elephantulus edwardii. The sequence goes on from NW_006399853.1 coordinate 4,569,766, forward strand.
GCTTCGAGTTGTACAACAACCCTCACCCTCCTCTTCCAAGTTGTTCTTCCCCTGGCCATATAAACTCACTGTCCCCTGAGGGGGCCTGTGTAATCGTTGAAGTTTGTTGTTTGTTTTTTTTATTTTATTTTTTATTTTGTGTGTTTGTGTGTGTGTGTGTGCGCGCGCGCACACGCACCGTCAAATCGGATCTGACTGGTACAAGAGGAGATTGCTCCTCATTCTCCAGCAGAGCATCTGGTGGATTTGAACTGCGTACCTCTAGGATTGCAGTGCAGCTTCTTGCCACTAGGCCACCAGAGTTCCCTTGCCTTTGATTCCATAGACAGACTGTAATATAAAATAGTAAAGACTAAAAGGAGGGTGATTTGAATCTGCGCCGTCAGGCCTAGTTTGAATTGGTTTTGGTCAAACATTCTTCTAATGGTATAGCACTCGTTTGTGCATTTCTTGTACAGAGGTAACTTGTGGTTGCTGTGATGCTAAACTATGACACTGATGCATCAAATGCGGTAACGGTTACCCCCGTGGTGGACAGTGTTTGGTGGAGCTCCCTGATTAAAACAAGCTTGGAAGCAGGAGTGGCATCCACTTCTGAAATAGCTTGCCTCTGGAAACCCTACAAACTTGAAGAAACGATGAAAATTATACAGATGTTCAGGTCTTTCGTTCATAGAGTCGCTATGAGTCGTCTACGACTCGACGGCACTTAACAACAACAACGTGAAGTAGCCACAGTCCAGAGACAGCTAGCTGGTCAGTATGTGGAATCTGAAAGACCTGAATTCACATCATGGTTCTGATGTTAGACAAAGGCTGGTTTTCAGGGACTTGTCTTCCTTCTTTAAGACTCTGTGTAACAGTGACAGGAATATGTAACAAGGTTTGGTGTGAGAAGAAAAAGTGAGAAGTGTGTGTAAAGTGCTTGGCAGTGTGCCTGCTGCATAGCAATGCCTTAAAAGGGCCTAACGATTCTCTTCATCATGGCAGGATCTTCGGTTTGGTATGGATGAGCCTGGCCATAAACGGCAGCCTTGGTTGTGTAAGTGCTGAAAGGTCAGCAGTTCAAATCCCCAGCTGCTCCGAGGGAGAAATCTGGTCACTCTCCTCCTTTAAAGATTTACAGCCTGAAACCTGATGGAGGATCCGCCCCACGGCAGCGGGTTGGGTTTAGTGGACAATAAACTTGATGAGGGGAGGCTGGTTCTGTGTCCCCGAGTGGAGAATGGGTACCATCAGGGAACTGGCCGGTTCACCCCATCTGTGGAATGTCCAGGGCACTCAGTTGTTAGGGGCTCCCTGAGATCTGGCCCCAGCATGCTGACACGTTGAACTTTGGATACAGGCACTCAGATCTAAGGCACCAGGGAAGAATCTAGGAAGTTCAGTGACACCCCTCATTTCACACTGTATAAGGTGGCCCCTTGAACTGGTGCCTGCAGAGAGCCACAGTGGGCAGCGCTGAGGTGCTGGAGAGCTGCAGGAGACCTCCCCTTCTGGGAGGAGGGGATGAGAAGAGAATAAAAGGAGTGAATTAGCACCTGAGAGAGGGAGGCTGAGAAGGACAGGAGCCGCATGCTCATGGCCTGCAAAGCCTGCGCTGACCACTAGGTGTCCCCACCACACCACGAAGGAAGCATGTGAGCCTGTCTTCCAGGCCCTTCTCCCTCCACCTTCCCCAGCACTTGGCCCACCAGACCCTGTCCTAGGAGGACTGGGGTGCAAAGATGACACATGTTCAGTCCCTGCCTTGAGGTGGGGCCCTGTGTGCAGGCTGCCACCCAGGACACCTCCCTGTCCATGAAGGGGGACCAAGAGCAGTTCTGACCCCGGCTCTTGTGAGGTGCCGTGGAGTGAAGTATGACTCAGAGTGAACCTGTAACCTGAACCGTGTCCTGTCCTGTGCCATTCTCACCGTCCCCAACACACTGGAGTCCACTGCTGCCGTCACTCTGTCAGTCCATCTCAATGAAGTTCTTCCTTTCCTTTGCTGACCTCTCCTAGCATAGTGTCTCTCTCCAAAGAACCTCAATATTCCTGCATGTTAATGACCCAGAATGAGATGTTGCAAGGACTTCTGGGAGACTTCCTGCTACACCCTTTGCTGTTTCTGGTCCACAGGAAGCCTCAGCTTTGCAGAGGAACCATGCACGCTAGACTCTCATTTGTCCAGGATCTGTGAGGGACAGCCTGGTCTCCCCGGGTGAGGCCTGACCTCTGGACATTCATTTTAGAGGTCCTTTCCAGGGCCCCAATGAGCTTCAGGGATCAAAGTTTGCCACTAATGTCAGTTCACCTTCTGATCATTCAAAGCCACTTCCCCCTGCCTACCCAACCTCACTCAGCTCTCCTGAAAATCCCTGTTCCTTGGGCCTGACAGAACCACCTAGAGTCTGGAAAACTGTAGACCAAAGAGAACATTCTAGAGTTGTTGTTAGGTGCCTTGGAGTCGCCGACGACGCATAGCAACCCTCTGAATAACGGATCTGAACCTCGTGCTGCCCTGCCCTGCCCGGTCCTCAGGATCTGACATGTCACACCCGCTGTTATATCCGCAGTAGTCCGTCTAGTTAAGGATCTTGCTGTCTTCTTCTGACTACATGTTTTCCAGCATGACTGACTGACCCTCCCTCTAACAACCAGGCCGCAGTCTATGAGAAGAAATATCACCATCCTTTCCTCTGTGGAGGGATCTGGTTCCTCTTTCCCCCGCGATGGAGCTGTTTGTTCTTCCGGCAGTCCATGGGATGCCCAGTACTCTTCACCAGCTCCACAGCTCAAAGGCATCAACTCTTCAGTCTTCCTTATTCACTGTTCTAGTTTAGGATGTATGTGAAGCATGTGAAAATACCGTGGTGGGTTAAGAAAATGTTATGGTAAGAGGCCAAGCGAGGACATGAGACCAGGAGAAAGCTGGGTTATCTTTTCTCTTCAGGTTCTGTGGAAGGCTCTTGGGGCAGGGCCGTTGGCCTTGGAGAAATCCCTTAGCCTGGCTGTCCTGTGACAGTTTAATTTCTGACCAGGCTTGACTGGTTGCTTCCAAATGCCAGTCACTATAAACCCTCTGCTTCTCAGGTCGACTCTGACACACAAGATCCTCTTGAGTCAGAGTTCACCTGGAGATGATGGGTTTTCAAAACGGGAAGGAAGAAGTCACAACTCCCTCCACACTTTTACAGGAGGTAGGTCAGGGGTTCCTCCTTTGCTTTTCAAACTCTCCCTTTTCTTTCTTTTTTTTTTTCTGCATGTACAGTCAAATTGGAATCCGACTGGTACAGGAGGAAATTGTCCCTCCTTCTCTAGCAGAGCATCTGTTGTATTTGAACCATGCACCTGTAGGATTGCAGTACAGCTTCTTGCCACTAGGCCACCAGAGCTCCCTGCTTTTCAAACTCTATGCTCATTCTGGGCTTCTTGTTGGCTGGTTTGGAATCTCATTTTGGTTTGAAATGTCTTGCTGGAGACAGTAATCCATGTCCTTTTTCCTTCCTACACCTGAATGTGCCTGTTGTTGACCTGACAGCAGCTGGGTTTCCCTTTTTGTTGCTGGATGAAGCAGAAACAAACCAAGTGACGAGGTGAAGTCAGTGTTCACGGAGAGCAGATACATGAAGCAGCTGGGTTGCTAAAGGAAGTCAATTTCTTGAAACACGAAGCCTTCTTGGCCTAATTTTACTTCTTGTGTCTTATTTGACAGAAGCATGGGGTATGGAAAAGACCTTTACTTTCCTCTTTATTCTGTTCAATCAACTAGACACCCAGTACAGTTGATTGGAGCTCTGGGGGCCCAATAGTGAGGAGTTTCACTGCCAACCCAAACACATGCCGTGTGATTTACAGCTTCTAAAAACCCACTGGAGCTTTCTATGAAGATGGTGCTGAAAGTGAAGAGGGAACCCCCTTCCCCTCCCCAAACTGAAGCCAAAGCAAAGGCGTTAAAGGCCAAGAAGGCTGTCTTGAAGGGCACCCATAGCCAAAAAAAAAAAAAAAAGATCCACGTCATCCACCTTCCAGTGGCTAGGATGCTGAAAATCCGAAGGCAGCCCAAATACCTGGGAAGAGTGCCCCCAGGAGAAACAAGCTTGACCACTATCCCATCATCAGGTTTCCCCTGACCACTGAGTCAGCCACAAAGACAGACGATAATAACACACTTGTTGTGTTCATTGTGAAAGTCAAGGCCAACAAACACCAAATCAAACAAGCTGTAAAGAAGCTCTTATGACATTCACGTGGCCAAGGTCAACACCTTGATTAGACCTGATGGAGAGAAGAAGGCCTATGTTCCTCCTGACTATGATGCTTTGGATGTTGCCAACAAAATTGGGATCATCTAAACTGAGTCCAGCTGGCTAATTCTAAATACAAATTTTTCTCACACCCCCTACCCCCCCAAACTTACTGCAGAGTCAGCTATGAGACAGTTTGAATTCAATGGTACACAACTATAACAACATAGTGCCTTGGCCTGTGGAACTGCAGGGGACCCTCAAGGACAAGGTGGGGATGAAACCCCTCGACTGCAGGGGTTACATTATGGAGCTCCAGCAGGCAGGAAAACAGGTTCAGTGGATCTTTCCAGAGAAGTCGGAAGCCTGTATTAGTCTTGCCGTTTGCCAAGGTTTCAGTGTCGACAAATGATTTTTTAAAATTTAAAACACTTCAGGTCAATCAGAACGGGTCTGAGGCCCAGATTTAGGCCTCAGGCTGTCAATTTGGCTGACTTCAGAGCAGACATCCACAGGGCTACGTGTGGGTCTTCTGGCACACACACCTAGCGCTTCCTGGCCAATGGGAGAATGTGTGCAGACTGGTCCGCCCACCCAACATGAGTTACTTCAGCAATGGGCAGCAGTGTTTCATTCGAGGGGTAAATAAATGAAGGCTTTTCTAAAAGGTATACATCTTTTCCACTGATTTACAAAAGCAACTAAAACCAAATTAAGAGTGTTATACAGTGTCACTCGGGTGACTGCAAACCAAGCCAGTTACCTTTTCTATGGGTCTCAGCATCCTTATCTGTAAGACAAAGGGATCATATTGGACATTCATCTAAACCAAACCTTTGCTGGCTCTAGGATCCCTTTTTGGGGTTGTAGGAGAGAGGTGAAATTTTTATAATAGTATTAAAGCTTAACAATTTCACTCACAGTTTTAACTGAGTCTCTAATGCCTTGTTGTTGTTGTTGTTGTTGTGGACTGTCAAGTCAGAACTGACCCATAGCTGACCCTCCATTGGCTTTTCAGTGGCTGATAATTGCACGGGAGGAGATTACTCACCTTTCTCTCACAAAGGAACTGGTGGATTTGAACTGCATGCCTTCGGGATTGCAGCACATCCACTAGGTGATTCATATGTGATCTTAACTTTTCTAGTTTAAAAATAAATGGAAAAGAACATTTCTTCACATGCTGGCCATTTAAATGTCTTTCTTTGTGAAAATTATTTTCATATTCCCCCCCCCGCCATTTTATAATTGGATTATATAAGTCTTTTTCTTGTGGAGGCCCAGGAATATTCTGGAAACTTTTGTTATGAGACTCTTGTCTGAGATGGTATTGCCAAATGTTTGTTCCCAGTCAGCAGGTTTTCTTTTTACACTGCTGGAAAAAGTTTTGGTGAACACAGGGATTTAATCTGTAGAAGGTCCCATTTATCAATTTTATCCTCTTCAGATTGTACATTCCTGGATGCATTTGGCAGTCTCTTTATACCATAAACTAGGGCTTGTAAGCGTAATCCCAGTTTGTCTCTCTCTCTCTTTTTTTTTTACTTTTATTTATTTTATGTGTGTGTACCATCAAATCGGATCTGACTGGTACAGGAGGAGATTGCCCCTCCTTCTCCAGTAGAGCATCTGGTGTATTCGAACCACTCACCTCTCGGACTGCAGTGCAGCTTCTTGCCACTAGGCCACCAGAGCTTGCTCCCAGTTTGTCTCTCAGGAATGTTATGGTTTTGGGCTTTACTCCCAAGTTTATTATCCACTTGAGGTGATTTTATTATCCATTTGAGGTGATTTTTGTGTATGGTGTGTATGCTCCAAATCACTGGCAAAAAGAGAGATGCACATCAAAACCACAATGAGATACCATCTCACTCCAGTAGCAGTGGCAAAGTTTAACAGGACAGCAAGTAATACATGTTGGAGAGGATGTGGTGAGATAAGAACTCTGTTACATTGTTGATGGGATCGTACAATGGTATATAACCACTCTGGAAGGCAGTTTGGTGCTTCCTCAAAAAGCTGAACATAGTAATTCTGTTTGGCATATATCCCAAGAAAATGAGAACTGAGGGGAGCTCTGGTGGCCTAGTGGAAAGGATCTGCAACTACAATCCCAGAGGTGTACGGTTCAAATCCACCAGATGCTCTGCCGGGAAAGGAGGGACAATCTCCTCCTGTACCAGTCAGGTCTGATTTGACGGTACACTCACACAAAAATAAAAACAAAAACAAAAAAAAAGAAAATGAGAATTGAGGCTCAAATAGAAACATGTACACCAATATTCATAGCAGCATTATTCACCATAGCAAGAATGTTGAAAAGCCAAGACGTTACTTTGAGGTCTAAGAGATGCCTAGCCCATAGTATTTTACATCATAGTATTTTACATCTCTTCAGAGGCACGTGAAAGTTGACAACAAAGAATTCAAGGCTTTGAGTTATGGTGTTGATGAAGAACACTGAATGTGCTGTGAACTGGCAGAAGAATGAACAGACTTGTCTTAGAAGAAGTTCAGTGAAAATATTTCTTGCAAGTGAGAAGCCACCTTATTTACTTTTGCCATGTAACCAGGAGAAACCAATCCCTGGAGAAGGACATCATGCCTGCTAAAGTCAACAGTCATGGTAAAAGAGGAAGACCCTTAAGGGGATGAACTAAGGTTGTAATATTGGGCTCAACAATGACAACAATTATGAAGATGGCATAAGACTGGGCAGTGTTTTCTCCTATTGTGCATGAGAATGCAATAAGTTGGAGCCAATCCGAGGGCACCTAACAGCTCACAACAGGCCTGGACTGAAGAGTAAACGTTACCTGGAGTTTCAAAATGTCATTGCTGAACCAAGGCTTGTAGTATTTCTAGAGGCTTTGCTTAAAACATTCCAGCAAAATTAAAGTGTGTATATTGTGGAGTGAGAGGAACTGATGAAACTGAAATGACTGTTGAGAATGGTTAAAGCCAGGCATTGGCCACGTGGGAGTTTAAGACATTATTTTCTTTGCTTTTGTTTATGTGTGAGACTTACGTATTGTTGTTAGGTGCCATAGAGTTGAATATGATTCATGGAGACTCTGTGAACAATGGACCTGAACCCTGTCCTGTCCTATCCTGTGCCATCTTCACAATTTCTGACACCCTCAAGCCCACTGCATCAAGTCACTGAGTCAATCCACCTGGTTGTGGGTCGTCTTCTTCGCTGTTTCTCCACTTTCCCAAGCATTGTGTCCTTTTCCAAAGATTTAAAAAAAATTTTTTTTTATTATTATTTTTTGTATGTACCATCAAATCAGACCTGACTGGTACAGGAGGAGATTGTCTCTCCTTCTTCAGCAGAGCATCTAGTGGATTCGAACCGTGCACTTCTGGGATTGCAGTGCAGCTTCTTGCCACTAGGCCACCAGAGCTCCCTTCTCCAAAGACTTTTGAAAAGGCATCTCCAAATTCATTTGGAATAGAAAGAGACCCTGAATAAACAAAGGACTCCTTAAAAAAAGAAACAAGGTAGGAGGCATCTCACTCCCTGATTTCAAATCCTACTACACTGCCATGGTGGTCAAGACAGTGTGGTACTGGTACAATGACAGACACATAGATGAATGGAATAGAACTGAGAACCCAGAATAGAATTGAGAACCCATCTGCCTATGGTCAACTGATTTTTTACAAGGAGATGAAATCAGTTAAATAGGGAAATGACAGCCTTGTTAACAAATGGTGTTGGCAAAATTGGAAAACTCAAGCAAGACCCACACCTCACACCATACACAAAAACCAATTCAAAGTGGATCAGAGACCTAGGACTAAAACCAAGGACTATAAACTTCATTAGAGAAAAGCTTGGAAGAACTCTAGAAGCTCTAGTCTACAACATAAACTGTCTTCCAAGCATCCTGAAAAATCTACAATCAGGAGAGGATAAAATAGATAAACGGGACTTCCTAAGAATCAAATCCCTAGGCACATCAAAAAGTTTCTAAAAAAAAAACCAAAACCCAACAACACCCCCCCCCAAAAAAAAACCCTAACCAAACAAAGCAAAAAAATCTTCTCTAACAGGGTAAAAAGGAAAATCACAGACTGAGAAAAAAATATTTGGTAGAGACATGTCTGCTAAGGGATTTATATCTAGAATTTATAGAATACTTGAGCACCACAAGATAAATGTAAACAACCCAATTGAAAAATGGGCACAGGATATGAAAGACACTTCACCATAGAAGACATTCAGATGGTGAACAAACACATGAAGAAATGTTCAAAATCACTAGCTCTAAGAGAGATGCAAATGAAAACAACTATGAGATACCATCTCATCCCAGTAAGATTAGCAAAATTAAACAGAACAGTAAACAACAAATGCTGGCAAGATTGTGGAGAAACTGGAACCCTTATTCACTGTTGGTGGGACTGTAAAATGGTGCAACCACTATGGAAGGCAGTATGGCACTTTCTCAAAAAGTTACAAATAGAAATACCATTTGACCCAGCAAGGCCACTACTGGGAATATACCCTAAAGAAACCAGAATTGCCATCTAAGCAGATATAAGCACACTCATGTTTATTGCTATGTTGTTTACAGTAGCAACAAGATGGAAATAATCGAAGTGCTCGTCAACAAACAAATGGATAGAGAAACTCTGGTATATTCACACAATGGAATACTACAGCTGCTTTGAAAAACAAGTAACTCGTGCAATATTATTCAAAATGGGTGACCCTGGAGGACATTATGCTGAGTGAAATATCTCAGTCACAAAAGGGCAAATATTGCATAATGCCATTGTTGTAAAGCAGGACTGACATTGAGGCTTGGGGGGAAACTAAGGAGAGTGGATAAGTACACTGCATTGAAACAGATGAGGGAAAGAACTGCTTAAAAGGAATATAAGATTAAATATTATCTGTATGACCACAGTCCAGAATAAGAGCTGCATAGTACCGTGGACTAGGGTTGGGATGGGAAATTGGACAACAATGAATTATTTTTTTCAAAGAGAATAAGGGGGCGGGGAGGTAAATGTGCAACAGTGAATGAATGGAAAAACAAGCTCTATGTAAACTTTCATTAAAATCTCAATAAAAAAGTAAAATAAAATTAAAAAAAGAGTGATCAAAAAAAAAGTGACCAGAGAACTTTTTTCCTTAAAAAAAAAAAAACCCCAGCAACCCAACACAAACAAAGCAACAGTAAAAAAACCTGGAAGACAGAGAATGTGGTAGAAGATCATCCGTGGGGCTGGGCCAGAACAGGTTTCAGATGTGGGAGATTATAAAGTAATGGTCTCTGAGCACATCCCACATGTCCACCGGGCTGCTGCACAGGGTTCTCTTTCTGGGTGATCGAATTTTTAGATTCCCACCTGTGGCCTGCACCCCACACCCCGGGAATGCGTCTCCCCGTGCTTGCCCAGCACAGCCAGGCAGTCAGTTGTTCCCTGACTTTTTTTTGGTGATTGATGACACCTTAGCTCCTGGAGACAGTCAACAAGATGAATGTCGCTGAAGCTCAGGGCGCTCGGGGCGCACGAGGCGGGACAGACCTCTGTGAGGATGGTCCGGACGGCAGGCCATTAGTCACCTCGGATCATTTGACATTTTGAAATGAAGTCGTGGTCTCTCATAAATAAGCTCAAACACCGCTTCATGGCCAGGACAGGGTGGCTGTGGTGGGGGTGTGGACACCCCCACTTCTTGGAATAACATTTGTGTGTGTGTGTGTGTGTGTGTGTGTGTGTGTGTGTGTGTGTGTGTAGAGTGGGGATCTACCACTCATTCTGCTCACCTGTCACTCTGGGGTGGCTTGTGTGTCATTATAAACCTGGCAGCTCTCTCACTGGCCTTGCAGGTACCAGCAGAGCAGCCATGGTGGACCAATTTCCACGGCACATCCAGATGAAGACTGATGAGGAAAAATGACCTGGCGATCTATGGTCAAAAACAGGCCCGGGATAGATACTCTCCAACAGAGTTGGAAGATGGTCCTCCTGGGTGGGGGCAGCGTGGACTCAAGCCCGCTGACACCCATAATGAGGAAGGTAGGGGTCTAGGCAGCGACTCCTTCTGTTGCCCTTGGGGGCCTCTGTGCGTCTGAGATGACGAGAGGGCGACCACCACCACCAAGATTGAGCAGGGTCGTGCGGAGCTTCTCGGGCCTTTGAGCAGCCTGAGCGATGGCCGCGGGGCTGGTGATCCCAGTCAGTGTGGGCGCTGTGGCGAGACTTTACTGGCTTCTCAGCAGGAGTTTGGGTCCCATCCGTCTGTCCTTCAGGCCTGGAAGGAGCTGAGAGAGGAAAGCCATGCTCCTTGAGGCTGAGGCTGCATCTGGCACCAGCCTCGCAGCTGACGGCTCAGTGCGCCCCTCCATCTCCTGGGGGACTCCGCGTTTGATTTTCTCGGACAGCGACAGCGTAAGAGCTAATTGTTTTGGAAGACTCCCTGCATGCTGGCCATTGCTTGATGTGCTGTGCGCATTCTTTAACCCTCGCAGCAACCCGTCAGGAAGGCAATCTCATCTCCCTGTGGTAGTTGAGAAACCAGAGTCCACAAATGGGATGATGGCATTGGTGTCCCTGGTGATGCAAAGTCTACTGCTACCAGAGATCTCTGTAGATGTTCATTGAAATGAAAAAGAAATAAATTTTAAAAAAAACAAAACCAAACCTGTATGGCACCCCTGCTCTGCTCTCACACATTCTGAGAATCAGAATTGACTTGAGGGCAAGTGGTCATTGGTTATGGATGGACAATGGCAAGCTTGGAGCAGCGTCTGCAGAGTGGCTGGTTTGAGGACACACACGACCAGTGACATTCTCAAACTCATTGTCATTGCGTGGGAATTGACTCATAGCTGACCCTCCACTGGGTTTCTCAGACTGTTAATGACAGGGGAGAAGATAGTTCATCTTCCCCTCTCGGAGCAGCTGGGGGATTCGAACTACCTGCCTTCAGGGTTGCAGCGCAGCTTCTTACCACTAGGCCACCAGAGTATCCTGTGTAAGTCTGAGCAGTAGATATCTTTTACCTAGGAGCCATGATACCAACCCAAAGACACTGGGTTCGAATCCCCCAGCTGCTGCGTGGAAGAAGGAAGGGCATTCTCCTCCTGTACGATTTACTGCCTCTGAAAACACCCTGGAAGATCATCTATGTGTGAGTCGGGTCTGACTTTATGGCAAAGAGCAAATGAATGATGGTGACAGTCAAGCGCTCAGCTGAAAGACTGAAAAGACGAACCTTTCAAACCCACCAGGACTCTGTGGGATAAGATGCAGCCCTGTGTGTATGTAAGGAGTACAGCCTCGGAAGCCAATCAGAAAAGACTTGGCAAGCGGTGGGTTGGATTTCTCTGGTGTGCACCTTACAGGAGCCCCTAGGTAGTCCAAGAGTTAATGCGCTGGGCCATTACTGAAAAGTTATTGGTTCTGGGCTGCCCAGGTTTTGTCAGACAGTAGGGCTCTAGCGTGTAGTTCTACTTGGTGACACTTGGGGTCGCTGTGGGTCAAAATGGACTCAACAGTGTTTTTGCTTTTGTTTTCATATTCACATAGATCAGGGAGCAGAAACTTACAGAGAGCAGAGCTCCTGCTTGGCAGCCCAGCAGGGTTCACATCACAGATTCTCAATTGTCTCCCCACAACCCCACCTCCCCCTGGGGAAGAAGCTTCAGAAAGGGCACGAGAGGTGGGGCTGATGGCAGCCTGGCTGGCTCTTAGGATGCAGTGGCTGTTGGAGTAGATTTCTCTTAAGCCCAGTCCCTCTGTCCTCTCTTGTGTACACAACCCTCCCTCCCAGGCCTTCTGTGAGGAATAAACAAGACATTTACGCGCCTTCACCTTGGCACATGAGGAAGGCCCGTGCCGCTTAGAGCAGGCTTCCTAGTCTAGATTTCAATAACTGTAGACATTGCTGAGATGGACAGTAACTCAGGATACATTCAATTGGACTCTTCGCTGCAGCAGTTAGATTTGGAGGAGCCCAGATGGTGCCAGAGATTAAGAGTGGGCTGTCAACAAAAGGTTAGTGGTTCGAATCCACGATTTGCCCTACAGCTTCCCCATGGGGCCATTTGACATGGTGGTAGTGTATTTGGTTGGGTTTGGCTAGCTCAGTCACACGGACATAAACGTCTAGGTCACCTCTTCAATAAAAGAAGAGCTTGATAAGGAGACAGAGGAGGCTGGGGAGCGGAATGAGGCCCAGCCCTGCCCCTTGACCTCCAGGGGCCCAGAGAGGCGAGAAGTCCCTTCTGAGGGCAGGAGAGCTCCCATGTTTCAGTGAGGATGCTTTAGAGTTCTTCTGTCAGCCTGTCTGTCCTGTCTTTTCCATCCTGAGCTGCTGGCCCCAGCCTGCTCCGAGGCCTGGTGCTGATGGCTGTTGGAACTCTTGAGTTTAACTGTTGACAAAGCACTTACTGGGGCGCCAGCCTTTGAGGTAAATGGGGCGAGGATGGCTATCAGCTGCCGCACGCGCCAGAAAACAGATACCGAGTGGTGGGACCCACTTCCCCGCAGACACACACAGCAAAGAGTCTAGCCAAATGTTCCGACAGAGGCCTGGGATCTCGCTCCTCTTCCCCCAAGACACAGCGACTCCTTCCTCCTAACTCCAGTCGCCCCGGATGTCTGTAACAGCCATTTGTCAGCAAATGCATCCATTAGCCTGGAATTCTTTGGTTTTGACTCACATATCTCCTTTAACCTGGCTTTAAAAGCTGTTTTATTCATCACACTGTTTTCTAAAAACAATGAAAGAAGTTTCAAGTAGATAAAACCAAAACAATTCATGTTATTAGCATTCTTTTCATGTTATTAGCTTTCATTTAATTGCTCAGAGACGTTTTGTTTTAGACTGTTAATTACAATTATACAATGTCATTATGTCTTATCGAATCCTTGCTGTACCTTCTCTTGGCCTCCCCCCTCCCCCATCCATTCGCTCATTTGTACTTCTTCTCCCTCCCCTCCCACCTCCGTCACCTCTCCCCAGTTGTATCTGTGGGTAAATCTTCCCTTAGTCCTCTCCCTCTGACTCCCCAGTTGTATCTGTGGGTAAATCTTCCCTTAGTCCTCTCCCTCTGATCAATTATACATGTTCTGTTCCAAGCTGTTAATTGCAATACACACAGTGTCTCATCGTCCATTCATTTCAGAGTGACCTTCCCTTAACCTGTTCTAATAGTGTTCATTGTCTAGCCACTCTTTTCCAGCTCTATTCACGCATCCACCCCACAGTCTATTTTTATGACAATGGTATTCTACACTATTTGTCCTTTTGTGACTGAGTTATTTCACTCAGCATGATGTCCCTAAGACTTATCCATGTCGTTGTTACTAGCCTTTTCAAAACAGTCTGTGTTTCTCATCCTTCTGTGTGTACTTTGCCCTCACCTCTCCTCCCCCTAACCCTCCTCCACAACTCGCACAATCCTGAATGTGGCCTAAGAAGGACTGTTGTTCCTTAAAAGTGCTTTCTGTATGGACTGTTAGATCTCATTTCTGGAGAAAGTTCGTTTATTTGCTTTGCATGGCAAAATGCAGGTACATCTGTAACCAGATATGCGAGTCAGGCACAGAAAACAAAATCTGAAGAAATATATATCAGCTTGTTAAAAGTGATTAATTGGGGGTGGAGTGAAGAATGGAATTATAATCAACAGTGATTTATTTTTGCATGCTTGCAGCTTATTAGGACTACTTTAAGAGAATTTTGAGTAGATTCAGAAGAATATTAGCAAAACATAAGCATGAAGAGTAATGATAACATAGACAAACCTGCCACCCTGGCAAAGAAATAGAACAGTACTCTGATGGTGGATGTATTACTCTACTAAACGAAAAGTCAGGTGTTCGAACTCACCAGCTGCTCTGCAGAAGTCTCCTATTAACCTTCACAGCTGTGGAAACAATGGCTGCTTTGAGTCGTAACCCACTGGACAGCAGTGTGCGAGGGTCCTGGGTTATTTCATGACTGTGCAGCGCTTCTCCAGGGCAGAAAGACGGGCAGTCTCCTCCTGCGGGATTTACAGCCTCTGAACACCTGCTGGAGGGTCAACTAGGTGTCACTTCTGACTCAACGTCACACAACAACAGCAACAGTTAAGCGTCCAGCTGTTAACTAAAGATGGTTGGTGGTCAATTAGCTAAAAGTAGTTCAGACCTACTGGGAAGTTCTGGAGGAGAAAGAACTGGTGATCCGTTTCCATAAAAACCAGCCCCAAACTCCTACGTTCTCCTCTTTCACACGGAATCACTGCAGGTAGAGAGTATTTCTTCTGAAGTCCTGTCAACCTTCCCCATGCCACCCCTTCTGCTCAGCCTTTGGGAGGAAACGAACCACTTTCCTGAGTTCCGTGTTCATCATTCTTCCACTTTTAGCTTTGTCATACGTTTGCAGGGAGCTCTGATGACACAGTGAGAAATGTGCGACTAACGGAAAGGTTAGCGGTTTGAAACACCAGCTGCTCAGTGGGAGGAAAATGCGCAATCTTCTCGCCGTGGACGGACTGCTCCTGATGGCCTGCACTACAATCAGATTGACTACATCTGTGCAAAGACTCGCTGGAGAAGCTCGTTACCAGCAGTCAAAAGCGGGCCGAGTGTTGGCTGTGGAACAGACCATCAGCGGCCCATGGGCAAACCCAAATTGAAGCTGAAGAAATTGAAAACCAGGCCACAAGAATCAAACTACAACTGTGTCTCCTCTGAATTTAAAAATCATCTCCAGAATAGATTTGAGGCATTGAAAACTCATGATAGAAGAGCAGATGAGTTAGTTCTAGGGTGACATCAAGGATATCATAAGGAGGAAGAAAAAAAAACCCACAACACCCAACAACCCTCATGTGGATGTCAGAAGAGACCCAGCCATGGTAGTTTTTTGTTGGTTTTGCTTACCTACTTTGTGATAGGTTTGTTTTTTGTTTTGTTCTTGTGTTGAATCAGTTCTGACTGGCACGAGGAGATTGCCCCGCTTTTTCCAGTCGAGCATCTGGTGATTAGAACCGCATACCTTTTGGGACTG
Source organism: Elephantulus edwardii (assembly GCF_000299155.1). Taxonomy (NCBI): domain Eukaryota; kingdom Metazoa; phylum Chordata; class Mammalia; order Macroscelidea; family Macroscelididae; genus Elephantulus; species Elephantulus edwardii. Next base: position 4,585,018 of record NW_006399853.1, read on the forward strand.
CAGCATGGCTTCTTGCCACTAGGCCACAAGAACTCCCTTGTTTCATGATGGTTTTTAAATCTTTTTAAACTTACCAGTTTCTTCTTCCTTTCTCTCATAATTTATTTGTTGGAAAAATAAAACCCAACCGCAACAGGTCACGTGTCCTGTGGAATTTCTTACGTTTGCTGATTATATTTACAAGATACTGTTTAACATATTCCTCTAGCTTCTGTATTTTTAGTAAATAGGTACTTGAACTAGCAGCATAATTAGAATCACGTATTTGTATAGTTTCTGGCAAGAACACTTCATATGTAGTTGTTTTCTTTCACCAGGAGGTTCAGTGTATGTGGATTTCTTTGCGTGATTTAGCGGTTAGTAGTATTCAAAGTCTAAGTGCATTGATTCGTTCAGCGCCGCCAAATAGTGGTATTACAAAACTATCATTCCTTCTTTATTTATTTGCTGGAGTGAGTGCCCCTAGAAAGGGATATTTCACTTTAGCTGCTAATTCATTCCCAGTCATATCATTTAATAAAGAAAAGCAAGGAGAATCTTAATTATTTCCTTTTACTTACCACTTTCCAAAATAAAGAGCTGTTTTGCAGCATGCCCCATAGCTAGGGCCGCTGGGACTCATTTACTCAGCTCTTCTGTTTCTGATATTCTTTTCCATCTGATATGACAACATAGCTCAGCTCATCTTGTACAGTTGCTGCTCTAGACATTTCCTCCTGAAGGGATGCTTGCTTTTGGTGGAAAATGGTACACTTGTGGTAAGGAGCTGTGCTGCCAACCCCAAGGAAGGTGGTTCAAATCCACCAGCTGCTCCACAGGGGAAAGATGGCAATCTCCCGTGTAAGTTATTGCCTCTGAAAACCCACTGGGAGGGTCGGTTCAGCTCTGACCTGACAGTACACAACAACGACAATAACAACAAGAACAACTGCTAAAATTTGGTTACAGAAAAAGTTATTCTTCTCTGTGTGTATTCACACTCTATTGTATCCCCACATCTTCCTCTTCTATGAAGGGCAAAATTATGACATATTCTGTACTCTTTTTTGTCTCCTTCGTGTAGCCTTAGTTTTACACATACACGCACGCACATATATGGAGTTCTCATTTTGATTGTCTAAATTTCACTGTCTGGGGTTTCCTAAGAAAGGGTAGTTTCCCGAGAAGGAGTATTTCCTGAGCTTTAATATGTTGTTTACCTGTAATGTTTGCATTTACAAATCAGTTTGGGTGGATTAAAAAGTTCTTAACTCATTTTTTTCCCCCTTGAGTGTCATATTTTATGCATTTTTTTTCTGGTGTAAATATTGCCATCTAAAACATCTTGACAATTGCATTTCTCTTCCCCCTTTAAAACTTGGGGTTCTTTTGGGTCTGGATGTCAAAAGGATTACCCTCTTCCTCTTAAAAGCCAATGTTTTACTACATTATGTCTTAGTAGTGACTATTTTGGGTAAATTTTCCAGTTAAATGGTATGTTTCTCCCCAGTTCTTTCAATTTTTTGCTGCTTTACCCACCATGCACACAGCTTCTGGGAGAAATGAATCACTTTCTCCTAAATGAAGTTATGTTTTTTTTCTATCTTATTTCCATTTAGTTGATTCAGTCTATTTCTGCTTTCTGTACTTTTAAGACCATGCTATTTAGTTATGCTAGACCTTTCTTGGTGAATCAAAATCCTTTCTTATTATGAAGTATCTCTTAATCTTTAGTCATGTCTCTTGTTTTCATCTATTTTTCCTAACATTTCCCCCACATTAACTTCTGTTCTTTTGGTATATTTTCACTTTAGGCACAGAGTTTACAATTGAGTTGTGCTATTACCAAGCTAGACAGTGGAGCATTAGGCCACTTACATTTAATAGAATTAATTACTGACAGACTTGGGCTTAAATGTTATTATTGGCAATTTGTCTCTGTTGATCTGTGCTCCTTTTTCTACTTTTCCTTAACTCTTCTTTTTAAATTATTCCATTTTTAAAATTATTCCATTTCCTCTTCTCCTAGCTTGGTAGCCATGGGGTTTCCTTAAAAAAATTCTTGCACTGCAATCCTAGAGATATGCAGTTCGAATCCACCAGATGCTGTGCTGGAGAAGGAGGGGCAATCTCCTCCTGTACCAGTCAGATCTGATTTGACAGTACACACATAAAAAATAATAAAAAATTATTTCTATGACCATACTAGATAGCACATGCTTAGATATTACAACATAGTTCTCTGTGTTATTGATTTCTGACAGAGTGCTTTTGCTCATTTCTGGACAATTTGAAGACTTAGGTAAACATTAATACCTAGTACTCCACTTCCAATTTGTAGGCTAGTGTTGTTACGTGCTGCTCCTGCCTGTGGGCTTTCAGGAAGTAAAGCTCCATCTCTTAGGTGCTCTCTGCACCCAAAACATGTGCCCGGGGGAAAAGTGGCTTCCGCCACCTGCCTCACCCACCTGGGCTTCCGTTCACCTTAATCTCTTAGCCCAGAGAGTCTTCATTCTCACGCTAGATGTCTGGTCCCTTCCATCATTGTATTTGGCCCACTTTTCTCATTGTCTCTGATGGACAGTTGTCTTATTACCTGCCACGTCACAGATGGATGTGTATGTCCTGCACTGTTGCCTCTTTTGCTGTTGTCTACTCACCGGGGACCAGTCACCAGGCCGGACAGCAGATATCACAGCTTCTCAAGTAGCCAGGTTCCCACAGGTCTCCAGCATCCACGGCATCGGGGAGGTGACTCATGGACCCAGCATGTGATGCATCGCAGGGTAGGGGGTGAGGGGCAGGCAGGCCTGGGAGCCGTGCATGTGTTGCTCAACCGTCTGAGTAAACAGAATCCAAAGGGGCACCTGAGGTGGCCTCTGCTGTTCTAAGCAGACCTTGGAGCCGTGCCCAGGGCCTGGGACCCGCCCTGCCTCTGTGAGTCAACATAAAAATAGCCTCTTGGTTCCATCTTCCGTAAGGGGGGGCAAAGCAAGTGCTTGGTGCTGGCTCCACAGACTACAGTCAGAAGAAGAAAGGAGTGTGGGCCAGAGGCTGAGGCAGGGACGACACAGCTGTTCCCTGAGTCTCCCTCGGAATGAATGAAACTGCTATTGCAGCAGAGGCTACCCATCATCTTCACTGCCAAGGGCCATCTTCACTTTACATGAGCGCGGCATCCACTCTCAGTGGACAGAAAGGTGATGGTGAGAAGCTCCAACCTCTCTGGAAGGTTCCGAAGCATCTGTCTTCTGAAACCTGACTCCCCGGGGCTTACGTTGTTTGTACACTTAGACCTGCTTGACATTCTTCCTCTGTCTTTCTTTACCAATTATCTCCCTTCCAGATACAAAGATCCCCACAGGCGTCTGGCACAGAGCTCAGGGGCACTTGGCGCCTGAGACCCTGGATTGACTGCTGGAGGTTGTTGAGGGCCAAGGCCTCTGACTGGTCCAGCCCTGTCCCTGCCTCACGCTGCCCCTGCCAGCGACAGGGCCTCCTGCTTTAGAGGCTGTTGGCTGCTTTTTTTTTTTTTTAAATTTTATTATTATTTTGTGTGTCTGTGTACCGTCAAATCAGATCTGACTGGTACAGGAGGAGATTTTCCCTCCGTTCCCGGCAGAGCATCTGGTGGATTCGAACCATGTGCCTCTGGGATTGCAGTGCAGCTTCTTGCCACTAGGCCACCAGAGCTCCCCTTTGTTGGCTGCTTTGAAGGAACAAAACTGACTGAAGCCTCTTAGGCTCTCGGGCTTCTTATTTTGTTCCTCTGGACGCACTGGCTCCTGGGAAACGTGAGTAAGGGACAACCCAAACAGAGCTGTGACTCTAACCTATGGGGAGGGAGGCCAGTGGGCATCACAGGCGTCTCTCCCCTAAAGGGCACCCCCCTCCGCACCCCGCAGCTCCTAAGGGGCTGCCCTCCACCCCCTTGGGCAATGACCTCACCTGCTGCTGCTGCCCCCAGGGCCTCTCTGCTTCTGCAGTTCCTGCCCCAGACATTTCTCCCGGGAGCTCTGGTTTCTTTTAGTGGAAAATGGCACACTGCAGACACAATTGGTACTGAAAGCTGTTATTACACGCGGTGTGTGTGTGTGAGTGCACATATGTATTCCCACTCCATTTATCTCCTCCTCTTCCTGCTTCTGTGGAGCATATGAACCAAATCAACTCCTGTCAAGTCAATTCCATCTCTGAGGGACCCTCCAGCGGACTTCTGAGGTAGTAACTCTTTAAAGGAGGAGACTGGTCATTTCCTTCTGTTGGAGCAGCTGGTGGATTCGAACCAATGACCTTTTTTGTTAGCAAAGTAACACCACTAAAGTTCCGTATGGATACTTATTATACACTGTACTCTCTTATATCTCTGACGTAGTCTTCTTCTTGTGGTTATGTGCCGTCAAGTTGGAACTTACCCAGAGCTGACCCTTCAGCAGGTTTTCAGAGGCAGTAAATCTCATGGGAGATTGCCTGTCTTTCTCCCATCTAATCTTAGGTTGACTCAGATACGTGCATACACACATACGCTGTCATTTGGGTTGCCTAAACTTCCTTGTCTAGTAGTCTCATTTGTTCATTGAGCAAACAGTGTATTTCTGAAAATCAAGTTTTTGTCTTGACTTACCACCACTGTCTGTCCTCTTTCATGTGTGCTCCGCCCGAGGACCCACCTTCATGATAGCCTCCCTCCCTCTACCCCCTCCTGGCTGGTCCCAGACGCTGCAGAGCCGTTGTTAATTCTTCCAGCATAAACTTTCATTGCAGGGAACTGCAGAGAACTTATCCAGGTCCTGAAGATTTTAAAATCAGAGTCATGTTCCAACTTCTTTAAAGAATAGTGAGGGTGAAGTCTCTGGTTTGCTTTTATTACTTACCTAAGTAGCAACTTCAAGGGCTTAATAGCCCTTCCATCCCTCTAAACCCCAAAACAATGTACACATGAAACACAGAAGGTTTCCAACCTGGCAAAACTCTGTTAGCCCAGAACGGTTACCATCCCCGCCATGTCGTTCTTCTGAAGTCAAACATGGCCAACACAGGGGTAGAGCTCAGTGCTCCCAGCCTGGCAGGGTGGGGGTGGTGCGGCGCTGCCCTGATTCTTCTGGAACAATCGTCAGCATTTTTGCTATTAATGAATGCCTTGGAAATCAAATCTTCTGCTCTATTTGTTGTTTTGCACTCAAGGAGTATCAAATTAGTGTTTTCTGGCTTCGGAATCTTTAGAAACATCTGTGAGATGATTTTTCATCGGATGTGAATGTTGACATGAAGTGTTTTCAAGGTTTCCCTAGATTCAGGGATCGGAATGCTGTCTGAGGGATTCCCAGACCCTGCTTTGCAGATTCCTGGTTTGGAAGCTTCTGGTTTCTCGAGGTTCTGTTGTCACTTCGCTCTGGGCTGCATAGGCCTCAGCTACTCTGCAGGCCCTCCCGGGGCTGAGCTTCCCCAAGAAGGCTCTTCAGTGCGGCTTGGTTTTGTTGTTTTTTCTTCTTTCCCGGGTGGGGCCAGGCATACGCTACTAGAACCCAAACACAGAAAACTGGTTACCTGCACCTGGCCTGCGCCCTGTTCTTGGGGTGTCATCTCTCAGCCTGGGGGTGGTGGGCCAGGCTCGGTCCACATCCCTCCCAGGCTGGGGGTGGGAGTGACTGCTAACAGGGCCTTCCCTGGAGGAAACGATAATAGTAGTTTTGTCCTTGGAAAAGACTGGAGACTCCCAGGACCAGAATAGCAACTGGAGCCTTGTTTAAAAACAGAAACACCTGCTTCGGAATTGCGGTAGGAAATGAGATTTCAGAAGTGCCCCGAAGAAGCTGGTGTGGAGCAGCCTCCAGCCTGTGTTTCCCCTGTGTTTTGAGGACAGCTGCCCTAGCCCTGGGAGGCGCCTGCATGGCCACCCCGCCGCAGTTGGTGCATGGCCTCAGGTTGTGGGGCGACCTGGCTGGGCTCCCCACCAGCTAATCCAGCTGGCTGGCATCGGGCGGGACCCTACATTCCTGCACAAAAACTGTGGGGACACAGAGGAGGGGACATGTGGCATCCTGGTGTAGCCCACACAGCTGATAGCAAATCTTCTTTTAGTGTCCTCCACAGGGATCCTGAGAGTGGTGCAACAGAAAGGTTGGAAGTTCGAGTCTACCTCCAGGCATCTCAGAGCCTGGACCCTGGGATTACTTCTGAGGAACCGGCCACTGCAAACCCTCCGAGGCCAGTTCTCGTCTGACACACCGAGGTCACCATGAGTAAGGACTGACTCAGTACCAACTGGTTCACGGGGTCTGTGGGACTTTTAGGGAATCGGAAGTCTGCCACTGTGTTTCCAAAATGGGGTCACTGGCCTCGGAGTGGAAAATGATCCTTCGAGTCAAGGAAAGAATAATAACCCATCCACTTAGATTAATGTTTTACTTCAAAAATGAAAGAGAACGCTATGAAATGTTAGGAATTATTTTTTTACTTTTTATTGTGCTTTGGGTGAAAGCTTACAGAGCAAATAGTTTTTTCCATGCAACAATTCATACACCCTTTTTACATGACCTTGATAGAAAGCCCCACAATGTAACTGCACCCTCCCCCGTGTTTCCCATTTCCATTGTCTGTATTCTCTAACCCTTTCTATCTTCTGAGCTTTATCGAGAGGCAAATGCTGTCTTTTTGATCTGGTATGGCTGATTGTTCTAAAGAGTGCATACTTCCTTGGTTTTAGTTCTTACCTTATAGACCTACCTGATGTTTGGCTGGGGAGCCCCAGTAGTATGACGTGAAAGCAGTCATCTGTCAATGGTCAGAAGTTCCAGCCCACCAACCACTGTTTGGGAGTCAAATGAGTGAGTTTGCTCTGTCGACATTTCCAGCCTTGGAGCCCGTGGGAGGCTCTTCTGTTCTGCCCGACAGGATTGCTGGGAGTTAGAATCCACTTACCAGCAGCGGCTGGTATTTGGCTGGAAGCTGATCCATGGGGGTGAATTCAGTTCTAGGCTTGAAGGGTATGTTGTTGTTGTTGTTATGTGCCATTGAGTCGCTTGCAACTCATAGCAACCCTATGTACAACAGCCCTAAACTCTGCTCTGTCCTGTAGCAATCGCACTGTCTCTGACACTCCCATCCCAATTATCCCAGTCACTGAATCAATCCACCTCATAGAGGGCCTTCCTCTCCTGCGCTGTCCCTCCACCTTCCCAAGAATGATGTCCTTCTCCAAGGACCGGTCTCTCCTCACAACATGTCCAAAGTATGTTAGACAGAGCTTCAGAATCCTTGCCTCCAAGGAGCCACCCGGTTTAACCCTTTCCAGGACAAATCTGTTTGTTTTCCTAGCAGTCCATGGTATTCTCAATACTCTTCTCCAGCACCACAGCTCAAAGGCGTCAATTCTCCTTCTATCCTCTTTGGTTATTGTCCAACTCTCTGATGCATAACAAGTGATTGCAAAGACCATGGCCTGTATCAGACACACCTTAGTCTCCAGAGAGACACCACTGCTCTTCAGTACTTTGGAGAGGTCCCTAACAGCAGACTTTCCCATGGCAATGCGCCTTTTAATTTCCTGGCTACTGGTGCCAAGAGTGTTGACCGTAAATTCCTTGACGTGGCTTTTTCTAGCCCTGATCTTTGTAAGCCCTACAACATGGCTTGTTCTCTTTCTGTCTCAGCTGCAGAGTCAGAATGGATTCAAAGCTGACCCTCCCATGAGTGTCTAAGGCTGTAAATCCAATGACAGGAAATTGCCCATGTTTCTCCCTTGGAGCTGCTGGTGGATTTGAACCCCTGGAGATGTTGCCTCTGGATATGCTGCCAGAGTCCCTTAGGGCTGGGTAAGATTATGCAAATAGGAGGGGAGGTGTGGTCCACCGACCAACTGTTGTTGTTGTTAAGTGCCCTCGAGTCATAGTGACCCTATGAAGGAGAGTCCTCAATACTTGGGTGCCTTTCATCCTCTCTCCAGGTTCACAGGGTTTCCGGAGGCAAGCTATTATGGAAGTGGATGCCACTCCTCCTTCCAAGCTTATTTTAATTGGGGAGCTCCACTCTCTCTCTGCACTGGGTAGCCAACCATTAACACCTTTGACACATCAGTGTCACAGTGTTCAGCCTCACAGCAACCACAAGTGACCGCGGGATGGCAACTTGTACACCAGGGCTATACAACCTAGAGGAATGTCTGAACAAAACCAATGAAAGACAGGCCTGGGGGCTGCGGATTAAAAGTCACCCACCTTTGGCTTGGTAGCATTGCTTTCTGTCCACTGGGTCAGCTGATCTCTCTCTCCACTGACCAACTAGCTAAGGTAAATAAGGAAACGGTACCTTGTGAGTAGGACCATGGTGTGGTCGTATGTGCTGTTAACTCGAAGGCAGTTTCCATGCCGAATTGTCTCTAGGGGAGAAGGACCAGCAATCTCCCAAGCAACTTACAGCCTCAGAAACCCAACAAAGGGTCAGATATGAGCCAGGTACAACTCAACAGCATTGACTCTTTTAAAGGAGAATGATACGTGAGGATCGGGCAATTCTACCATCCCACCCTGCTTAAATCGAGCCATGCTGGACGTGAGAAAGGACATCTTACTAGAATCAGAGATGAACTGGAGAATGCCACACATCCTTTAGACCCGAGGTTTTTGTCCTAAAACATCCTTGAGCCGGGAGACAGGGAAATGGACCACTGAAGTGGTGGTGGGGTCGGGTGGGAAAGTGACAGCACAATGAAGAGACTGGCATGAAATAGAGCTTTGAGCTTCCAACCAACAGGGCTCGGGTGCTGAGGGCCTCCAGGCCTTACTGGTGGAGCAGGGTGAATTTGTGGAGCTAGGTTTGTTTGCCTCCAGGCACTAAGTTGTGGGGCTGGCTTTGTTGACTGAGGCAGACGAGGTACATGCCTTTAAGGAGAAGGGGGTGCCTTTATGGAGAAGGGGGTGTCACTGGGTACATAGCTGGCAGAGATAGAAGGGCTTTGCAGCACTTGCTCAAGCAGGTCAGAGACCAAGCGCCAGAGAGAAGCCGGCATCAACAGAGGTGGAAGAGTTTTATAACACTTGGCTGCCCAGGACAGAGGCCAGCACTCAAGGGAAGACGTCAGAGAGAACCTTGCTTTGGGGCTTAGCTGAGAAGAGACTGTCCTGCTGGATGAACTGTTTCCTGAGTTGTTCCTGAATCTGAATCTCTGACTTCTCTAATAAAGCCCATAATCCTAAGTATTGTCTGTGAGTTCTCTGTGGCCCTTGTGAGGAGTTAGGGAACCCAGGAGAGAAGTAATGAATACCATAGGAGGCAGTGTCAGAGTCGATAGAAAATGTTTAGGGTGTGGAGTTTAGGGTTATGTCTAACCTTCTAGGAATCTTTGGGGTACTGCTGCTATTAATTGGAGATCAAACATCACTACTTCTACCCCACAAAAACTATTTTTAACAAAAAGTGTGTAAGGGCATTATCTTGGCGGTATTACCAGTCTCTATCAGAATAGCACATAACATACGATGACAGGTTTGGAAGCAGGAGTGGCATCCACTTCCTAAATAACATGCCTCCGGAAACTCTATGAACTTTGGTAAACGTCAATAGTTGTAGAGGGGCTTCAGGCCTTTTGTTCATAGGGTCACTATGAGTTGTGCTTGACTTGAAGGCAATCAGCAAGAACATCAGACCAGCAAGCCTGATTCATCATCATTGTAATTATTAATTCTATCGTTTTGAATTGTTTCACATTTTTCTCCCATTGCACTCAGGATCTCCTATTGTGGTTCCTTTCAGAGTGGTAGTGGGCACCTTCTAGCTCTTCTGTCCTCAGGGTCATAGAGGCTCAGACCTGAGAGGCCCATTGATTCTTTGGTCTAACAGTATTTCTGTGTTCTGTCTCACTCTTCTTTGTTCCACGTAGGGGCAGACCAGTAATTACACCTTATGTTGTTGTTATGTGTCATCTGGTCAACTGTGATTCACGGTGACCCTATGCACAATAGCTCTGAACCTTATCTTACTATTCTGAGCCAATCTCATTGTTTCCAACGTAGCTACCTCTAATTATCCCAGTTACTGTGTCAATCCATCTGATCTAGAGTCTTCCTCTCCTGCACTGTCTATCCACCCTTCTGAGCAGGATGTCCTTTTCCAAGGACTGGTCCTTCCTACCCATGTGCCCAAAGTATGTGAGACAGAGCTTCAAAATCTTTACCTCCAAGGAGAAAACCTGGTTTCACCCTCTCCAAGACAGACCTGTTTGTTCTCTTGGTGGTCCATGGTATGTTCAATACTCTTCTCCACAAACACAACTCAAACACATCAATTCATCTGATAGAAATTAAAAACTTTAAGTTTTTAAAAATTCTAAATTCTCAAAGACCCCAGTTGCTACTCACCAAAGCAGGATGTAGAACACTGTCAAACTGTGTGCCTTTGGGATTGCAGCACAGCTTCTTGCCGCAAGGCCACCAGAGCTCCCTCGCGGCTGCGTTAGAGGACTATGTTAATGAGGTGACTGAGGTAAATAAAGTGAGTGGACTGTTATGAGGGGATTGGGTCAGTCTTGCCACACCACCAGGCGTAGATTGAGAAAAGGGGGAATCTCATTACCAGCAAGAAAGAAGAGGAGCATGTGGCACGTGCCCATTTGGAACAGGAGTTCCTGCGGGAGTCAGGCTAGGGCTGAGGGCAGAGCAGCAGCAGTGGCGTGAGTCACAATGAACCAGAGGCCCCTGGAGGCAGAGCTGGATTGGAACCACTTCCCCACAGAGTCAGAGGTGGAGACCTTCGCCCCTCCTTACTGGACGACTTGCAGCAGAACAGCCGTAACTGACGAGCCTGGGGGAGCTGTGTGGCACTGGCCTAAAGCGATGAAGCTGAGGTGCAGAGGGCCTGGGGGCATGCCTGGGAAGCTGCCCTGACTGAAGAATGAGATCCTATTTCCTGTCTGACTTGAACCTGTTAGCTTCCCTAATAAACTCCAGAATTATGAATATGATTTGTGAGTTCTGTGTGGTCATTGTAATGGATTTCATACCCAGTAGTAGAGCAGCCTAAAATATGCGAGATGATACCTAAAAACATCCTCAAGAGTGGAGCAGCAAATGCCCTGGGAGGGACGGCTGGTGTTAGAATTGACAGAAGTCGGTGCAGGGAATGTGGGGCCATATCTGACCTCATGGGAGTTGGCTTTGTACTGTTGACATTGTGGATTGGGATTCTTGCCCCTTGTGGAGCTAGAAAAAGTCAGATACTGCTGTTCCCATGCCAGCTGCATGGTTTTTACACACTTAAAAATACTGAATCTTAAAAATTCTGAGTGAAATATCTCAGTCACAAAAGGACAAATATTGCATAGGGCCCCTGTTGTAAAATGGGACTGACATCAGGGTTGAGGGAAGACAGAAAAGGAAGGGAGGAATGATGTATACTGCATTGAAACAGATGAGGGAGAGAACTGTTTAAAAGGGATATATATGAATGGGTAGTCTTGTCATTACAGAAGTTCAGAGTGTAGGCTGCATAATGGAGTGAACTGGGGGGAGGGGTTGCATAACAATGAAAGAGTTTTTCTTTTCAAGGAGAAGAGTGAATTGGGGGCAGGGGGTTGGCAGGAAGAAAAATGCAACAATGAATGACTGGAAACCCTAAGTCCCTGTAAACTTTCATTAAAATGAATAAAAAATAAATTAAAAAAATACTGAATCTTTGTCCCATGCTTGTTAATTTTCTCCCCACATTATATTGTACATAACGGATTCTTTCATCATTGCAGTTGACTGGAAGTGACTCAGATCGAGTGGGTTTTCAGAGGCTGTAAATCACACAAGAGGAAACTGCCCATCTTTCTACCATGGAGCAGTGGGTGGATTCCAACTGCCTGCCTCTGGGTTGACAGCACAATTCCTTACTCGCAAAGCCACCAGAGCTCCCTGTACATCCCTGTACCTGGATGTAATTTACAACAGACACAATCAGAATTGTGGATGCATACACTTTTTTTTAACAATAAAGGTGGGTGATAGAAACATTCCTAGACTGCTGATCTAGGCCACTGGTTCTCACACTGTGTGTGGGAAACACACGTGAAGGGCTTGTTAAAAACTGTGGATGTGTGGGTGCTGCCCCCACCCCTGCTTTCTAATTCAGAGTCTTGGATGGAGTCTGAGAATTTGCAATTCTAACAGGCTCCCAGGTGAGGCTAACTGCTGCTAGTAAGACCACCGCTGGACTGAAGGAACTACCACAGCAGGAATGAAAGCAAATGGACGGTATGGGGTCCATCTCTGCCAGTGTCAACCTTCCTCCCTGGGGAAGACAGAGGTCTGCCTAAGGACTGATGCCATCTCCGCCACCCTGTCCCAGCAGCTGCAATCTACCCTCAGAGATAAACTCCTTAACCTGAAACGTTGCTGTGAGGTGCCATGGAGGCAAGTACAACTCCTAGCAATGCTAGGAACAGCAGATCTGAACCCTGTCCTGTTCTGTGCCATCCTTACAATCTCTGACACACTCAAGCCAATTGTCACAGTCACTGTGTCAATCCACCCGGTTGAGAGTCTTTCTCTCCTTTGCTCTCCCTCCACCTTTCCCAGTTTGCTGTCCTCCAAGGAATAGTCTCTCATGCCCAAAGTATGTAAGATGAAGATTTATCATCTTTGCCTCCAAGGAGCACTCTGGCTGCATTTTCTCCAAGACATATCTATTTGTTGTTTTGGCAGTCCTTGCGATATTCAACACCATAATTCAAAGGTATCGATTCTTCTTCTGTCATCTTTATTCATTGTCCAGCTCTCAGATGCATAGCAAGTGACTGGAAAGACCATGGCCTGAATCAGACACACTTTAACCCTCAAACTGACATCATTGCTTCTCAATAATTTGGAGAGGTCCCCCTGACTGCAGACTTTCCCAATGCAATTCATCTCGTCATCTCCTGACTGCTGGTATCAAGTGTACTGATTGTAGATCCAAGATGAAGCTATATAGATTTGCAAATAGTTCTGTTGTTGGTGATTCCAACTCTTATTGGCCCAAAGTGAAAGTTGCAACGCCCTATGGGGTTTCCTTGACTGAAACAGGGCGAGATGGGCAGAGCTGTTGGTGGGTAGGAACCACTATCAGTTACCAGCCAAGCACTTAACCATTGCCCTCAAACCTCACTGCCTACCAACTCATAATGACCCTACAGGACTGAGAAGAATCCTCCTGTCGAGTTTCCAAGGCTATGGGTCTTTCCAGAAGCACACGATCACACCTCTCTCCCAGAGAGTGGCTGGTGGGTTTAAACTGCTCATCTTTTGATTAGTAGCCCAACGCTTAACCCATGGTACTACCAGCAACTATAAACAGTGTTAATGAATGCTTTGACTGAATGGAGGGAGTGTAGGGGAGGAGTAGAGATCGGTGGACCATCTACTGGCCACACCTCCAGAGGCTCAGGGTTGGAAATGCTTGGAATCCCTCTGCCGAATGGAATTCTTACACAGCCACTCACAGCTTTTGACCTCAAGTCTCCACTCAGATAATGTATGTGCAAATGGGGACATTTTACTACTTCTCACTCGCTGTCGTTGTTGGTCAGGTTCCGTGAAGGCTGACGGTATATGAGCCAGAGGAGGTAGCGACCCTGCAGAGGAAGCGGTTATCAGAGGTAGGGGTGGAGACTGGAGGGTCTGAGGACACAGGGAGGAGGGCCTGAGGTGATAAGAATGAGGAAACTCTGGAAGAAAGCAGAACCATTGGGGAGGGCCATGCACTGCTTGCAAATCTCAACCTGTATCTCTGGCATCTGGCCATGGGGGTGGGGGACTGACCCCATGTGGACAAAGGCCTGCCTGGTCCAGGCTAAGGTGATGGCAGAGGATCCACACCAAGTAGGAATCCGTCTTGTCTTCCTCTGCTCTCTGTCCCAACCCACGTCCCCATAACCATTTTTTTTCTTTCTTTCATTCATATGCATTCTTTATACTAGTTTATTTACAAAGTTCGAATACATTGTTTTTACACTAGATCCTTCCCATTTCCTTCACTCCCCCCCATCAAACTGTGTGACCCTATGATTACCCTCCCTCCATCCCTGCCCCTCTGTACCCCACCCCCCCCAGCCCCGTCCCGATCATCATACGTGTTCTACTTTAATGGTCTTTTTTTTTTTTTTTTACTTTTTTTTTACTTTAATGGTCTTATACAGGATTTGTCCTTATGGGACTGAGTCACTTCACTCAGCATAATGCTCTCCAGTCCAAGGTAGGTAATAATTTACAAAATCATTCCTCCTGAGTGCTGCATAGTATTCCATCGTGTGAATGTACCATAATTTCTCAATCCATTCAATTGTGGGTGGACATTTGGACTGTTTCCATGTTCTTACAATGGTGAATAATGCCACTATGGACATTGGTATACAAGTCTCCGTTTGTGCCTCAGTTCTCATTCTCGTGGGGTATATTCCAAGCAGTGGAATAGCTGGGTTATACAGAATTTCTAAGTTCAGCTTTTTGAAGAGGTGCCTTCCAGAATGTACCATTTTACAGTCCCACCAACAATGTATAAGAGTTCCTTTCTCGTCACATCTTCTCCAACATTTATTACTTGCTGTCCTGTTAAAACTTTGCCACAGCTACTGGGGTGAGATGGTATCTCATTGTGGTTTTGATTTATTTGCATCTCTCTTATTGCCAGTGACTTTGAGCATTTCTTCATGTGTCACGTGCATTCTTAATACAGGGGACCCTTGAAAGATCCTGCATGGTGCAGACAGTTCTTGCACCTGGTCAACAGGTAAAATTGCAAAATGAAGTGGGAAGACGCATATTCAGACAGTGGCACCGCAGGAGGAAAGCTCAGAGACCCACTTGCAGAAGATCAGCCACTGAAAACCACCCTCACACATGGGGTTGCCATGAATCCATTTGATGGCAACTGGTGTTGGGTGGTTGTTTTATTTCAATAGAAACAGTAACTGACCCATAACTACGGCTCCTGTGCCAGCATTCACGACAGCACCAGCTGGGCAGTAGGAGTCGTGTGCCTTGTATCGCTGGTGTTCACACCCACGTCCTCTCAAGACACTGACTTCTGAGGGGGCCAGCTGTGAGGTCAGGGTCTGTGGCTGCATCAGCTGCCACTGAGGAAACCCGAGTCCAGTCCCGGGCATGAGGGCTGATGGGGAGGGAACAGCCAGCCGTGTAATGTTCCTCCTTGACCAGCCCGGCCTGGTGTGAGGCTGCACGGCGGCACAGGGCACCCTCCTATCCCCATCCGCTCAGCCTCTCTAGGTTAATTACGGAGCTTCCTTTACCTGTACGACCTGGTGATTGTGGAGGGTTGGCAACAGCTGTGTGGAGAGACAGGCCTCGGAGCCTGCTTGAGTGGGTTCAAATCTTGGACCCACCACTGACTGACTGGCTTGGTGACTTTGGGCAAGTCCCTCAATGTCATGGGCCTCAGCTCCTTCCTCTGTCCAGTGGGTGAGGATGGGGCCCAGTGTCATAGAATGGGTATATGCACCACACCAGGCCCACTCATTTTCCCTGGAGTTCTTAGAATGTGCTGCTTCAACTGGACTAGATTCCAGAAGTTTCTTGTGGCTTGTTGCACTAAAAGCTAAACTCAGGGAACTGCATCCAAGCATTGCTGGAACTGAGCGTAATGGACTCATTCATTCAGCCATGTAACAAATCTACACGGTGACTGGCTGTCAGACGGGAGACATACACGTGGAAGAAGAAACCTTAACAAAAGCCTGCAAAGGCCTCTGGGAAGCTGTGCTGGCAGAGGGCCTTGGGTTTTCCTGAAACGCCTGGGGATGATGCTGTGAGGTGGGCACTGCAGAGGGTCCCTGTCCACGCCAAAGCAGAGCAGCAGAAGGACCTCGGAGGGGCTTGTCAGCCTGAGGAGACACTGAGACTCTAATCAATCCCAGTGGGACACCAGGTAACACCCCTCGCAACAGGAGGGGCTGAGGAAGGCTGCCTGGAACACTCTCACACATAGCCCCTGAGCTGTCCTCATGCCCTGAAGGCTGTTTTTAATTCTTCTGATTGGAGTAAGATAGATAATACAGGTGGCCTAGTGGCAGGAGGCTGCACTGCAATCCTGAAGACACACAGTTTGAGGCCACCAGCTGCTCCGTGGGAGAAGGATGGGCAATCCCCTCCTGCGTGAGTAACTGCCTCTGAAAACCTGCTGGAGGATTAGCTATGGGTCAGTTCTGACTCGATGGTAAACAACAACAACAACATATATCTCTATCTATGTTGTTGTGTACCACTGAGTCGCAACTGACCCATAGCTGACCCTCTGGCGGGTTTTCAGAGGCAGTTAATCGCACGGAAGGCGAGTGCTTATCCTTCCCCTGCAGAGCAGTAGGTAGATTTGAACCGCGTGCCTTCGGGATTGCAGCGCAGCTTCCTGCCACTAGGCTACCTATACATCTATCTTACTCCAATCAGATAATATGAGATAATAATATAAGGAAGGGCTTCCAAGAGCATCTTATACCCTATGTTTACCGTGTAGCAGGTAATGTGCCAGTCTGCACAGCAATCTCCTCAAATGATCTATTCTGTTCTTAAAAAAAAGGTTACCCCTAAAGCATCAGGGAAAACAGCTCACTTTTCATCTTCTGATGGTGAGGCAAAAAATCCTGTTACTGCAAAGCCGAACCTGCTGTTGGAAAAACCAGTCTTGGAGATGGGTAAGAGTGGGGGGGGGGAAAAACCACAAGTTTATTATATACTGATATATGTTGTTGTTGATTGTCTTCAAGTCGAGCACGATTCATAGCGACACTATGAACAAAAGGCCTGAAGCCCCCCTCCAACTATCAACATTTATCAAAGTTCATAGAGTTTTTGGAGGCAAGTTATTTAGGAAGTGGATGCCACTCCTGCTTATAGGAGACACAAAAAAACCTCACCATTGGACCAACAGGCAACATCTTGATGGAGAAAAGACTGAAGCAGTCAACAATTTCATTTCACTTGGATCCACAATCAACACCCACGGTAACAACAATCAATCAAAACAATGTGTTGCACTGGGAATATCTGCAGCCAAGGACCTCCACAATGTGTTAAAGAGCAATGCTATCAGTTTACAGACCAAGGTGTACCTGATCCAATCCATTGTCTTCTCAATCTCTTTCTATGCACCTGAATGAAAGTTGTACGATGAATAAGGAAGACGGAAGGAGAATTGATGCCTTTGATTTTTGGTTAGAGAAGAGTGTCGAGCATCCCTTGGACTGCTGTCCGAGAGAACAAATCTGTCTATGTGTGAGCATGACCCTGAGAGACAAAAATGGCAAAACTTTGTCTCTTCAACGGTGGGCAACTTATCAGAAGGAGCTAGTCCTTGGCAAGAGACATCCTGCTGCGAAATGTAGAGGGTCGTCAACAGAGAGCAAGACCCTCAAGGAGATGGATTAACATGGTGACTGCAATGGGCTTGAGCAGGTCAGAGTTCATGGGGTGGGCACAGGACAGGGCACGGTTCTGAGCTGTTGTTCCTGGGTTGCTTTGAGTTGTGGTTGGCTTGGAGACATCTAAGAACAACAACCTGTAGGAAATGGGATGTGAGCCTCCCAAATCTGTCTCTGTCCTGGAGACTACCAGGGTTTATTTGGGGGAGATGCAGAATGTAATTTACCTTTCTCCAGTAGTTTCATTCATCCAGGTGTCTGGGTCCTGAACTAACTGGTCTGATCTTGTCAAGGTTTTAGTCTTGGCTAATGTTCCAGCGATAGCTTAATGCCATTCACATGGCATGGCTGAAAGGGCGCAATCCTTACCTACAGAATGCAGGGCTTAAGGAGAAAGAGGCCTCTTAATTGCCCTGGGGACAAAAGGGTTTCAGGTCGATAAGGGGTCTTTCTCAACTAAGCTTCCTTTCGTTAGTTGCAATCCTAACAGAAGGAGGTATGAAGAGCCACAGGGAGGAAAATGTCATAGGTGGAGCACCTCGGCTTCCACCTCAGCTGGCCCGTCTGTGGACACCAGTGGCAGAGCCCTGGCTCTTGTGGGATCTGGACTGGCTGTGGAAAGCTGAATATAAAATTTAATATTACTAATAAACCAAATGCTATATCAGGATAGAAGGAGAATTGACGCCTTTGAGCTGTGGTGCTGGAGAAGAGTATTGAATGTACCATGGACTGCCAAGAAAACAAACAGATTCATCCTAGAGAGGATTAAACCAGGCTGCTCCTTGGAGGCAAGGATTCTGGGGCTTCGTCTGACATACTTTGGACATGTTGTAAGGAGAAACAGGTCTTTAGAGAGGGACATCATGCTGGGTAGAGTAGAGGGACAGCGCAGGAGGGGAAGACCCTCTATGAGGTGGATTGATTCAGTGACTGGGGTAATGCGGATGGGTGTGCCAGAGGCAATGAGATTGGCACAGGATAGAGCACGGTTTACGGCTGTAGTACATAGGGTCGTTACGAGTCGCAAACGACTCGATGGCACATAACAGCAAAAACAACATATCAGGACATAATGGAGGCGTAATACAAGCTGGAGTTCATCCTGAGGCACGAAGACATTCCTTAGGGAGCTCTGGTGGCCTAGTGGCAAGAAGCTGCACTGCAACCCCAAAGGCACATGGTTTGAATCCACCAGAGGCTTTGCTGGAGGAGGGGCAATCTCCTTCTGCACCAGTCAGATCCAATTTGACGGCGCACACACACACAAAATAATAAAGTAAAAAAAAAAAGTCAACATCTTCTTAGTTTGTATTTACTGAATCCCTCCCTCCTGAGATTAGCATAAGGTAAACAATAGAGAACTTCCCTTATCTGCAAAAGACTTCCCCATGATCCTCTATTTTTGTTTTCTACTTTCCTGTAATTATCCTTTGTTTACCTTCCTGATGATTCTCAGTAAATACACAAGGAGTCATGGCTTGGGCACTTCAGTCATTAGGACAGCTCGCCCCATCTTTACTCATCTCATTCTTTTTTTTTTAATTTTTATTGTATTATTTTTACGTGTACCGTTAAATCGGATCTGACTGGTACGGGAGGAGATTGCCCCCTCCTTCTCCAGCAGAGCATCTGGTGGACTTGAACTGCGTACCTCTGGGATTGTACTCATCTCATTCTTGATTGTCTGTCTCATTATCACTTTACCCTCTATCTGCAACAACTGGCTGCCGTCCCAGGTCCCTCAGTCTCTCATGCTGCTGCCAGCAGGCAGGTGAGCTGTCCTTTGTGGTGGTAGGATTGGCCAAGGTCCTGCAGCAAACAACCTGCTTGCATCTCTCACTCCCTGCTGGGGCCTGCTCTGGCCAGCTTCAGCGCCCTCAATTCTCCCAGTCCTTTCCGTCCTCACTCTGATCTTTTCCTCACTCTGCCTGGCCACCAAACCAGGATGCCTTAGCTCAAGGGTCAGCAAACTATAGCCAGAAGGCCAGACGCTTATTTTCATTATGGCCCATGAGCCCAGAATAGTGTTCACATTTTCAAATAGTTGGGAAAACTCGAGAGTAATTGTTTTTTAAAAAACCATGAAATTAAAATTTCTGTGTCCATAAATAATGACGAGTTTGTTTGTTTATGTAGTCTTTACAGCTTTTGCGCCACAAAGGGCAGAGCTGAGGAGATGTGTGTTGAGAGAGACCAGATGGCCCTCAAACCCCAACCGTTCACTGGCTGGACCTTCCCAGCCGCAGCATGCCAACCTTCCACAGTGTTTGCATTTTCTTTCACTCTCAGGTCTTGAACAAAAGAGGCGAAGATATAAAAGTGGAATTTTAGAAGCCAGGATTGTTTGTTATTTTGGTGAAGACCCAGGGAAGGGAGAGAGAGAGAGAGAGAGAGAGAGAGAGAGAGAGAGAGTGTGTGTGTGTGTGTGTGTGTGTGTGTGGTGGTGGGGAATCAGAGCCCAATAACAGAGCAGGAAGATGATGTGAAACAGGAGAAGCTAAGAATCTTAGTGTCTAATTCCAGAGTCAACTAACTAATAATTACGTGATCTGGAGCAAAAGGTTGTCCGCCTTCTGGCACTTTCTTCACCCACCAGAGATCTGCCCTCCTGACCTCTGGTGGGAAGAAGGAAGCTCTGAGGGTGCTTCAAGGCCTAGAAAGTGTCACTGAGGTGCAGGAATCAGCCAGTTTGAGAGCTTCCTGCTGAGATGGAGTTCTTCCTTTGAAATTAGGGGGGCAGAGTGTTCCAGATTGTTAATTGATGGTGTGGCAGCACTAAAGCTCATCTTCCGGAGTTCAGAATCTTGGCATGTTAGCAGGACTATCATAGACCCTGGCATCTGTGCAAGTGACATGCCAGTCATTCTTAAGCCACTGTGAAGGCCTCTGACTGTGTCACTGTGCTGGTGTATTATTAGTCCCATCCACTATTGACTGAACCACATAAATAGCCCACCATTCTTTTTATGAAAATTTTACTTAATTTTTATTTGAGTGAAGCTTTACCATCATATTGACACAGTTCATACAAGCATTTATTCATAGCCATTTGTTGTCAACTCATTACAACAGATTAAAATAATTAATGAATTAAAATGTCTAATCAACCCTTTATGGTGTACTACCTTTTTTTTTTCCACCCAAGGGAAAAAGATTTATTAATTTTACTCACTTCTCACTCCTTCACATCCTTCCAAGGTGGACTGTATGTGTAAACCTTTCCTTAGCTTCTTGTAATAGCGGTCTTATATATCATAACTGGCCTTTTATGTCTGACTCAACTTTTTTTAAAAATTTTATTAATTTTAATGAACATACACAGAGATTTTTGGGTTTCCATTCATTGTTGCACTATTTTCTCTACCCTCCTCCCCAGTTTGTTCTTCTTCCCCACCTCCCTGAAAGTCTGTTTTAATTGTTCATTTGCCACATCAACTTTTTTTAACTGTCAAATTAGTGGAAGTTGATTTTTGTTCATTCATTCATACGCGTTTTCCTTATTCTCCTCCTCCATCTCACTCTGTAATGCTTGTCTTATTCCAATTTGTTAACTCTCATACATAGGAATGTCTGTCTGTTCCTTTCCGAATGTCCTTCCCTCCACCTATTCCAGTGCAGTGTTCACTATCTACCCATTTTTGTCCTGCTCCCCACCCCCACCACCCATCTAATCCATCCTATTGTTGTAACAATGGCCTTGTCCCAATATGGAACACTTAGCATGTGATGACAGTGGGAGAACTGATAAAATGATTTAAGACTTCCTCTGTACAATGCAAAAGACTAAACCCATTGTCAAGTGTATTTTGACCCACAGCAGCCCTGTAGGGCGGAGCAGAACTGCTCCCTGAGGTCTCCAAGGCTGGAAGCAGACAGTAACATCTTCAAGGTGGAGAGGTTGATGGGTTAACAGCTAACCTTAGGATTAGCTGAGCAGGTAAACACTGCATCACCAAGGCTCTCTTCTTTTGCACACAAATATTTTATTTTCTTGATGCAGGCCTGCTGGGAAGTCTGTGAGAGGTCACCCATCAGTGACACTGGTCTGTCCTCCACCGTTGTGTGCCCTCGGGTCAAGTTAGTCATAGTGACCCTCCAGCAAGTTTTCAGAGGCTGTAAATCACAGGGGAGGAAATGGGTTTACTTGAAAGTATTTACATGCAATTAGGAGACTGGCCTGTGGGGCTTTTCTAGAAGCTGCTGGCATGTCTTGACACTGAAGGGGCTTCCTTTTATGACAGTCTCAGGTTCCTGTTCCCAGAACTTGCTGATTCCAACAGGACCAGATGCCCTCAAGTCACTCAAGTAACCCCAGGCCTGGAATGGGGGACACCCACATTTTATCCAGACACCAAACTGGAATTACAACCACACCCTGTAGCAGTCCACTAGGTCAGGTTTACTTCCATCCCACTGACAGGGCACGTGTGCTCTGAGAATACACCAAGTCGATGCCAAAGAGGGTTGCAACAAGTTGCATCACTTGGCCCCCACCCCCATGTGTTTGTAATAGGCATCCTGTGCTGGTGATGCAAGTTGGTCAGCGGTGCTTTTTTAAACCCTACCTGCCCCTTTTCCCATTCCATGCCAAGTGCAGACAGACAGGTCCAGAAGGCAGGAATTCAATCAGCATCAGAAGAGTGCAGGGAGGCCCTGCTTCCTATACCCCAGGGGAGCTGGGAGCAGAAGGGGAGGACCCAGCCAAGGGAGGAGAGTCCTTTTCCTGTGTGTCCCCCTAACAAACGTTTGTGGGAGGATCCCCCTAACACATGTTTGGGGGAGGAGACAGGGAGGGAGGAGAGGCTGAGAAGATAGGGGATGAGGGGAGACTGAGAAGACAGAGAGTGAGGGGAGACTGAGAAGACAGGGAGTGAGAGGAGGCTGAGAAGATAGGGGGTGAGGGGAGACTGAGAAGACAGGGAGTGAGAGGAGAGAAGTCATGGAGGTACAGAGGCAGCAGGCAACTTCCTGAGGATCCCTCCACCACAGTCCCTGACTTTGCGGGGTCCCCCTGGCTGTGGTGGGTGTGGCCTTCTGATACTCTGGGGCTCTCCCAGGGGGCAATAACATGACCCGTTTTGTACCCAGCCTTCTCTTCTCTCTGGAGGGCCTGCTCTGTGGCACCTTGGGTGGTGAGGTGTTAAACGCTACATGTGATTCTGCTTACATACTGTTGCGGTGGGAGGATTGTAAACTTCCTGCCCCAGACAGACTGAGGGCCCTCTTGGGAGCCATCAGGTCTGCAGACCAGGCCTACATCACCTCACCTGTCCTCACCAGAACCCCCACCCTGGCTATAAACCTCTGGCCAAGCTGTTCTTTTAATTGGACCGTCTAGCTAATGATCTGGCCTGGCAGGGCTGAAGGTCACTTTCTTTATTGTTATCTTCCCGGCCCCTCTCAGAATTAATTAATACAACAGACCCACCCCGTCCTGCCCCGGCTGAGCCTCCCAGTCTAGGTGGCCTTGGTGCTGACACCTCCCCGTGGTCAGTTCACAGCGAACTGACCACATCCATGTGGTTAAATGCCCCGTCGCCTCTATAGCAGCCTGCCTTCCAGTTACAAAGAGTGCCATTACCTCGGGTCCTACGCTCGCTCTGGTGTGTCTTCTTAAGGTCCTGGGCGTTGTTCAGTGGTCCCTGACCCTCCGAAGACCTCCTGTGTGCCAGAGGGCTCACAGGGACAGTAGAACGGAGGTGCGGCGTGGGACTGAGCCCACTGGGGAGGCGGTCAGTCCGTACCTGTTAAGGGGGCAAGGGTGGTCTTGAGAATTGAAGGAGACCTTGGGTGCTAAGCCCAGTGCAGGTCTAGGACCTTCTCAGGAGTCTAGAACAAAAGGAGAATTTGGTTTCCTAGAGCTAGAAGGTTTAGAGCTATAATGGGCAACCATGTGGAGCTCTGGTGGCTAAGTGGTAAGGAACTTTGCTGCTAATACAAAGGTATGTGGTTTGAATTCACCAGCTGCCCCGTGGCACAAAAATGGGCAGTCGGCTCTTGTGGTGAGATTTACTGCCTCTAAAAACATGCTGGAGAGTCAGCTATGGGTTGATTCTGACTCAAAAGCACGCAACAACTTGGACAACATGAATAGATAATAGTTCCAAATGAATGAACTATTTTAAACCTTTTGTGAATTACTACTGGAAGTATAAACTGGATTCAGGGAGTTGACTCCAGCGCAAATGTTCTCATAAAGGCAGGTTCTCATCTCGTACTGTGGGAGTTTGTTCCAGCAAAACTGGGCACAGTGTGCCCCCCAGTCCTGGCATCACAGCCACCCCGGGTTCCTGTTTGGCAACTTCGCTGAGTCTTCCCTTCTTTCTCTATAAAAACAGGGTGATCAAACCACGTTATCCTAACAGGACTGGCTTAAGAGTTAAATATAGGTGAACTCCTTCTGGAATTAGGTAAGAAAAAGAAAAAGAGGCATTAAAGCTAGGAGCACTACACCCCATCCTCAATTCCAACTCACAGAGACCTTAATGGACAGAGCAGAACTGCCCCCCCCCAGGGTCTCCGAGGCTGGACGTAGTATCTACAGACTGCTGCATCTTTCTTCTTTGGGGAGACTGGTGAGTTTGAACTGACAATCACTCAGAGTAGCTGAACACTTCACTGCATCCTCAGAACTCCTTGACTCAAAGCATTTTGCCAATCACCTGCTGTGTTGTGAGAGTGGGACAATGAATAAGGTTGACAGAAGGAGAATCACATTGTAAAGAGCAGAGAACATCCCGTGAACTTCCAAAAGAACGAACAGGTAAGTCTCGGAGAAGGTGCAGCCAGAGTGCTCCATGGAGGCAAAGATGGTGAAACGCCATCTTAAATACTTTGGGCATGTTGCTAGGAGAGACTACTTCTTGGAAAGGGACATCCTGCTTAGAAAAGTGGAGGGTCAGGAGGAAAACTGTGGCTATAAGTTCAAGTTGTTATAGATGAAGATGGATCAGAAGAAAGACATGGTTCAGATCTGTTGTTCACATGGTTGCCATGAACAATCCTATGCGACTGGCTGTGATTTAGAGCCTCTGAAAAGCTGCTGGAGGGTCAGCTATGAGTTAGTTCTGACTCAGGGGCACATAACAGGGCAGGGTAAGGTGCTACACTGCCAATCCAAAGGTACGTAGTTTGAATCACCAGCTTCTCCACAGGGCAAAGACAAGCAACCTTCTCCTGTTCGTTTTATTGTCTCTGAAAACCCACTGGAGGGTCAGCTGAGTCAGTTCCAACTTGACAGCACATAACAAGGAGGCTGCCAGGGGACTCTGGTGGGATAGTCTGTGGACAGCTGCACTGCCAACCCAAAGGCCCTTCTCTGGCAGTTCTGGTCCACCAGCAGTACTGCAGGAGAAAGATGGGCACTCTCCTCCCATGTCATTTATGTTGTTGTTGTTGTTACGTGCCGTCGAGTCGTTTGTGACTCATAGGCGACCCTATGGACAACAGCCCTAAACTCTGCCCTGTCCTGTGCCAATCGTACTGTCTCTGACACACCCATCCCGATTACCCCAGTCACTGAATCAATCCACCTCATAGAGGGCCTTCCCCTCCTGCACCTGCCCTCCAACATGCTTGATGTCCCTCTCCGAGAACCGGTCCCTATAGCCTCTCGAAAACCCATTGGATGGTCAGCGGACAGTCAGTTCTAACTGATGACAACGAGTTGAGTTTGAAGGTGAAGCTCTGTTCAAGCAGGATGAGCAACACTGGCTTGAGTGCACTGACTCTCAGAACTCAGGGTAGGTGATGGGAAGATTTCCATCTTTTGATAATTAGTCAAATGATGACTCTTAGCCAAGGAGGTCCTCAAAGCCATAAGACAATGACCCACTCCCCATCCTGAGGCTTGGAGGTGCTGGTTCTGAGACCTCTAGTCCTTCCCCAGAACCAGTGTCAAGTAGGAAAGTCAGGAAAAGACAACACTAAGTCAGAAAGATAGTGAGGTTGGACGTTCCAGGTTTTCAAGCAATAGCTGCACTGCAATTCCAAAGGCACGCAGTTTGAATCCACCATCTGCTCTGCAGGAGGGGGAGGGTCAGCTACGGGTCGGTTCCGACTCGATGGCACATAACAGTGGGAGGACCTGAAACCTCAGGAATATCACAGGTAGGATCTCCTGTCAGCTGCTCAAGGCAAGAAAGTGGTCTAGAGAGGGGGAAAGTTCATTATTCTGGGATGGGTTCTTCATCCACACCAAGAGGCTACTACCTCCCTCACAAAGTTTAAAGACTGAGATTGTGAAACAGGTTCTGAGTATGTAAAAACATTAAACGTGACTCAAGTATTCAAAAAAGCTGCTGGTTATTTTCATTTTCCAAAACCCCCAATCACTGGCACCGAGTTGATCCTAACTCAGGGACCCTCCCTTGGGTTTCCTAACCATAGGGTTACCTCCATCGGATAAACCTTAACGGGAGGAGACGGTCCATCTTCCTCTGGTGAGCAGCACGAGGCATCCTGGATCACACCACCTGAGCTCCTTTAGAACCATTTAACACTAGGTTTCTATCACTTTTCATAGTGCATTCACTTCCTAGGACTTGGTGACTAGTTAGGTGATAGCTTAGCTTGCTAATATTTACCTAAAGAGGTAGTTCTTAATTTGAGGGGGATCTTCCTCCCCAGGGTGCATTTGACAATTTCAGAGGATATTTTTGATTGTCACAATTGGAGAGTTTATGTGACTGACACCCAGAGTGGAGGCCAGGGATGATTACAGGCAGGCCAGCTCTGCACTCCACCCATGCTGGACTCCACCACTAAACTAGCCAGCCTAGGCATCAACAGTTCCAAGACTGAACAAACCTGGTCTAAAGGGAGAAGATGGGGTTAGCCTACCCAGACTGGGGGTGGTGGTGACCCAGAGAGACTGACTTACTTTTCTAGGGTCTGGGGGCAACAGAAAACCTACAAACCACCCTGGGGAAAGGATTCTGCTTCAATAAAGAGCCTATTACTAGCTATTAAGTTAGAGACCCTGGATACAGAATTAAGATTCAGAGGTTAGGTGGCTGATGTCAGTTAGGTTAGATGTCAGTGATCTGTACGAGCAAGCACAGCAGCAAGGGAGGGTCTGAACAGAGCAGCAGAGGTTGAAACGTGATCCCTGAAGGGCATAGCCAAAAGGCACCCCCACCAAGGAGGGAAGGATTTCTTCTAGAACTTTAGGAGCTGCAGCATGAAGAGGGCGGTCCAATCCCTAACACTCCAGTCCCTAACACATTAACCGATGTGGAGTGAAGAAGAAATCACAGCTCTGCAGATGCAGGCAGCTAAGAGCTTACCCCAAGAGACAGAAGAGAGAAGAGAGGGGGGCATCATGTAGTAAAATAGATAATGTCAGTTCAACTGCAATTCTTGATTGCTAAAAGGCAAACGACACATCAGGGCAAAGGAAGGGGGATGTAGTTTCCATGCTCCTCAAAACAATTCATTCCTCAGAAAGTCCTCAAAGAAAGTCATCTGACTGCACCACTGTCTGCTCATGTTATGACCACAAAGGCAGAATGAAAAAGAAGAAAAAAATATCCTGTCTAGGGGGCAGTTTTGACTGCTCTGACATTTGCTCAGCAGAATAGTTTACTATTCAAGTGTCAAGTGTATCTGCAAATTAATTTTGAAACAAGAACTGAAGGCTTCAGCTCGCCCCGAACCCTTTATGGTCACGATACAAATGAACCTGCCATATTAAAACCTAACATAAGTCAGTTGTGATTCATAGCAAGTCAACAAGAAGAACCAACCAGCCCTGCAGGTTGAAATTGTTCTGGAAGCAGACTACTTCATCTCTCGCCTGTACCAAGGCTGGTGGTTCAAAGCAACCTTTTGGTTAGCAGTTCAATGCCTTCACCACATCACCAGTAGGATGCCTTCCATATTAAAAAATTGCAACCAAAGCCTTTGATAGGCATGCCCAGGAAGAACAGAAACAACCAAACAAGTTACAAGTATACTTTAGATGTAAGGAGCCATTTCAGAAAATGTGTTTGGATTTGGGCTGGGTTTTTTTGTTTATTTTACCATAAGCCAGTTTACCTAGGACTTAAGTCTTGGCTTCTCCCTCTCTATAAAATGATGACAATACTTCCTACACTTTATGGGACTGTACCCAAGTTCACGCTGACACAGTGGGTTACACAACGAAGGGCTGTATTCTAGTATCCGAAAGCTCTTTAAACTGCTTCTCAGTGGCTTATCGATCTTTTCCAGGGGCAAGCTGGGTTTTTGAAGGAATCAGACCAACTGAAGCAAAACTACCTGGGTTACTTCTCAGTGTCTGAGTCACAAAGTGCCCTGTGGCAGTGTGTTAGGTTGAGCTAGGCTGCTATCCTGAAGGTCAGCAACTCAAATCCAACCCCTCCACCAGAAAGATGGGCAATCTCCTTCCGTAGAGATGGAGAAACCCAACCCAGGGGTGCTATGAACAGAACCCTATGCAATGGCACTTGGGAAGGGATCTAGATTGTAGGGTTTTAAAAGTTTCATGCAATCTGCAGGGGTGATTATTTCCATTTTAAAGACAAAATGAGATGCAAAGATTAATAATCCATATGGTGTTGAAATGAAATGGAAGCGGCAAAATAAAGCTAACTGCTGTTTGTGGGGAGCTCTGTAGGGCAGGAGCAGGCTGCCAGGCTCTAGGGCTAGAATTAGGAGAACCTGAGTGAGAAAATCAGATGTACAAGTGGTGTGTTCAGTTCCCATCGGGGAGTCTGAGACACAAAAGTGCTCAGAGGAAGAGACATGAATGAGCTGAGCTGATTTTAAGTTACCTGAAGTTGGGCAAATGATGGTCACAGAAGAAGGAATGATATGTCATTCCTGGAGAAGTTAAAAAAGATACAGGCAAGATCTTAATTGTCATCCTCCAAGAGGGTCGGGAAACAGAATATCAGGAACGGTGGGTCTACTAGTATAGAAAATAAAAAAGACCATTTCTGTAATCCTTTAACTCAAATATAGTATATGACATAAGGGTATCTATATATATATTTTTTTTTTTAAAAAACAAAACAAAAACCAGTAGGAATCACATGCTGGGAAAGAGAAAACAAAAAAGGACCCTGACTCTTTAAAAGAGTTCTTACCACAAGCTTCTAGTGATGAGAAAATGATCTTCTCATCAGCTTCCCGGGTGTTACAGAAAAGCCATCGACTGGGTCCAGGCCAGGAAAAGCAGCCACTCTCTACTTCCAATGAAAAGACTCTCAGACTACATAGAGTAACTTTTGTCCACCGTTACAAGCCAGGGTGTCACTCTAGGTCCTATGATAGCTGTATCTTCGAGAATTAGGTAATTATCAGGTGACTCAGTAAATATGCACTTGCCAAAATACACAAAACCATGTACAGCACAGCGAAGGAAATTTGCTGCGTACTAAATTCAGGGACGAGGGCCCACTCCTAGGCCAACCCAGGCTTTATCAATGGCCAAGATGCGAAAGCTTTCACCAAAGAAATCCAGACTGCTTTGTTAAGAAAGGAGTTCTAAGAGCAGCTTTCAATCGTACAACTATTTACACATCTACATGATTCTTAAAGCTCCTTCCAGCAGGTTCACATTACAGCAGCAGGATAAAATGGCTAAGTCCAATCAATCTCTCCAATCTGCCTCTCACTGTGGTTTTACTTGGGAAAAGTTTTATTTCACAAGACATTGAGTACAAAGCTTTCTTTTTATATTCTTTTGTTTAATGTGCTCCAAAGACTTTAAATCTAGGCAGTTTACAAAAAGTTTGCCATTAGCTAGATCTAGAGTGATAACATTTCTGAAATCTTATCACTCCACTTTTATCCTTCAAGGACAACTGCTGGTTTCCACTTGTGGACACTTCCCATCTATGACTCAAGAACTCAAAACCACAACCCTGATGCCTTAGTAATTCTCCTGAACCGTGAGATGCAGATGATGTCAAAATTTCCACTTTGTGCTTGCTTCTGGTACTGGACTAATGTCATGGAAAACACACTAACCTTGGGGTTTTAAAATGGGGTGAAATAACCTGCCATGAATTTTCCCCATTTTAACTGTAGTCTTCTAATGCCGAGATCATAGGAAAGAAACACCCATTTTCATTTTGAATACAGGGTAATGTGTTGCCTTGCCCCAGATTATTGTAATGGAACCTCCATTTGACTGTCTTTAGGTTATAGGTCAAATCTTTCATCTGGGGTTTTACGCATCCTTTACAATGTTGTGATTGGCTTCTCCCATCTTGTTGTTCACCATTAATATATGTATTGGATTGTGTGCAACACTTTGTGGAAGAAAGATGAACAATCGCCTCCTGTAATGATTCCTAGCTGCAGAAACCCAATGGAGGGTCACCAAGTCAAAGGCAATGAACTTGAGTTCATATGAAGATTAAAGATTTATATTTCAAACACTCAAAAGAGGACAGGAAAAGTCCATTTCTGAAACTCCCATGAGATTAGTGGATAAAGGTCTAACTCACCCACCCTAAGGCCTTAGGACTATGGGACTTCTCTTCAAGCTATTTTTGTTCTTTTGCCTTTTAACTCACAACTCTGTACAATTTTTTTCCCCTAATAGTCTCGCTTCTTTCTTTATTATTTTTGTTTGTTTTAAAACCTTGTTATTGCATACACAGGAAAGAACTGCTTGAACAGGAACAACACGAATCAGGCTACAGAAATCCATAAAATAAATTCCTTGGTTGTGTTTTCTCTCTGCCACCCCTCCCCACCCTGGGGCTGCCAGCTGGAGGCTAGAGACAGGGAACTAAGGAGGGGCTGGGAGTGGGTGGGGACAACTCTGTACAATTAACTCGAATTACTATTTAAGATATCTTACTGCTAATCCTCCCTGCATATACACAGTAACATGGGGCTGTAGAGAAAAATCCCAGGGGCAATGTAATTCTGCATTCTTTCAACTTTTTCCATTATTTCACATAATAAACTGAGGATTATTAGGAATAACTGACACACTTCTCCACCGGCCATAATCATTAATTACCAATGGCGGATGGGTATGTTATGGACTAGTCCTAAGAGAGTATTATGACAACCATCACGTTACGTGCATAAGTACACCAACAGGGAAAACATGTCCACAGTATATTTCGTGAAAAAGGACAAGCAATACAACCAGATAAACCACTTTTTTTTGCAAATGTCCTCAGCTCCCATTAACAGAGTGATGAGCTGGTTCAAATCACTCCATTTTGGGGAACAGCTGTTAAAGCACTCTGCTTTTAGGGCTCTGTGTATTAACAGTCACCTACACCTGCTTATTCTGGCTTTCCCCCTTTTGCTAAAAATCTCCTTTGCAAAGGAATTACTTTGATAAAAGTCTACTAAAAAAATTACACATGTCATTAGAATAATGGAATAATCAAGTGTCTTCTATTTAACATGTACCCTCATTACTGGGGGGGAATGGGTAGGATTCAGATTACCCTGTGTAGTATGAGTATTCGCTGGTGACACCAGTCCATGTCACAGAGTTCCCATGAAGCTCATCTCCCCTGTCATTCAATAAGCAAGCAATAAAACAAAAACACAGCCAGGTGAGCACAGAAAGGCAGATACAGACTTTGGACTGGGTTAAGTGCTTATCAGTTATGCCAATACTAATTCCAAACAGTCTTAGCTTACACTGGGGCAAGGAAAACAAGGCTCCAAAGCTGGCATTTTCAAGGTCCCCTGAAGCACTGTGACCTTACTGTAGGTGAAACTTAAGCAACCCATGCTCTTTGATAAGTCTAAGTTGGACTGTATAAATACTGTAATCACCCAAATAGTTTAACTTTCATACTTCTGGGGATGGGGGTTATCTCCAAAATTAGCAAGCTAATTCTGGAAAACTAATTCTAGGGCAACAATCTTCACCCATCATTGAATAATCCAGTCCTCTAGAAAGAAATCTATCCAGCTTTGAGTTGGTGATCTTCAATAAGGGGATCAAGTCCATTAAATGGTGGAGAGACTGTCTCTTTAACAAACAGTGCTGTCAAAACTAGATATCTGAGACACTATGTAAAAAAACTGACCCAAAATGGACCTAAGATAGAAATGTTAAACCACAACTATACAGTTCATGAACAAAAGCAAACGAAAAAGCCAGAGGTTCTAATTTATGGTATAAATCGACTATAAAACATTACTAATAATGCACAAGCTAAACCAGATTACTGGGAATTCTTAAGAAATGAAATATTTTTGTACATTAAAAGACGTCATCAAAAGAAAAAGAAAATCTACTGTGGGAAAAGTATTGGCAATGACAAGGCCTACAGAAAATGCCAATATCTAAACAAAACTACAAAAGTGGGCAGGACATGAACAGATCAAAGATAGGCAGGCAGATGATAATCACAGGAAAAGAAGACTGTAATCATTAGCCACATGAGAAATACAAATCAAAATCACAATGAGATAGTGCCTCACCCAGCAATAATAGTGATAAAAAGTCAAACCAACCAATGTACCTTAAACCCAAAAATCAACAAATGATGCTGGTGAAGATATAGGAGACTGGTCCTCTCACACAATTACTAGTGGGATTGCAAAATGGTACGGCCAGTGAAAAACAACATGGTACATTCTCAAAGAGATGAAAAAAAAGAAAATATAAATCCATATAATCTAGACATACTTCTCCCAACTGTATATTCCAGAGCTGTGACACAAATAGACTTCCGCAAATGCATGTTTACCACAGCAAAACACATAATAGCAGAAAAATGGAAGCAACAGAAGTGTCCATCAGTGGATGAATGGATAGTGGTGTTTACAATGGAAGACTGTGGCAATAAAGAATCATGATGAATCTGCAAAACATTTCACAACATAGCAACTTGTGAGCTGTTATCTAAGATACAACTATTGTTGCATTACGTTTGGTATAAATGAGAATGAAGAAAACAAGATTCAAGGAAACAATTCAAAAGACAAATGGCTCACCGAGAACCAGAGCCCAGAAGTACAATGTGGTGCTGGGCTACCACTAACAAATTCTTCTGACCAGGAACACAACCGAAGGTTCAACTTAAGAGGAGGCTAAAAGTGTTAAATGAAATGGATATTACAAAAACCAGATGTACTTGCCTGACCAAGGCTGGAAGAACTCTTAAGATAATCTAATTGGAATGGAAGGTGTTCTCAGAGACCTTTCAGCCAGACTTGCCCATAAAATAAATTAGATCAAAGAAGCAGTAACTGCCCCAAAGCAAGGATGAGAAAGCAGAGGGGGAGGGAATGACAATGGAGGTGGGGAGTCAGGCTGGAAAATGGGGATGGCCTGAGAAGATTGTGATCAATGTCAGTGAGGCATTTGTGTATGTAATGTAAAAAAACATATTTGCTATGTAAGCTTTCAGTTAAAACACAATAAAATGTCAAAGATGCCCAACATGTAAGCCTTTTCATTTATTTAAAAGAACTGTAGAAATGTCTTTAATTTTGTATTTTAACATAAGTCTGACTAATTTGGATTAAAAATTTTAGTTAACATTATTACACAAAAAGGCCATTTGCTATTTTATTCACAATTAGGTCAGTATTAATTTTGTATGGGTCACTAAACAAAAACACAACCAAATTAAAAACAAAACAAAAACTAACTTAAATCCCTCCCCTCACTTTGAAAACATTTTTTAAAGAAAAAGCTACAATTGGGCAGGCTCCTTAAGTGTCCCCAGTATCAATGTCACGAGACAGAACACTAGTAGCCCTTCAGGGAGTGGGGAAATTATGTAAAGAACATTTTCAATTCTAGGAAATGGCTATCATCCCACCTGCATGGATATTGAGAAGATTAAAAACACCAAGGAGAATACATTCAAGTTAATGGAAACAAGTCTTTATTAAGTAACTTTTAATATCAGAAAAATAAAACTCTTATAATTCTCTTTACAGCAAATATATAATATCAGTGCTTTGGCCATCTTAAGTTAAAGGCCCTTTATCATAAAATATATGGTTTTTAAACTACTCAAATTGAATTTATAATCCCTATGACTTCCCTACATATACATAACAAAAGAGTGTAGTAAAATTAGCAAATACTAAACTATATTGATAATTTATCATTCTTAAGTTTGTGGTTTTTAGAAACAGTACACGCACCTAATATAATGTCGATTCCTTGGCTTATTAGTTGCAGTGTACAATGCAATAAAATACAAAATACATGCTTGGTGAACATTCATTCATATCTACACGACGGCAGCTAAAGATTAGGTTTCAATACTGACATTTAACTATCCTACAAGCAATTAGCATTACATCATAATATGCCATCAAGGCAACTTTTTTTATACTGAAAAATCAAAATAAAAACCGTTATTTGTAAACTTTTATACGAAATGTAACTCTTCAAGTGGAAATAAAAAATAAAATTTGTCTATTTACTATTCAATACACATAGGATTTCAATTTTCATTATACTGAGAAAAAAAGCTCTTTTGTGTTTGGGAAAATAACGCTTCAAAAAATAATTAGTAGAAAAACCCACCAGTATAACATTTTGTCCTTTCAATGCCAGCAGATTTGGGAACATACTGAGGATGAAGTTAGACATCCACAGGTGAAATGTAAAAGTGTATTTTAAAGTGTCTTTCCTTTCACTGGAAATAATTCTGAAATGAAGTAAACTGACTGGAGGTTGTCACAGCTGCTTTATGTTCAGGGTACTGCTTTCCCTAGCTCCACCTCCCCCCAAAAAACTATTAAAAAAGAAAAATATATTTATAATGTGCAAGACAAATATGGATTGAACAGAAAATGTTTCACATTTTGATCTAGTCTAAAAATTAATAGCTTGATCAGACTAATGAATGGAATGTTCGCATTCTCAACTATTAGCCACAAGGTGCGTCCCAAGGCCTCTGCGAAATGAGGAGACCCGGGGGCCATTCCCACATGCCTTGCGAGAGGCAATGGGGTGGAAGTCACTTTCAAGACAAGTGCATTCCTGATTCACTGATCACACCAGCTCTGAGCATTCTGGGCGAGATGAAGGTCAATGTAGCAGTTTTTGTCCCAAATTTTAACCAGTGATCTAGTTACCTGCCATCGGCCCTATTTCTTACCAGTAAGTAATCACAATGCATTAAAAAGTCACTTGTAATCCTGCAGAATTAGGCATAAGTTGTTGTAAAATAAAAAAACAAACAAACCTGTTTTGTCAAAACTGGCAGTGTAAAGAAGGCAGCACTGGAAGTGTCTGATTCATCTGTAATGCCAAGTACCCACCATAAACTTTTAATGTGGTTAGGCTTTGGGACCCATCGTTTTGAAAACTTAAAAAAGTACATACTTTTCTCACAGGCTCACATAACCTACAATTCTCTTCACTCAGCCGAGCTGAACTTCAGCTTTAGCAAATCTTATACAAGCTATGTCTCTAGGTCTACAGGGTAGCATTAAGAATTCAAACCAAACCAATAGACAAGAGACCACTTAGGTTTAGTGTCACCATAGCAGCCTTTTATAAGTTTACTAACAACTTTAGCCTAATCCCAATAAAGCCTGATAACAGTCATAAGAATTCATTAGGAAGTTTACTGGGGGGTACCATTATACCCATGCCTTTACGAGTCCATATAGAGATATAGTATTTATGTATATATATATAGTTAAGAGTGAATTTGGATTGCCTGAGTAACAGCTGTCTGGCAAACTGGACATGATGGCGTTCTCTTTTCACAGATCTTGTTGGCACATTCCATGCAGAAGAGGTTGTGGCCACATGGAACTAGGGCAGCAATGACTTCATTCTCAAAGCAAATCACACAGTCGTGCTTTCTTCTTGATTCTGGAGGTGAGCTGGAGGTGGAACCACCATTGGAAGAGGAGTAACTATTGGTACCATTAGAAAAAGCAGGGATGTATATTGGAAGGCCGACATGGTTGCCTGTACTAGGTGGGTCGCTCCTAACCCTCCGAGCAAGTGGGTGTTCCATGCTCTCGGGAAACGTAGGAGACAGACGAGGAGTAGATGGCTGGCTTCCTCTGCGCTGAGTCTTCATGTTACCAGAAGGATCACTCCCAAAGCTCGAGAGTGTGTTCACTGGTTCAAATGGAGTCCAGATAGTTTGAGCGGATGTTGGTAAAGAGTCAAAGGCTGGAGAGTCAACAGCAAGATCTTCTGAGCCCACTGACGGAAGCGTATCTCCAAACCAGAAGTTGCCGGTGCTAAATGGGCTCGTTGGACTAAAGTCAGCCAGCCTATTGCTTCCGAAGTAGGAGTCTGTGGAACCACTTCCTAGGGAACTGGAGCTATCATTTCGATAATTGGAGATCATTCTCGCACGGCTTGGAGGAACTGGATTGGAAGAGAGCCACGCCGAGCCGAGAGTGCTACCTTCAAAGCTCACGTCGGTACCATTGTAATGAAAATCATTCTCCTCATTGAGTTCAATATAGTTTCCTGTACGCATGGCAATATGCATTTCTATTTCCTCGCGTGCTCTGTCAACGTTTTCGGGCATCCCTGTCACTTCAAAGACAGGCTCCTTATCTCTGCTTGGAGTCACGATGTACGTGTGGGTCTGCTGCTGGATTCTTTTAATAGTTGCTCCTTTGGGTCCAACCACGAGGCCGACCACGCGATAGGGGACCCTGACTTGAACAGTGGTCTGACCGGGCAGATTGGGGCTACACGACAACCCTCCCAGGGCCGGGCCGTTTTTGTTTCGAGATGCACGAATCATGGAGAAGTGCTCCGCAGCTGAAAGGATTTCTCTTTTCGCCATGGCCACGTCTTCCTTCCGCCCTGTGACGACAAAAATGGGCTCTTCACCACGAACAGGGGTCTTGATGTAAGTGTTTGTCTTGGCCCTCAGCGCTTTAATTTTACAACCTGTTGGAGTGAAAAGAAAGCAGAATCAACACCAACTTCAAAGACAAATCACCAAAGACCCCCCTTTTCAGGCTGTATCTGGTTGTAATTACCCCTTTTTTTCCTTAGTTTCTGAGTTCTTCTTTAAGGTGCCCTGGGGCACAACAATTAAATACACAGCTACAGGTCAGCAGTTCAAGCCACTCCTTGAGAGATAAGACCTGCTGATCTACTCCCGTAAACATTAGGGCCTAAGAAATGCTTTGGGGCGGCCCTTGTCTCCCACACAGGACCACAGCCAACAATTTGTTCTTTACAACTCATGCACAGAGATCCTGAGGCTCATTTTGCAGCTGGTTTTTCATTTGGCTCCCCAAGTTATTCTCTACTGCAAGTATAGCTCAGAAGTTAGGTCCTAGTAAATGAAATAACCCATTGGCCCGTCACACACTAGGCCTGCTCTGCCTGTTTCCTGACTGCAGTCTTTACAGTAGCAGATTGCCAGGCCTTTCTTTCACAGGGTGCAGAAACCACCAACTCTTAGGAGGCGCACACCACCCGCACCTCAAGGACTTTAATAGTCATTGCACATGACTAACATGCAAATAACATGCATATACTATGCAGCATGTTATATATACCTTGAGGGGTTTTAATGTTTTGAACACTTTTACTTTATATAATCTTGCAGCATGTGAGAGCACAGAAAAAGAACATACACATGAACATATTCAGTATCTGAAGCCTCATTTAATCTACACAGTAACCTTAGAATCAAATTATTATCATTCTTTTATTGCTAAGGAACGTAAAGTCCAAAAAAGCTGCACACACTGTCCAAGTGCACAAAGCGGCAGAGTCAAACACAGTTGGATTTAAAATCTATGGTCTTTCTGCTAAGTCTAGAACCTCAATTTTCACACCTATATGACAAAATTACTTGACTTTTACTTCTTTCACCATTTTAATGATATTCTTTCTCCTCTATAAAACTCAACTGATGGCAATAAGCTGAATGCTTGTAGTTAGGTAGTTAAACATATACCACAGGTGAATCCTAAGCATTCAGAGCCAGCTGGATTTATTACCTGCCCCAATATGTTTACCAGTTCTCTAACTATTATGAATCCGACCTAACCGTGACTACATTAAAAGCATAGCTGTTTTTTGTTTTATCCATCCCTCCACGCCCCAGCCCCCACACCCCCTTTTTCCTCTTGCTGGTCTCAAAAAGGGAAGTCACAGAGATGTGCTATGGCTGTCCTGGAAGAAAGCAAATACTTCATGCTGTGAACTGCCTGTGGGGACCTGGAGGCAAGAATGCTGGGTGTTCTATAAGCACTGACAGCTTGAGGGAAAATGGAGGCTTAAAATCCTAAGGAAATGACTTCTGTCAACAAGTGGAGTTTGGATGAGAACTGCAGTTGATAGATTGACTTTACTCTGGTGAGAACCTCAGTCAAGGATCTAATAATACTGTGCCTGGACTTCTGGTCAACAGAAGCTCTGAGACAACAAGCCTGTGTTATAGGCTTTGTATGTGTGGTCAGTTACTAGATAGCAACCCTAGTAGGAACAAGAAGCCAATGACTAGTAATAACAATAGATTTAAGATGGGTATCACAGGCATGGGAGAAGGGTGAAGGGATGGGGATGGAAATCAAATAAGAAGGAGAGAAATAAATGTTAACAAAGACCTTATCTAGGTGAGACGATTATCAAAGTGATTTCCTAGGAAACACGCAAGTAAAAGCCATGCCACCAGAGGGGAAATCTTCAATGTCAGGAACAGCAGTTTAAACTTCAAGAATGAAATATATGCTCTCTACTCGGAGTATTTATTTCAAATATTTTTCTGTGTTGTTGTTTTTTTTTTTAATATGGGAGTGTTCTGATTTTTGACAAGAGTGTAAGACATGAAATCAACTTTTTCCCATTCATTGAATAAATCAACAATACTTGGGTTATAAAGACATCTCAAACCTCAACAAACACAAACATCACAACTGCCCTTTGTGCATATTTTCACTTTGGGAGATCTTCTATAGCTTCCTCACAAAATTCCCTTATATGCTTTTGTTTTAAAGGGGAAGAAAATATCCTCTTTAGAAATAAGAACACATACAACAGTGGAGTGACAGTATATAACTTTATTTTATCATTAAGAAAATGAAAACTTGCCCTGACATTTAAAAGCTTTTTGTTTTTTACCCTAAGTGGTCATATCTGCCTCCTCCTCCTCCTTACTGGTTTATTCTAGTATCTTATAAAATTTGTTAGCCCTTAAATATGCTTTGCTCTTATCTCTTGTCAAATATACCTCTGATTAACCCCAAAATCTCTCCTTATCTCCCTATCTAGCCTATTTAACAAATATAGCTATCGGGAAAACATAAAATTGTACATATGAAAGGCTCTATGAACTCAAGAATAATGTACAAACAGGTAGAGCCGATAATATTACAACTACTACATATTCATCTTTCAAGGTCCAGTTCAGAGGAAACAATCGTTGCTGTTAGGTGCCGTTAAATAAAGTATGACCCATACTGACCCCATGAACAAAAGATCAGAACTCTGTTCTATCCTCTGCCATCCTCACACTTCTTGACATATTAGAGGCCACTGCGGCACTCACCGTGCCAATCCACCAGGTAGAGAGTCTTCCTCTCCCCTTTGCTGACTCTCCCCCCTTCAGAGCATCATGTCCCTCTCAAAGGAACAGCTCCTCCTAACAACATACCTGAAATATATGAGGTGAAGCCTCATTGTCTTTGCCTCAAAAGAGAACTCTGGCTGAACTCTCTCCAAGACATGTTTGTTCTTTCAGCAGTCCATGAATGTTCAGTGCTGTTCTCCAACACCAAAGGTCAAAAGGCAGCAGTT
This sequence comes from Elephantulus edwardii, assembly GCF_000299155.1. Taxonomy (NCBI): domain Eukaryota; kingdom Metazoa; phylum Chordata; class Mammalia; order Macroscelidea; family Macroscelididae; genus Elephantulus; species Elephantulus edwardii. Next base: position 4,624,083 of record NW_006399853.1, read on the forward strand.
CTTCTGTTATCCTTAGTCACTGTCCAGCTCTCAGATGCATACTAAGTGATCAGAAAGGCCGTGGCCTGAATCAGATGCATCTTAGCCCTCAAACTTAAAGGAGTATTCCTCAGTAATTTGCAAAGTTCCCTAACTACAGGCTTCTCCAGTGCAATACATCTTCTCCTTTCCTGCCTGCTGATACCAGTGGTGTTAATGGTGGATCCAAGGAAGATGAAGTTGTTGACAGTTTCAGTTTATTCTCTATCACAATGTTGCCTACTGGTCCAGTGGTAAGAATCTTTTCCTCATGTACACCCGTGTTTATCACGGCTTTGTTCACAATAGCAAGGAGCTGGAAACAACCTAAGTGTCCATCAACAAACGGATAGAGAAGCTGAGGTATATTCACACAACGGAGTACTATGCTGCATTGAAAAACAAGGAACTCATGCAATATTATTCAAAATGGGTGACCCTGGAGGACATTAATGCTGAGTGAAATATCTCAATCACAAAAGGACAAATACTGCATGGTGCCACTGTTGTAGAATGGGACTGACATCAGGGTTGAGGTAAGACTGAGAAAAACTGGATAAATTATGTACACGGCATTGAAACAGATGAGGGAGAGAACAGTTTAAAGGCGATATATGATAGGGTGTTATGGTTATCACGAGTCCAGAAATAAGGTTGCATAGTGGAGTGTACTCAGGGTGGTGGGGGGTGTTGCGGGGGGATTGTATACCAATGAAAGAATTTTTCTTTTACTTTTCAAAGAGAGGCGCAAACTGGGAGGTAGGAGTGAACAGGGAGTAAAGTGCAACAATGAATGAATGGAAATCCAAAATCTCTGTAAATGTTCATTAAAATAAAAAAAAAAAAAACCAACACAAAAAACCAAACCCAAACTTTTTCTTGACATTGGAATGCAACCATATTGAAGGCTCTATTCTCTAATCTTCTGCAACAAAGGCTTCAAGCCTTTCTCACTTTCAGCAAGCAAGATTGTGTCACCTGCACAATGCAGGTTATTGATGAGTCTCTCCTTCCGATCCTGATGCCACACTCCCCCTTCAAAGAGTCCAGTTTCTTGAATGATTTGCTCAGCATACAGTCTGAAAAGGTGTGGAGAGAGAATACAATCCTGATGCACTTCTTTCTTAATTTTAAACCATGTAGTGTTCCCTTGCTCTGTCTGTACAACAGCTTCCTGGTCCAGGTATAAGTTTCACATGAGCACAATTAAGTGCTCTAGGATTTCTATTCTTCTCAATTTTAGCCATAACTTGTTAACACAGTCAAATGCCTTTGAATTCATTTGGTATTCTCTTTACTTTCAGCCAGGTTTCATCTGAGATCAGCAATGATATGCCTGGTATCACAGCCTCTTCTAAATTCTGCTTGAACTTCTGGTAATTCCCTATCTATGCACTTTTCTCATCATTTTGAATATCTTCAGTAGTCTTTTGCTTGCATATGTTAATAATATTCGATAGTTTCCACATTCTGTAGGATCACCTTTCTTGGGAATAGGAATAAATATGGACCTCTTCCAATCTGTTGATAAGAGAGTGGTCATCCAAGTTTCTTCGCATAGACCAGTGAGCGTATCTGGCTTTTTAAATTAAAATAAGTCCATGGGAACCAAGATATAATCTCGAATCTATTCCACATGGATTTCAAAATCATTTTAACAATAGAAGCACTGAACACCAATGATTGAAGACCAGATGAGTTATGGGATGATATCAAGAGTATCATCCAAGAAGAGAGCAAGACAGAGAAGAAAAAACCAAAATGGGTGTCAGAAGAGACTCGAAAACTTGCAGTAGAGTGCCCAGAAGCCAAAACAAAGGGAAAACATGCCAAAGTAGAAGAGCTGAATAGAAGTATTCCAAGGACAGTTCAAGAACACAAAGTATTATATAATTTGATGGGATACTAACTGACTTGAAGGAAACAATATAAAGTGCAAAAATTAGTTTATCTGCAGGCACGGGTCCTAATGCACTGAAGTTGGACAGTGTAAAGTCATTCAATATTACAATCCTTACAATTTCTCGATCCAGTTCTTCTCATAGAAGTACTTCTTTCTTCTTCCTGAGCTGGGTATTACCATACTGCATACAGCTATCTATACTCAAGGAATGATTATGGTTTTGAAGGTAAATATTGGAAAAGCTGTCCCCAAACTACCACCTTTGTCACCTAGGGGTCATTAAACCTGTCCTTTGTTAAGCAAAGATTATGATTACAACTCTTCTCTCATTAGGTTGTTGCTAGGATTAAGTAATAATAATACTGTTGTATGTGGTATTGATTTCCAACCACAGTGACCCCATGTGACAGGCTGAACTGCCTCACAGGGCTTTCTTGACTGACTCAGGCCAAGATCTTTTCAGTTACTTGCTATGCCTCTCAGAGCTGAACAATAATGAATAAGGATGACAGAGAAGAACTGATGCCTTTGAACTGTCATGCTGGAGATAAGCACTGAATATCCCATGGATTACCAAAAGATCAAAGAACTCCAAGGTTTATCTTGGAGAAGGTGCAGCCAGAGTGTTCCTTGGAGGCAAAGATAGCAAAGCTTCGTCTCTCCCACTTTGAACATACTGTCAGGAGAGGCTATTCCTTGGAAAGGGACATCATGCTTCAAAATGAAGTCAGTGTGAGAAAGGAAGACTCTCCAAAGAGATGGACTGAGAGGCTGACTGCAGCAATGGGCTCAGGTGTCTGAGAGACGATGAGGGCAGCACAGGGTAAGACAAGGTTCAGTTCTGTTGTTCACAAGATCGCTGGGGCTTGGAGTTGTACTTGACAGCACACAGCACCACCACCAGCAATCTTTACGGAAGCAGAGCACCTTTATCTCCCACAGAGATGCAAGTGAGTCCCAACCACCAACCTTCCTGTTAGCAGTCAAGTGCTCAAAAGCTTGCTTCACTAGAAAGCTTTTAAATAATTTATTAAAAATGATTACAATGCCTGGTATTCAGTTAAGTGCTCTGTAAAGGTACCTTGTAAACAAAGCAACCCACTGAAAACTACACTACTCTTTCACACTCCAGGGAAAGAAGTTATTTCAGGAATCACTAAGTCAATATCTGCGACTAGGCTTAAACTCTGAAATAATAGATTGGAAGAGTACTGTCCTGTTTCTTAAGCTCTCTTAGATACATTATTGTTTCATTATCATAACAGAATGCTTCAGGAAGGACAAGAATCATCTTAACTCAACTGCTCAAGATCTCCGTGCTGGATAGCCAGATCCTAAACTGTAGTTGTCTTAATACCCTATTTCTCTCACTGCTCTAGGAGCCTTGGTGGCACAGGGTTAGAGCATTTAGTTGCCAACGGAAAGATCATTTGCTTAAACCCACCAGCTATGCTCAATAAAGATCTAGCAGTCTACCTGGCAAAGAACCACAGCCTTGGAAATCCTTTGGGGAACTGCTACTCTTGTCCCATAGGACTGCTAGGAGTTGGGACGGACTTGACAACTGTAGACCATCACTGCGAAGACAGCTAACATCATGACAAATGGAGAAATGACTGAAACTGCCCACTAGTTTCATCATAGTAAACATTCTTGAAACCAGCAGTCAGGAGATTAGGATACATACAGCGATGGGAAAGTCGGCTGTCAGAGACCTCGTCAAAGTCTTTGTTTGACCTTGTCAAACACATTGCCCTATCCTGTGCCAACCTCACAATCTCTGATATGTTCAAGCTGACTTTCACAGTCACTGGGTCAATTAATTTTGTTGGAAATCTGTCTTTCTCTGACCCTCCACCTTTCCCAGTTGATGTGGGATATTCAGTACTCTTTTCCAACACCGTAATTTAAAGTCACCAATTCTTCTGTCATTCTTATTCACTGTCTACCTTTCACATGCATAAAATAATGGAAAAGATAATGTCTTGGATCAGGTACACCCCAGTCTTTAAATGGCTATCATGGTTCTTTATAAGAACCACTTTACAATGGTTTTACTTCTCCACCCATCGGATAACCTCAGAAGTCAATGCTCTGCTGCTTTCTGGAATGCAAGATTTCTACCACTGTTTTTCCTAACTCCTCACCTCCATACCCCAGTAACAAATTCAGAAGTCTCAAATCAAAACATGAGTTGGCATGCAACAATGAATGAATGAAAACCCAAAATCTCTGTAAATGTTCATTAAAACTAATAAAATTTAATAATAAAAAAAAAAACCCAAAACCATGAGTTGGTTCAGACTTGATAGCAAGAAGTTTTGTTCTTACAATGCAAAATATTAATTCCTACCCTAAAAGTTAAGGAAAGACAAAGGGTAAGGGTAATTGGTAACAGAAACAATAAACAACTCTTTACAGACTAAACAGTGAAAAAGATACAGAAGTAAAATGATGCTGATCATAAAACAGAATGAAGCACTCGACTTGACTTCGAGAACTGCGTTCACCAGAAAATACCATTCACTACCACCCCGCCTCCTTATCTCCAAGGAATTTATTTCTTCTGCTATTCTTCAAGAGCCAGGCAATGATGCCATCTATCTTCAAACACTAAGAACATACACTATCGGCCTTGTATCCTGTGGCCTTGCTAAATTTACCACTAGCTATAACCTTCTGGAGCATATGCCTTGGGATTTTTTAAAAATAACACTGCTACAATGTATATTTTCTTTTCTGATCTGAATTCTTAGTCTCTCATCTAGCTCTATCTTTTTTTTTTTTGAGGGGGCCTTTTTGTACTTGTTGGTATAACATAAAAAACGTACTTGTTTTATGGGGTACATGTCCTTTATAAAGCTGAAGAAGTTTTGTTCTGTTCCCAGTTGCTGGGTTGTCATCATACGTAAATGTATTTTGTCGTATATTTTCTGGCTTCTATTGAAATGACTATGTGATCATGTTTCTTCAGCCTGGTAACATGGTTCATACATTGGTATTTGAACACTGAACTAGCCTTTCATTCCTTACAAAGGAATTACTTTTACATATTGCTAGATTTAATTCACTAATATTCTCTGTTGGGACTTTACGTTTCTAGGCTCATGACAGGAGTCTTGGTGGAGAGGAGTTTTAACCACTGTAGGTGAAACACTGAGCTCTAACCACTAACCAAAAGGTCAGATGGTGAGGAAGGTGCAGGATCCAGGCAAGGTTTTGATCGCTAGCACATAGGGCTGCTATGAGTCAACACAACAAAATGTCAGAGGCTTGAATCTACCAGCTACTGAATAGAAAAAAGACGTGTCAGTCACCTCTCATAAAGGTCACACCCTTGGAAACTTTATGGGCACTTCCACCCTCCCCTCTAGGTTCTCTTCGAGCCAGAGTTTGATTTGATAACAGAGTTCAGACTGATGAACTATTAATCTGGAATTTTTAGATCTGGTTCAACTTATTAATACAAAATTGTTTATATCATTCCCTTATCATTCTTTGATTCCTAAAGTAGGTAACTATTTCCTTTTCCCTTTTATTGGTAATTTGGTGAGAGATTTATTAATTATATGCTTTTTTTCCTTATAGAACCAGCTTTCCTTTTCACTCAGTATTACTGGGTTTTTTTTCTGATTTCATTGATTTTGCACCAATCTTTTGACTGCTTTTCTCCTAATGTGCTCTTTTTCTAGTTTCTTAAGTTTTAAGTTTAAACTACTGATTTGAGACTTTACATTTCCTTCCAACACTGTGTTAGCTGTAGATCACCAAGTTTGAGAAGCTGTATTTTTATTCGATTAAAAATATTTTCCAATTCCCCTTAAGAATTTTTTTGACGGGTGGGATTTATGCTGACAGTGAAGCATGCTGATAAATATTTAAGTTGTTGTTGTTAGGAGCCTTTGAGCAGATGATGACTTGTAGACCCATATGAACAGATCTGAACCTTGCCTTATCCTGTGCCATCCTCCTGGTTGCTGCAGAAGATCAAATACTACAACCTTCAATATGGATTACATCCCAACAGCAGGTGTACAAATATCCTCAATCTTTGGAGCACAATGACTCCAATAAGCACTGTGAGAGAAGACTGAAGGTGTCAACAATTTTACCCAGGGTAACAAATCAAGAGATGTGCTGCATTGGGGAACTGCTATCAGGGACTTCCTCCAAAGTACTGATGAGCAAAGATGTCAGTTTGAAGACTAAAGTGTGCCCGATTCAGGCTATGGTCTTTTCAATCACTTACTATGAATCTGAGACCTGGACAATAAGGAAGACAAAAGAAAAACTGATGCCTTTGCATTGTGCTGGAGCGAGCTCCAAAGGGCCCAAGAGCAAGGATGTCGCAGTCGAGACTAAGGTGCACCTGAGCCAAGCCATGGAGAAGAGTACTGAATATCTCATGAACTGCTGGAAGAATAAACAAATCTGTCTTGCAGAAAGTACAATCAAGGCTCTCCTTAGAGACAACAGAGACAATACATCTTAAATCAGTACTCTGAATCCTTCAGCTTTACTTTTGGTTTTACATCGTTGTTTCGGATGGTGTGTTCTTTGGCTTTTTCATATAAAATCTATAATCAGTTTGCTTATACCCAAAAGTTATCCCCCTCAGACTCTGATTGTGTTAAATCTATAGACACTTTTGGAAAACTGACCGAGTAACTATATTAAGCCCATTTCTTTAGGTTTCTTTTGATTTGTTTTCAGACTTTTACCAATTTCAGTATATAGCCTGCTCCTGTATGTAGTTTTCTCAATGATGGAAGAAAAAGGGTTCCCTGTTACCCATCAGAATTAAGGATGTATCATCTTTCCCCACCTCCTTTCGGAGATAAAGGCCCTATTAAAAAAAAACAAACAACAAAACAATACCACCCCCCCCCATCAACCTATAGTACAGAAATTTGCTTAACTTGGGTTACCTAAGTATTTATCAAATTAATCTGATTACAGCCCTTTTCTAACATCTGCTGAGTGTGAACGCATGAAAAGGAATGCTCCTGCTAAGTCACACTGTTCACATTAAAATTTGTGGGTACTGTTCTTAACTGATCAAGAAGAAAAGGACTTGAAGTTCTAAATTTTTAGAAACTATAGTGAAAACATTCTGGCCAAAAGCACGCTCCAAAAGTACTGCACCTGAACTAAGGCACTGTAAATGTCAAGTCACACAGTAAAAGGAAAGGTAAAACGGGGACTAAAAGTCAAATCTGTTGAATACTGACATTAGATGAAAAAACGGAAACCTTAAAAATATTAGTAAGTATATATCTCAACTGGGCTAACGATAGTACAACTACAAGACAGAATGAAGGCATTTTTTTTAAATCACAGGAAACATTTTTATTATATCCAAGGTTGTTGTTCTTCAATCAAGAGTTATGAGAATGAAAGTTTTGTTTTATTAAAACTTGTTTTAATAGAAATTTACAGGCTTTTAGAAGTATGAAAACTGAACATTTGCACGCAGGCCAACCTGGTCAATTTTCAATCAATTTTAAGACATACTATAAAGGTTCATAAATCTGGATCCTTTAGTTAATGGTGTATAGATCCTCTAAAAAAATGTGCTCTGGAACTTGCTCACAAGCGAGCATCAGAGGTGAGCCTGGCGGGTCAGGAATCCTGACCACGGACGTGCAGCTCGCCATCTTCGCCAACATGCTGGGTGTGTCGCTCTTTCTGCTTGTCGTTCTTTACCACTACGTGGCCGTCAACAATCCCAAGAAGCAAGAATGAGAGTGGCGCTTTCCCCCGTCCTAGGGTTCCAGGACATAGTCTGAGGCAAGATGGAGGGTGTGAGGGGCCTTCACACTTCACTTCATCCCTTTTGTCCATCACAACATACAAAGCAACTACATCTGGATTTTTCCAAACAACTTTTATTTCCTCAAAGTCTTCCTTAACCCTATGGAACAAGAAGCTGCCACCGAATAGGGCCCAGTATAGGGGCTGATTTCTTTTCTACTCCCCCAATATAAAAATATAGCTATATAATTAAAAAAAAATTTGCTGAAATAGTAATTTTTTTGTTTCAACCAATATTTTCTTAGAAAACAAATTTAAAAATAATAAAATTTACCTTGTTATGTGCCTTCCAGTCACTTACGACTCATAACAACACGACCTTATGTACAACAGCCTTGTACCCTGCCTGCTCTCTCCTGTGCCAATCTTAATTGTCTCTGACATACCTATCCCCATTACCTCAGTCACTGAATCAATCCATCTCTTTACCTCACATAAACTCTTTCATGTCTATATTTTCAATTGTATAACGGCACAAGCAGTACAATGGAATTTTGTACCAATGCCATTCTTTAAAGCTTTATCCTCTTAACTGGGGGGAGGAGGAGTTAGGAAAATAGCTTGATAGTTTGTACAGGCCCAATGTTGTTGTTAGGTATTCTCAAGTCCAGTATGACCCACAGCAACTATATGAACAACAGATCTGAACCCTGTCCTATCCTGTGCCGTCCTCACACTTTCTGACACATTAGAGGCCACTGCGGCAGTCACTGTGTCAATTCACCTGAGGGGTCTTCTCCTTCATCAACTCTCTTCCTTTCGGAGCATTAAGTCCCTCTCTAAGAGGAAAAGCTCCTCCTAGCAATATGTCCAAATTATATGAGGCAAAGCCTCACTATCTTTGCCTCTGAAGAGCACTATGGACTGCACCCTCTCCAAGACATACTTGTTTGTTCTTTGGCAGTCCATGAGATGCTCAGCACTCTTCTCTAACACCACAGTTCAAATGCATAAATTCTTCCATCATCCTTAATCACTCAGCTCTCAGATGAATAGGATGTGATTGGAAAGATCACAGGCCCATAGGTTATCTGATCTGTCTGAGATTGCAGCCAAGTGGTGAAACCAGACTCTTAATGTAAATTTTCTAATGCCAAGTTCAATGTCATTTACTGCAGTATGCTGATACTGATAAAAAGGCAGGAGAATATTAAGTTGGGAGCAAGAGGTGAGTATGAGTGAAAAAGATGCAATAAAAAGATCAGCTAAAAAAAAAAAGGTCAGCTCAAAATGCAAATGTTTTTACACTAGTACTTTCTTCCTAGTTGTTTGGAATCACTCCCATCCATTCCGCCTCCTCCCCCATGCTCTAGATTATCTTTATGTTTACCTTGATCTATATCTGCAGTTCTCATTAATTTTTATTTTAAGCCTAGTCTTATTAGTTCATGCTATGCCTTTACTTCTGGGTCAAATCAGGCACTCCTGCATGTAATTCATCACAGTTCCTTACTTATGAGATGAAGGCAAAGCATGTAGATTTATACCTAGATCTCAGAAACAGGCAGGCGCGGGGGCTTCATAATTACACAGAGTAACTTAATATTTCCAAAATCAGTTATGGACTTTGTTGTTATGTGCCACTGAGTCCCCTAATGCCCCTAATGTACAAGAGCTCTGAACTCTGCTCTACCCTGAGCCAGTCTCACCGTCTTCAACACACCTATCCCCATTATCCCAGTTACTGTGTCAATCCATCTCATCCGAGGTCTTCCCCTCCTTCACTGGACTGGAATTATTTACACAGCATTAGGTTATGGCTACACTAGATTTAGTATACTTGGGTTTGATAATTCCAATATTAGAAAACTGTTTCAATGGTTTAGCTAGTATCAGGCTTAATCTCTGTACCTAATAGTGTGTAGTTGGAGAAGGAAAAGGAAATGAAAAAGTAAACCCATAATGTATGACATACAAATCTAAGATACAGTTTATTAACAAAGACAAGAAGACTTTAGAATCACATGAAGATCAAGAGATCATAATTAACTGCTTCCTATAGCAGCAAAAACAGTAAATTACAACTTCTACATGACAGGATTTATATTTTTTAAAATTATTATTAATGTTAATGAAAATTTACAGAGACTTTGGATTTCCATTCATTCATTGTTGCACTTTTCTCCCCGCCCCCCCCCAGTACACTCTTCTCTTTGAAAAGAAAAATTCTTTCATTGTTTTACAATCCCTCCCCGAGGTCCACTCCACCATGTAGCCTTCACTCTAGACTCCTGTCATTACAATAATACCTAATCACATATCCCTTTTAAACAGTTTTCTCCCTCATCTGTTTCAATGAAGTATACATTGTTTATCCCATCCTTTTCAGTCCCCCCCTAACCCCGATGTCAGTCTTGTTTTACAACAGTGGCAATATGCAGCATTTGTCCTTTTGTGACTGAGATATCTCTCTCAGCATAATGCCCCTCCAGGGTCACTACAGGATTTACGTTTTTTTAAAAAATTCTTTTTAATTGTGATTTTAATACAGAAAGGTTGGGTTGCATTAATTGTTGTCAATTTTCCTCCCTCCCTTAGTCCTAGCTCCAGTGCACTTGTTCCAGATTGCTGTCATATATATGTATATATAAATTTAAAAAATATGCCTAATCATACATTCCTTTCAGACAGTTCTTCCCCTCATCTGTTCTCAATTCTCTTCCCAGCACCCCATGCCAGTCCTATTTTGTAACAGGGGTGCTATGCAGTATTTGTCCTTTTATGACTGAAATGTTTCACTAAGTCTAATGTCTTCCAAGTTGACCCATGCAGTGTAGCATTTTACGAGTTCTTTGTCAATGGTAATATTCCATTGTGTTAATGTACCAATTTTTTTAATTTTAATTTTTTTCTTTATTATTATTTTGTGTGCATGTACCGTCAAATCAGATCTGACTGGTACAGGAGGATATTGCGCCTCCTTCTCCGGCAGAGCATCTGGTGGATTCGAACTGTGTTCCTCTGGGATTGCAGTGCAGCTTCTTGCCACTAGGCCACCAGAGCTCCCCCTAGTTTTTTTAATTACTTTTTTGTGTGTACCGTCAGGGCAACACTGCATGGTTCAAAACTGGAAGGGTGTACGCCAGGCATGTGTCCTATCTCCATACCTTTTCAACCTATATGCAGAACAGATCATCCGAGAGGCTGGGCTCTATGAGGAGAAGCGTGGCATCAGGATCGGTGGAAGATCTATCAACAATCTGTGTCATGCAGATGACACAACCCTGCTCGCTGAAACTGAGGAGGACCTCATGCACTTACTGCAGAGGGTCAAGGACTGCAGCCTTCAATATGGACTGAGGCTCAATGTTAAGAAGACGAAAATTCTCACCACTGGATCAATCAGTAGCATCAGGATGGATGGCGAAGAGATTGAGATTGTTCACAGCTTCAGTTTGCTCGGTTCCACGGTCAACACTCTTGGCACCAGCAGCCAGGAAATCAAAAAACGTATTGAGATAGGACAGTCTGCTGTTAGGGACCTCTCTAAAGTACTCAAGAGCATCGGTGTCTCTCTGGAGACTAAGGTCCACCTGATACAGGCCATGGTTTTTGTAATCACTTGTTATGCATCAGCGAGTTGGACAATGACTAGGGAGGATAGAAGGAGAATTGACGCCTTTGAGCTGTGGTGCTGGAGAAGAGTATTGAATGTACGTACCATGGACTGCCAAGAAAACAAACAGATTCATCCTAGAGAGGGTTAAACCAGGCTGCTCCTTGGCGGCAAGGATTCTGGGGCTTCGCTTGACATACTTTGGACATGTTGTAAGGAGAGACAGGTCTTTAGAGAGGGACATCATGCTGGGTAGAGTAGAGGGACAGCGCAGGAGGGGAAGACCCTCTATGAGGTGGATTGATTCAGTGACTGGGGTAATCGAGATGGGAGTGTCAGAGACAATGAAATTGGCACAGGACAGAGCACGGTTTAGGGCTGTTGTACATTCGGTCGCTATGAGTCGCAAACGACTCGACAGCACATAACAACAACAACAACCGTCAAACTGGAGTTGACTGGTACAGGAGGAGATTGTCCCTTCTTCTCCAGCAGAGGATCTGATGGACATGAACTGCTCACCTCTGGGACTGCAGTGTAGCTTCTTGCCACTAGGCCACCAGAGCTCGCCTAACATGCCACAGTTTCTCTGTCCATTTGTTTGATGATGGGCACTTGGGCTGCTTCCATGTCTATGCTACTGTAAATAAAATAAACATGGATGTGCATTCAAGTTGCAGCTCTGGTTTCTTTAGGGAGGGGATTTACTGATTTAATCATTCATTGGTCCTGTAACAAACAGATGGACTATGAAACAATACTGTGGGAGTTATCAGGGCTCTCCTGTACACATTGTTGGCAAGCACTTCCTCACCCACCTGAGGTAGCCAGAGGGCTTGCTTAGATGGCTGCAATACACAGAGTCATGTCTCACTTAATGGCTACATATATTCTGTGAGCTAGGACACATGATTTGAACTTTATGGGCCTACTAACTTATGTGAAATCAGACACTGTGTGAATGAATGGATGTTATCGAGCACAAGTGTGTTCCTTCCATGTACTGTAATTACTTTCAACACCTCAGCATGGTCTCTCATCCTTCATGCACAGGAGAAAGCTAGCTGAGATGGTGGCTGCTCCTTTGGCCTGGGCTCCTGATTAAAATAAGCTGTGCTTTGGGTTAACACTGAAATTTTAGTGGTTTTGCTGTTGTTACTGCATCAAGAATTAAGCTTATAGCGACTAATAAGACTATGAAACTGTTATCTAAGACACATTCATGTATCAACTAGTTCCAGTTCTACTAACATTACTAAAAGGGTAACTAGATTGAACAGAGTGGTTCCACATTAATTTCACAAAGTTGACAACGTACTTCTCATTTTACAGTTTCTTGTAGCTTAGTAGTAAGGAGCTGGTGCCCAGTTCAAGCCATCAGCAGCTCCTCAGGTGAAGTAAATCTCCTGTGAGACTTCATACCTCTGAAAACCGCTGGAGGGTCAATTATGAGTTGGCTCCAACACAAGGGAACACAACAAGAAATACGTCAACTTATTTTTATTATTTGTAGTCTTTAGAGGTATTATAGACATAACTGCACTTGGCTGCTCTAAGAAGAATGAGAAGCCTAGGGAGTTCAAGGAGCTTGTGTAAAGTCACAAAGTGGCTAAGAGCAAGTAGAATTCAGGAACTTCTATTTCTGTTTGTTGGCTCTTTTCAATGTACCACAGTGAAACAGTCTGTTAAAGACAATGCAACTTTTCCCTGAAACTCAAGTAGTATAGAATACCTAGAATTCCCAACTCAAAACATATTGCCGCTTTATTTTCTAGGCAGAAATTCTAATAAAGTAACAATTCTCAAATACCACCTGGATCATCTTTCCAAGCTGATTATAAACAAGGGTAGGAAAGAATCTTGAAATACCAATGCATTTGTTTCTCACTTCCCCCAGAAAGAAACAGAATAGTCCATTAGCAGAATAAGGAAGGAAGAAAAAGACAGAGGCTATCTCCACGATTTACAAAACTAGTAGCTGTATTAATCTGGAAAAGTCACAGTATTTTAATTTTAAAGTTTGTGTACATATACGCACAAATTAGCTTTCTGAGCCACAGTTGATAGGGAACTTTTAGCCAAATACATTGAAACTATATCAGAATGCTAACTGGGCCTTATGAGGAGTAGCACCAACCTTTTAGAACCTCAATAGTGTTAGATTTTGCTATGTACATCCAAAATATTAACCCCCCCCCACAAGTTGAATAGGGAGCCCTGGGAGAAAGATGGGCACTCTTCCTCTTATTACAATTTACAGATCAGAAACCCCAAGATTGTCACTGGGCGTGGGAATCAGCTCCCCAGTAGTGAGCTTTAGTTTATATGCAGTGTCCAAACAGAAGAAAGAACTTTATCTTTTATGTCAAACAGATCTAAACTCAAGTTACCTGTCAAGTATTTAAATCTGTTACATGAGGCAACCACTTAGCAGGGTTAAATGACACTAGGACAGTAACTATTACAGTACATGGCAGAGAAAGCCAACAATTTCCTTACACACACACTCGCACGCGCGCATAGTCGGCAACAGCTTACAACAGCACAGTCCCTGCACCAACACCCCCCCCCCCAAACATGTGCATACACTGCATTTCAGCTGTTTTAGAGCTTGAAGGGCAGCCCCACTTTCAGAAACTGGGAAAACCTGTCCCAAGGAGACTTTTTAAGGCAGACTGGAATATATAAAGCACTAACTGAAGGGGGGAAAAGTGACACTATATACTACCACATAGTAGTAGGATCAGAGGACATAATAGAGCTCAATAAAAGCAAAAACACAGCCAAAGTATGGTGCATGGCGGACAATTCACTGGAGTGTAGGGGAAAATGGAAAACATTCCTATTTTTATCTCATTGCTTTAAAATTTTCACGTTTTATAATGTGTATATAATTATATAATGTGTATAATATCCTGGTACATTTATGAGGCCAGAGAGTACACATACCACCAATCAAAGCAACTAATGACAATATTTAAAGATGCTCATTCACTTTAACCAATAACAAAATCTTCAGTTATTTAGTAGTCTTATAACAACTGAATTGATGACATTCAATATTTATTTAAAACGTAGTTAAGAACAATTACAGTGTTCTACATTAACTTATTTTTAAAATTAACTGGCTACCAATGGAACAAATTGGGACAAAATCCACTGACTTAAACCTCATGTTAACCACAGATGATTATGTCTTGCAGGCATACATTTTTAAGTCTCCACTTCCTAACTTTATATAACATTATTGGTTCCAAATGATATGCAAACTTAAAAAAGCAATTATCAATGTAACATCTACACATGACCATTAGGGAGAGTAAATACGAGGTCAAATACACCATAAAGTTTCATCACCATCAAAAGTATTGTTTCTTTTTCTTGGTAGAAGACAGTGGAAGCACAGGCCATTTATGAGCTGTTAGTCTATATGACTCAGAATTCCATTTGTCCTCCTCTTTGCTTCAGAGCTGAAGTCATAAATATCTCCATCTGTGACATAATTATTTCCAGAACCAATTAAGAGATGTCAAATATAAAATTATGACTTCAGGTAAGGAATAAAATAACAAGAGTGGATAATAATTCTTAGAGATAAACCTGTAGTTTACTGAAACCAAGCAAGTAAATGAAATGATTTGCCCTATTCTACACACTTAGGGGGGAAAAAATAGGTCCTCTCCCATGAGAAATGATCACACTGTTGTTAAGAGGATGCAACACACATTAGAAGTCTTCTAGCTATCCTCAGAAGTGAGGCAATAAAAGCCTTTGCAGTTTTTATTACTGGGCTGCTGGGGCATGGGGGTGGCAAAGGGGTCAATGATCCACTACTTGAATAGTTCCAAACAAGAAAAAGGGCAAGACTTGCTGCTTTTAAGATAAGATAGAGTGAGATGACATACTTTTAGCAATCCTGTCAACTCTGGGAAATGATTAAGTGCAAGAGGAATTGTCAGCAGTTTGTCTCCATGTCTAAAGACATAAATATGTCCACATTTTCTTAACTAATGTAAGCACAATTCTATAAAAACAAACCAAAAAGCACACTAAGGCTTAATCCATTTTGCTATTTATTATTTGAAAGCCGGTACAAAACAGAAACCTAGAATTATGTTCTTCAAATGAGAAACACTGAGTGACCAAAGTTTACATGAAATGCAATCGTTTATTTGTCCCTTATTATAACTAGCATGCACAGGTTCTCTTCCTTTTTATCCTACACCTGTCACTCTAAGCACACGGAGGAAACTGAGGAACAGTGCCAGGGAGAACCCACACCCACAGGCTTTCACAGACTGGCCTGAATACTGACCCCTTTTCACCACTTCCTTTTACAGATCTGAGGTATGAACAAAACTGCTAGCCCAGTTCACTCGGGGGACTATCCCTCCACACCCTTCCTTTCACGGTTCCCCATCTCTTACCTACTCCAAGGCTCCCGAGCTAATGTGTTCACTTTGATCTCTACGTGGTCAGGGCCATTTATGAGGTTTATCCATTTATGAGCCCTTCTCTCACTTATTAGACTGTTAGTTTGTTAAAAGCAGGAAGTTTGAATCAACCTCCCGTTCTCAACCATCAAGAACTCAAATACTTTGCAAAATACATGTCTGACACAGTTGGTTATCTGTTGATGGTCTCAAAAGGAATGGCCAACTCATCCTTGCAATGCAGACTGAGGTGCTGTCACCTTCCCCTGCGTGGGTGGCACCGTGACTCTCCATAGGTGTGAGTCCATTCCAACTCATGGGGACCCCCCACCCCTGTGTGCGGAGCCGAACTGCACCCCAGGGTTTATGAGGCAGTGACCTTCAGGGTGGGTCTGAAACCTTTCAGCTAACCTTTTAGCCAGTAGTTGGGGGCTTAACCCTTTGTCTCTGGGACCCTTTATGCTAAATGTGGCGCGCAAAACGAAACACACACGGAGCAGAGTTGACTTCTCCAACTGAAAGGGGTAAATCATCTTTTCTCTCAAATGGCACCATCTTTGGGCAACGCCTTTAAGCGCCAAATCACCAACCGGTCTGAAACTCTTTCCTTTACCCGGATATTATTAAAAATCCTAGAGTTAAGAGCGGAGCCCAGGCTGATATCTGAAACCAGCACTTCGACAGCTCTCTGATTTATGTGTACTTCTGACCACTTGGGAAAGATGAGATCATTTAAGCAGCAGCAGCAGCAGCAGCAGCAGCAGCATCTCATTCTTTTGACCCCCACAATGCTCTCCATCTAACAGAGAAGCTGCAGAAGCATCGACCTCGTCGTGTGCCCCGCTGTTCCGCGGCGGCGGGAGGGGATACCCCAGCTCTTTCATGGGGGTGGGGTGGGGGGCATTTCCCATCACAGGACCTTCCCTAAAAATGTCAGCGGCAGAGGCCCCCTCCCCCCACCTCCACAAAGCTACCCCAGGCATCGCAGACATCGGTCCTTTGTCTGCACGAGGTGGGAGGAGTCTGTCTGCAGAGCGGGTGTGCTGGCGAGGCGAGCCCAACGCACTCACCCCTGGAAACGCACAAAGTTTCTCAACTCCACTGCCTGTCCGTCCAGTGGCCCCCGCCGGGCACCCCGGTGTTCCCCGGGCGCTGTCCGAGCGCCGCAGGGGACACAAGGCCAGCGAGGGAGGCTGCAGCTGCCCAGCCAAGTCTCGGGACAGCTGGGGGTCACCTCCACCCCTGTGTGCGCAGCCTTCACCCCTTCCCGGCACGGGGTGGGGGGCCGAGCGCCCCTCCACCACCCCCCCCAGCTTTTTACAAACCAGCCACCAACTTGCCACCTGGAAGCTCAGCGCTCACCGCACAAGTGCTGCGACCCGACCTTTTACCACGTCGCTGAGCTTTTTTTATATTTTTTTGGGGGGTGGAGTGGACACGCCATCCCCGGGTTCCACGAGTACGGGCCCGAGCCCAGAGCCCCGTCGGATGGGGTGGCTCCAGCCCCCGGACACCCCTGACAATGCAAACCGAGTGGACGGCAGGGGCTCCGCAAGGTGACCCATCCGCGCGCCTCGGCGCCTCCCCGATCCCCGGGCGGCGGACTCTGGGGGTCACTCGCCGGCTCCCCACCCACGCCCCGGACCCAGCCCCGTCGGGCTCCCCTCCCCGCACTCACCCTGGCGCCCCACGATCTCGGCGACGTGCTCGGAGCTGGGCACCGGGACGCACTCGGTGGTGTTGACGCTCTTCCTCCGGAGCAGGGCCGCCTGCCCCCCGTTGAGCGCGGCCGCCGCCGCCCCGCAGCCGCCGGGCCCGTAGGCGTGGGACAGCATCGCCGCCATCATGCCCTGGGCATCGTCCGCTCCGTAGAGCACCCCCGCCGCCGCGGCCGCCTCCCGGGCATCAGGAGAAGCCGGCGGCGGGCAGCAGCACCGAGCCCAGGGACCCACCCGGGGTCGGCGGGGTCTGGGAGGTGGCGGAAATTTAATTTTTTTTTTTTTTTTTAAAAGACCTATTTGGTTTTTGCTGAGTTTTTTTGTTTTTGTGTTCGGTTTGGTTTGGGGTTTTTTAGCAGTCCATAGTGTATGTTCAGTACTCTGACTGTGGAGCAGCAGTGAGCAATCTGTGAGTTGTTCTGGTTTTACCTCAGTACTCACTACTCCTGAATAGCTAACACTGTTTCATTCATTTAAGATCTTTCTGATTCAACTGATTTCTGTTCACCTGGAGCAGCAATAGAGGAGAGTGGCTTCTTGAACTACCTGCTAGTCCATAAGGCTAAAATTGGACAGAGCGCAGACATCATTATTGAATGTTTTGATTGACGATTCTATAGAAGAATCTTATCAAAGTGGGGAGAATGTGGAACAGGATCTCACATGCTTGTTGAATGACTTTTTAAAGTTAATGAGTTTGAATAATCCCCGGAAGGAATTGCATTTAGATAATCTTTAAACTTATAACAAAACTGCCCACCAAAGTTATTTATAAACTAAATAATGTTGGTGTTGTTAGGTACCATCAAGTTAGCTCCCACTCATATTATTGCTGGTAGGTGCTTTCCAGTCTACTATTGCTCATAACAACCCTATGAACAGATGTGAACTCCGTCCTGTACCATCCTCATCATCGCTAACATACTTGAGTCCATTGCTGTAGTCACTGCATCAATCCATCAACTCATTGGTCATCTTCCTCTCTTTCGTTGACACTTCACCTTTCCAAATATGATGTCCCTTTCCTAGAAACAGTCCTTCCTGACCACATGCCCAAAGTGTATGAGATGAAGCTTTGCCATCCTTGTCTCCAAGGATCACCTGGCTGCACCTTCTAAAGACATAGAAATTCATAAGCAACTAAGTACTCCTCTACAACACTGCAAACTCAAAGGCATCGATTCTTCCTCTGTCATCCTCAGTGATTGTCCAGAACTCAAATGCATAGCAAATTACTAGAAAGACCATGGCTTGAATCCAATGCACTGTAGTCTTCAAACCTATAACATTGTTCCTCAGTACTTTGGAGAAGTCCTTAACAGCCGACTTTGCCAAGACATCACATATTTTGATTTCTTGACTGCTGGTGCCAAGGGTGTTGATTGTGGACCCAAGCAAGATTAAATCGTTAACAATCGCAGTCTTTTTAACTATCATGTTTCCTGTCGGCCCAGTGGTGAGGACTTTTGTCTTCTTGATGTTGAGATGTAATCCATATTGAAAGCTATTGTCCTTGATCAAGTGTTTCAAATCCTCTTACCTTTCAGCAAGATCGTGTCATCTGCAGTGGTTGTTGATGAGTCTTCATCTAATCCTGATAGTGCATTTTTCTCTATAGAACCCAGCTTTGTTGATGATTTGTGCAGAATACAGATTGAATAGATATGGAGAAAGGATACAACCCTGACACACATCTTTCTTGATTTTAGGCCATGCAGTGTTCCCTTGCTCTGTTTGCACAACAGCTTATTGGTCTAGGTATAGCTTCATATGAACCTTATTAGATATTCTGAGATTTCATTCTTCTTAAAGTGAAGCATAGTTTGTTATGATCCACACAGTCAAATGCTCTTGCATAGTCAATAAAACACAAATAGACATTCTTCTGATAGTCTCTTCTTTCAGCCAGGAGCCATCTAACATCAGCAATGATATCCCTCATGCCATGGCCTCTTCTAAACCCAGCTTGAACTTCTGGCAGTTCACTGTCAGTGTATTAGTCTAGCTGTTTTTTTAATGATCTTTAGCAATATTTTGCATAATGTGATATTAATGATATTGGTTTATAAGTTCCATATTCTGTCGACTCACCTTTCTTGGGAATGGGAACAAATCTAGCTCTCTTCCAAGTTTCCCAGGCTTAGCTGATACCATTTCCACTGACTCAAACATTTGGTAATACCATTTCAGACAAGAGTCTTATAACAAAGTTTACAGAATATTCTTGGGCCTCCACAAGAAAAAGACTGGTAACTCAATTACAAAGTGGGCAAAAGACATGGAAAGAATCTTCACAGGGAAAGATATTCAAGTGGCAAACAGACACATGAAGAAATGCTCCAAATCCTAGTAATAAGAGATATGCAAATTGAGACCACAATGAGGTACCATCTCACTCCAGTAACAGTGGCAAAGTTTAACAGGGTAGCAAGTAAGTAATAAATGTTGGAGAGGATGTGGCAAGAAAGAAACTCTTATACATTGTTGGTGGGATTGTAAAATGGTTCAAGCATTCTGGAAGTATGGCCCTTCCTCAAAAAGCTGCACATAGAAATTCCATATGACCCAGCCATTCCACTACTTGGAATAAACCCTGAGAAAATGTGAACTGAGGCACAAATGGAGACTTGTACACCAATGTTCATAGAAGCATTATTGACCATCACAAAAACATGGAAATAGCCCAAATGTCCAACCACAAACGAATGGACTGAGAAATTATGGTACACAATGGAATACTATGGAGCATGTAAAAGCAATGATTTTGTAAATTATTATCTGACTTGGGAGGGACTGGAGAGCATTATGTTGAGTGAACTAACTCAGTCCCACAAGGATAAATATCATATAAAACCATTATTGTGGAATGAGTATAAGAATCCAAGAGGGGTGGGAGGGTGGAAGCAGAAAGGTGAGGATGTTCAGGGAGAGGGAGGATTAATTACAGAGTTGTACAATTTGATGGAGGGGTGATGTATTCGAATTTTATAAATAAACTTGTTATTGTTGTTGTTATTTGCTGTCAAGTCACCTATGACACATAGCAACCCTACATACAACAGCCCTAAACCCTGCTCTAATCCTTGCCAATCTTATTGTCTTTGACACACCTATCCCTATTACCCCAGTGACTGAATCAATCCTTCTCATCAAAGGTCTTCCTCTTTTGTGCTGTCCCTCCACCCTCCCAAGCATGATGTCCCTCTCCAAGGACTGATCCCGCCTTGCAACATGTCTAAAGTATGTCAGACAAAGCTTCAGAATCCTTGCCTCCAAGAAGCAGACTGGCTTCACCCTCTCCAGGATGAACTTGTTTTCCTGGCAGTCCATGGTATATTCAATACTTTTCTCCAGCACCACAGCTCAAAGGCATCAAATCTCCTTCTATCATCCCTAGTCATTGTCCAGCTAGCTCTCTGATGCATAGCAAGTAATTGCAACGGTCATGTCATGTATCAGGTTCACCTTAGTCTCCAGACTGACATCGTTGCTCTTTAGTACTTTGAAGAGGTCTCTGACAGCGGCTTTCCCAATGCAATTTGTCTTTTAATTTCTTGGCTGCTGGAACCACAAATAAACTAGTAGAAAATTTTTTAACAAAAGAAAATATGGTAATTCTGGTAGGAGTTGCATTTTTAGCTCTAAAGTGGCACCTCACTGGTAATTCAGCTCCACCAGTGGCTCCATGAAACAAAGATGAACAATCTCTTCCCATCCTTTGGTTCAATTCAAAGCCTTGGAAACTCAGTAGAGTCAACTATGAGTTGCTTCTGACATAATAGCCATGAGACAGAGAATGTACTTAGGTAAATGCAGACCAACAAGGAAAAATGTGCCATGTGATGAAGTGACTTACAAAAAAACAATAAATATAGGAAATAATCTCAGTTTTCAGACAACGGTAATTTCAAAACTTTACAAAATTATATGGAAAAGTGCTATTGTGCTTGTACTATGTGTATACATGTGTATGTACAATTATTCAGGCAAAAATATCCATATAAGATCAAAGCCATGTGTTCCCTTCTCAGGGCTCCAAAGGACCTGTGGAGGCCAACAATCATGTAGACCCAGACTGTGTCCTTGACTTGCTGTTGTTGTTGCTACATATAGGAAGCCAAATTTCATACTAAATATTTGTAATAAACCAAATGCTACATCAGGTTATGAGGAAGGCTGATACAAGCTGGAATTCATCCCAAAGTACTAAGGAAATCCTTAAATGTTTATAGGGTTAGACACGAAGGCAATCCTTAAGGGTTTACAGGATTCTTGCATTGTAGTTGCTAACCCCTCCCTCCTGGATCAAGCAAGTTTTCAATAGAAAGAGCTTAGCTTCATTTGCATTGAATTCTCTTGGTGATTTGCTCCCTGGCAATTTTCAATAAAGACACAGGGAAGCTAGGATACTTCTGTTCACTTCAGTTGTTTGAGAACTGTTCGCCTCCTGCTTTACCTGTTTTCTCCTACATTCTTGGTGTTCTGTCTCATTATTAATATTTATTAATATACTTTACCCTCGGTCTGCAACAGTTACATATCGTCAAGTCCAAACCCATCCATAACTGACCCTCCACAGGATTTTAGGAGGCAGTAAATTGCACAGGAGTTTGTCCACCTTCCTTTTGTGGAACATCTGGTGGTAGATATGAACCACATGTCTTCAGGCTGGTAGTGCAGCTCCTCACCAAGAGGCCACTCCTCTGCACAGAAAGTCTTGTCAAAAAATAACTAGTAATATGAGGATGACGTTACACAATCCTGGGGATTACACATTGCCAGGCATGCTTTATTGCATAGAAAGACAAGAACATACACAACAGCTCATGAATTTCTTGTGCAAACATCTCCATAAATTTCTCTGGAAAGGGCTTGGGTAAATTTTCAAGAAGGGATCTTGTCACAACTCACATCAGAACAAAAGTGCAATGGCTTAGTGTCTGACATTTAAACATTCACACAAGTCTTGGTAATGCGATTCATGCTTCAGCTTTCTGCCATCTTCCCTGGTCGCCAAAGAAGACAGGGCACCAATCAGGCTAGTGAATCCCTGCTAGTCACAGTCGACTCCGGAGCACTGTGGCTCAAGGACTGCAGTGGTTTCTTCCTTCACCTCCAGGAAAGCTCCACGCTCTTTGGAAAAAGTGGTTTTACTCTCAAGGCAGGCTTCTGCCACACAGTCAGGGTCATTTCTGTGCTTGTTCTTCAGTCTTCTTTTGTATGTCTGATATGCTAGACATTAAAAAGACAAGTATTAAAAATCACTACAGCAAAGACTATCATTTTATTTTGTAGTTGTTCATATTCAGGGCTTAAGCAATGCACATATATAAAAACACACAGACAAGAAAGGGGCGGTGAATATAAAACTAAGACATAAATGAGTTGGTGTTTCAGAATGGCTTTTTCTATCTGAAATGGAGCACCCACGATTGGGACTCATTCACCAGGTTGCTGACAGCTCATTTATTTGTTCACTCAATCAGCAAATGCTTTTAGAGTGTCTGCTGCTCGAGTATCCCCAGTGCTACTGTGTAGTGTCCCTTCCTTCCCAGTTTCACCATGAGAAAAATTCAAAACTGCAATCTAAGACCATGAGTTCCCCTGAAAGAATTTCTCTTAGGTTGTAGGACAATAAGACCCTGAACTAATTATGCTGCAGCATCTCATTTATCAATTGTTCTATCAGTAGCCATCTAGCCTTTCTGAGATAACAATTTGCACTGGCTCCAGAGAAATAATTTGCCTTCATGTATTCGCATCAATATTGAACTCTAAAACACATATCCAACTTGTAATTCACATTTGAGAAAATAGTTTGGCTTTTGAAATAATTATGAAAGAATTTGGCCTTTGGACAAAATTAGTTCTTGATGAAACACTCCAAAATAGCAAGTGCTCCATTTTGCTACTTTTTTTTTTAGATCAGTGGTTATTCATGGAGACTTTGTTTTTCCAAGTTCTAGTTCTGATGATGCACTGATTTTTGTGAATTATATTTGTTTTATAAGGTCAGATGGTTTTGGGGTTCTTTTGTGGCTTGGCCTTTCTCTCTCTCTTTTTTTTTGTTGTTATTGTTGGGTGCTATCAAATCAGATCTGACTGGCACAGGAAGAGATTGCCCCTCCTTTTCCAGTGGAGCATCTGGTGGATTAGAACCACACACCTTCAGGATTGCAGCACAGTTTCTTGCCACTGGGCCACCAGAGCTCCAGTTCAGATGGTTTTTTATATTTGTCTTTCAAACTTCTACTTGTGGCAAAAGATACTGTTTATGTACTTATTTTCCCCATAAATGTCAAGCTAAAATGATTACATTGGCAGCACATACACGTTTGAATGGAAAAAGGAGCCAGTCAGTTGGGTTGACCATTTTAAGTCATGTCTTCTGAATGGGGGCTCCACCCACCTGCAATGATGAGAAATCCATAAACCAGCTGGAAGAGTCCATAAGCCAATGGAAAGTAAAACATCTGCATCAGTTGCTCATCCCTGAAAGACAACTGGAGCATGGAGACACACATCTGAATATTCTGAGCACCAGTTTCCAAAGAAATAGTCCTGCACCTACCAGGAAAAAATTCAAGAGTTACATGGTAGCAATAACAACTACTCTAAGCTTTCTATTAAACAATGTATAGCAACAATTGTAAACTTTTCAGTTTATATCATCAAAATATTGACTAACTAGAAATCTCGTATACATCTAATAGGAATGAAAAAGGGTTCAATCACTATGCAAAGCAGTTAGAAAGTTAGGAATGGAAATAGCATTTGATAAATTGTCAGCAAGCCTTCTCAAATATATCTCAAAGAAATGAGGTCTACAACACAAACAAACATACAAACAAACATCCATGTTATCCACACTATAAAAAGTCAGAAACAACAAACTGTCCATTAAGAAACAAATGGCTTCTACAACCAGGAGAAGATAAAATAGATGAATGGGATCTTCTAAGAATCAAATCCCTATGCACATCCAAAAACTTCTCCAACAGGGTAAAAAGGGAAGCCACAGACTGGGAAAAAGGGATTGGGAATGATATGTCAGATAAGAGACTTAAATCTAGAATTTATAAAATACTTGAGCACCACAACAAGATAAAGGTAAATAATCCATTTGAAAAAGGGGCACAGGATATGAACAGACACTTCA
This sequence comes from Elephantulus edwardii, assembly GCF_000299155.1. Taxonomy (NCBI): domain Eukaryota; kingdom Metazoa; phylum Chordata; class Mammalia; order Macroscelidea; family Macroscelididae; genus Elephantulus; species Elephantulus edwardii. The sequence goes on from NW_006399853.1 coordinate 4,648,684, forward strand.
CCAAAGAAGATATTCAGATGTCCAACAAGCACATGAAGAAATGTCCAAAATCCCTAGCTCTAAGAGAGATGCAAATCAAAACAACTATGAAATATCATCTCACCCCAGTCAGAATAGCAAAATTTAACAAAACAACCAGCAACATATGCTGGAGAGGTTGTGGAGAAACTGGAACTCTTATTCACTGGTGGTGGGAGTATAAAATGGTGCAACCACTATGGAAGGCAGTATAGCCCTTTCTCAAAGAGTTGTAAATAGAGATACCATTTGACCCAGCAATTCCACTACTGAAAATATATCCCAAAGAGACCGTAACATGCAAGCAGATAAATGCACACCCATGTTTATTGCGGCTTTGTTCACAATAGCAAGGAGTTGCAAACAACCTAAGTGCCCATCAACAAACGAATGGATAGAGAATCTGTGGTATATTCACACAATGGAATACTATGCTGCATTGAAAAACAAGGAACTCATCCAATATTATTCGAAATGGGTGACCCTGGAGGACATTATGCTAAGTGAAGTATCTCAGTCACAAAAGGATTAATACTGCATGGTGCCACTGCTGTAAAATGGGACTGATATCAGGGTTGGGGTAAGACTGAGAAAAACTGGATAAATTGCATATACTGCATTGAAATTGATGAGGGAAAGAATAATTTAAAAGCGATGTATGATAGGTTATTATGGTTATCACAAGAGTCCACAATTATGGTTGCATAGTGGAGTGTACTTGGGGCGGTGGGAGGGGTGCGGGGGGGGTTGTATATCAAAGAAAGATTTTTTCTTTTACTTTTCAAAGAGAGGAGCGAACTGGGGCAGAGGGGGCAGGGGGGAGGGCTGGGCAGGGAGAAAAGTGTAACAATGAATGAATGGAAATCCAAAATCTCTGTAAGTGTTCATTAAAATTATTAAAATAAAATCTAAAAAAGAAAGAAGCAAATGGCTACCTCCATTAAGAGACAAATGGCTAGAGAAATTCTGATATATACACAATAAAATATTATACACCACTAAAAACCAACAAGAATTCATGAAACACTATGCAACATGGATGAATATAGAACAAATTATACAGAGTGACATAGTCACAAAAAATATGAGTCCACTATCCTAAAAAACTAAAATGGTTTACATGCAGATAGAATGAATTTCAGAGGTTTAACAAGGATGGGAAAAGAGGGAGAAGGGGTTAAAAATAAATAGTTAAGTTGGGAGAAGGGAATATACAATAAAGGGTGAATTCACATTGAAATTAATCAATTAACTTGATCATTAGTAACTGCTGTTGTTAATTGTTGGCAAGTCAGAACCAACCCATAGCTGACCCTTAGTGTATTTTCGGAGGCACTAAATCACATGGGAGAAGATTTCCCATCTTTCTTCCATGAAGCAGATGGTGGATTTGAACCATGTGCTTTTGGGTTGGTAGTGCAACTCCTTACCCACATAATCAATGCTATAAAAAAAGTCTGTGAATGATTATATGAAAAAATCAATACAAATTGTAAACTTTCACTGAAGTAAAATAAATTAATAAGTAAAATAAGTTTTTAAAATATTGACTAATTATTTGCTATGCCTGTTCTACAGGGGTTCCCTGAGAGGCACTAAGATCAGCCCTAAGAATCCTACCCGAGCTACCCTAATAGTCTTGAAAGGGAAGCTATCACAAGCAAGAGAGGTTCAGGAATAGCACAAGTCAACCTTTGACTGGAAGGGGGGAAAGCTAAGGAAAGATTTATACACAAAAATAAACGTGGAGGCCTTCCCTCTGAATCACTTTCCAGGGAGGCAGGCAGGCCAGTCCCTTTGGGGGTGTAACTTTCTAATAAATCTATAATTATGATTTAACCATATATATAAAAACATGGAGGACTGACAAGAATGGGAGGGGAAAGAAAGGGGAGTAGAGATTAGCAGATAGATGGGTAGAGTGAAGACAAAGGCATGATACAGTGAGGACTTAATGAGATGTTATAACACAATTCATGTTATAAAATAAAATGTAAGTGAAAAATAATTTTTTTTAAAAATGAATGAAAACAAACAACCACAATAATTACAACAACGAAACAAAAGGGAACGCAAATGTTTAAATTGGTTGTTGTGCTTTAAAAGTTTGGTAATGAATTTTCTACTTTCTGTGTATTTTGTTGTTGCTATGTTCTTATGTGCCGTCGAATTGCTATGCGACTCATAACGACCCTATGTACAACAGCCCTAAACCGTGCTCTATCCTGTGCCAGTCTCACTGCCTCTGTCACACCCATCCCAATTACCCCAGTCACGGAATCAATCCACCTCATAGAGGGTCTTCCCCTCCTGCGCTGTCCCTCCACACTCCCAAGCATGATGTCCCTCTCCAAGGACCTGTCCCTCCTTACAACATGTCCAAAGTATGTCAGACAAAGCCCCAGAATCCTT
>NW_006399853.1:4651213-4653290 GCF_000299155.1 Elephantulus edwardii
GGGTGGGTGGGGACGACAAGCGGGGCGGGCTGGTGGAGGTGGCAGCGGCTCCCCTCTCAGGCTTTCTTTTGTTTCATGGCCTTAACCAGCCCCCGGCGCGCGCGGCGGCGGCGGCGACGCCCCACGCCGCTCTCCGAATGAAGCCGGCGCGCTCTGATTGGCCGCTTCTAATCTCCGGGAGCCCGCCCTCTTCTCCCCGCAGCCGACTCGCTCGGTTCCCTAGCCCCACCCCCCACCCACTACCCGGCTCCGCCCCGCCCCGCCCCGGCGCTCTCTGATTGGGTGACTGGGATGGGCCGGCCCTCGTAGTCTTCCCCTTCCCACTGGCCTTTCCCCCTTCCCTCCCTCCCTCTCCCTGAGTGGCCACGAGCCCAGCGCCTATGATTGTTCACTTTGCACGTCGCTCTTTGTGACGTCTCCCGGTGAGGGCGGGGAAAGGAGAGGAAAGTGCTTTAAGCCGGGGAGGCTGAAACTCAGGGTTGGACAGTGTCTGTGCGCAGGCGCGTAGCTCCCAAGTGCACACCTGGGCTGTTTCCTTTCCTTACAGCCCATTGCCCACCTGCCCGGGGCTGTATCGCTGTTTGTGCGGGGTCCTGGGCATGGAGTCTCAGGAGTGGGCCAGGATGGCGTTGTCTCCTCGAGATCTCCCCCTTTTCAGGATTAGGGCTGTAGGGGAGTTCTCGGTAAAGGCGCCAGGGCAGTGTCCTCTTGCAGTGCCGCGGGGGTGGCTTCCTGAGCCGCGTGACTCCTGGGCCTTCCCTGTAATAGCCGGGGCCACTCCTCCCCGGGGCAGGGCCCTCCCACGCCCCGCTGTCCTCGCCCGGCTTCCTCTGCGGGACCGGTTGGTTCCATGTGGAGCCTTCAAGTGTTCCATTTCAGTTCTTGGGGCTTTGAAAGGACATTGAGTCACGACTCCTTTCCCGCTTAGACACTCTTCCCGCCCGTAGGGCCCAGGTGATTTCATACCGTGACCATGTTTTTTTAAGAGCTTTTCAATGACTTACTCAAACTACACTACATGATGAGTCTAGAGGATATTATGCTCAGTGAAATAAGTCAGTTACAAAAGGCCAAATGTTTAAGACCACGGTTTTAAAAGGCTGGAAAAATACTTATATACAGAGCATGAATGTAGTATGGTTATGAGGAAGGCGAAGGGGCAAATAGAAGAATAATTGACAGATGATGACTATTTACTGAGATGGGTGAAAGGAAGGAAAACATGGAATGAATGGACTCCCAGACATTTTATGTCTTGTCATTGGAGTGAAACACAATGTGTGCGAAAGATTGGGTAAAAATGCTTCCACTCAAACCACAAGGCTTATGTTGTTAAGTTCCATCGAGTCGAGTAAAACCTATGGAGCTTATGAAGAGACCAACAGATCTGAACCCTGTCAGCTGCACCAAAGCTTATATCTTTTCCCTACTTTGGACTGTGTCGCTCGCCTTTTAGCGCTGGGTAGTCTTCTTTGATTATCCTTACCCCAAGTGTTGTCCACTAGGAAAAAAATGAGTACAATCTAATTTTAAACTTGTGATAACAAATTAAAAAGATGAAATAGTTTTAAGAAATGTAATCTGTATAACCAAAGTATTAATATTTCAACATATAATCAAGATAAAGATGAGTAATGATATATTTTACCTTCTTTCCATGCTAAGTTGTGGACATTCCGTGTTTGTTCTACACTTGACAGCATATGATAGATCGGTTTGGTTTTAGACTAGTCACGTTTCAAGTATCCAAGTAACTACACATAAGAGTAAAATCTTGTTGAATATTTTTTCTTTAAAAATACAGGTAGAACAATACTTTGAAGGAAAGCTGCCAGAAATTTAAGCTGGATTTAGAAGAGGCTGCATCACCTAGCATATCATTGCTGATGTCAGGTGGGTCTTGGCTGAGGGAAGAGAATATATAAAGAAAGAAGGTCTATTTGTGTTTCATTGACTATACAAAGACATTTGACTTAAAGACACCATAAATGACATCCAAGTAGATATATGTATACCCATGTTTATCGCGGCTTTGTTTACAATAGCAAGGAGTTGGAAACAACCTAAATGCCCATCA
>NW_006399853.1:4653715-4657747 GCF_000299155.1 Elephantulus edwardii
TGCAACAATGAATGAATGGAATCCCAAAATCTCTGTAGATGTTCATTGAAATGAAAAATAAACAACCTAAATTTAAAAAAACAAAAACAAAAACAAAAAACCTAAACTGACAAAAAAAAAAAGACATTTGACTGTGTGGATTATAACAAATAATAGCTAACACTGAGAAGAATGGAAATCTCAAAACACTTAATTGTGCTAACACAAAATTTATACCTTGACTAAGAGGCTGTTTGTTGTGTGAACAGAACAAGGGAACGCTTTATGATTTCAAACCAAAAAAATATGCATCAGGACTATATCCTTTCTGCGTACCAATTCAATCTGTATGCAGAGCAAAACATTCAAGAAGCTGAAGAATTTGGCATGAGGATTGGAGACTCATCATCAACCTGCATTATGCAGGTGACAACTTTGCTTAAACAAAAAGAGGATTTGAAACACTTGTTGCAGAACATCAAAGTTTACATCCTTCAATATGAATTACATTTCAACATCAAGAGGACAAAAATCCTCACCACTGGATCTAGGGTAGTTATACATTGTACTCAATGGCACCTAACAACAGCACTATTGTTGTTGAGCTTTGATAATGTAAAGGACAGAAGATATATTGCATTGGGAAAATCTGCTCTTAGGGACTTCTCCAAAGCAGTCAGTTTGAAGACTAAGGTTCACCTTATCCAGGCTATGATCTTGTCAATCATTTGCTGTTCCTGTAAGAACTGGACAATGAATAAAAATAACAGAAGAATTGATGTCTTTTAGTTGTGGTGGTGTAGAAGAGTACTGAATATCCTATGGACTACCAAAAGAACAGATATATCTTGGAGAAGGTGTGGCCAGAGTGCTTTTTAGAGGTAAGGATGACAAAGCTTTGTCTTTCATACTTTGGGCATGTTGTTAGAAGGGGTGGTTTCTTGGAAAGGGACATCTGTTTGGAAAGGTTGAAGAGGGGCAGTGCAAAAGAGGAACATCCTCAGTGAGATGGACTGACACAGTCACTGCAGGAAAGGGCTCAGGTATGTCAGAGATGATGAAGATGGGACAGGACAGGACAGGACAGGATTCAGATCTGTTGCTTACAGTGTTGCTGTGAATCCTCCTGGACTTGAGGGCACCTACCTACAACGTGGTGACATAATCTATCGGGAGTTACATGGTTAACCCAAAAGGTGGAGCTCCTTGATTGCACTTCTTCCAAAACAGATTTGTTTGTTCTTTTGGTGGGACTGTTGTTAGGCACCTTAGAGTTGTCTATGACTTGTAGCAGCCCTCCGAGCCATAGCTCTGAATCTTGGGTCATCTTCACCTTCTTTGTATGTGCAAGCTCATTGTTATGGTCATCTTGTTGAGGGTCTTCCTCTTCCTCTGTTTCTTTGATTCTACACTTTCACTCCTACTAATATCTCCAAAGTGTGAGAATCATATATATTTTGAATCTGTTGATGTTAATATTATAAACCAAAATGTATATGAGTGACTGCATGAAACAGATGTTAAAAAACAAATAACAACCCCCAATTCAACTTGCTCAACTCCACAATTAACACTCTGGGCACCAACAGTAGTCAGGAAATCAAAAGACAAATTGCATTGGGGAGGTCTGCTGTCAGGGGCCTCTCCAGAGTGTGTGGAGGAGCAATGATATCAGTCTGGACACTAAGGTGCACCTGATAAAGACCATGGTATTTGCAATTACATCAGAGATCTTGACAGTGACTAAGAATGACAGAAGAAGAATTGATGCCTTATAGTTGTGGTGCTGAAAAAGAGTATTGAACATACTATGAACTGCCAGGAGAAGAAATGGGTCTGTCTTAGAGAGGGTGAAACCAAGTTTCTCTTTGGAGGCTAGGATTTTGAAGCTCCGTCTCACATCCTTTGGCAAGTGACCAGGAGGGACCAGTCCTTGGAGAACGACATCATGCTAGGAAGGGTGGAGGGACAGTGCAGGAGAAGACGATCACGCATGAGATGGATTGACATGATAACTGGGGCAAGGGGATTAGATGTGCTGGTGTCAGTGAGACTGGCTCAGCATAGGGCAGGGTTCAAAGCTGTTGTACACAAGGTTGCTGTGAGTCACAGGTGACTCAATGGCACACAACAACAACAACATTAGTTACAATTATCTAATGCAATTATCAACACAGTTGTATGGTAACCCTCCCTTTCCCTTCACCTTAGCCATTGTTCACTAATCTCTGCTTTATCTCTCTCCTTCCTTCCCTGGCCTTGTCTGCCAAACATACCCATTTTTTCCCTATGGAAAGGTTTCCTTAGACTCTTTCCCCCCTCTCATCCTGTCCCCACCCTATTCAAGCAATTATGCATGTCCTATTCCATATTGTTATTTGTGTTACACATATTATCTGATTGCTCATTCATTTCAGTTTGGTCTTCCCTTCCCCTATTCCATTACAGTGTTCATTGTTTATCCATTCTATTCTCACTCTCCTCTCTCCAGGCAATAGCCATTCTGTTTTTACAAGTGGTCCTTATCCAGCATTTGTCCTTTGGTGACTGAGTTATTTCACTCAGCATATTGGCCACTCACCCTTCTTGGGAGCTTTCTAACTGTGCTACTTTCTTCTCTTGACAGTCCAATCAAAACTTGAACTCACTGTCGTCAACTTGGTTCTGATGGGTAGTGATTCTCCATTGGGTTTCCAAGGCTGTACGTTGCCTGGGAGGAGATGGCCCGTCTCTCTCCAGTTCCTGGTGGATTTGGACCATCAAGGAAGGGCTGCATTTGGGTTAGCCATGCATTCCCCTATAGACTACCCACTAGAGCTCCCCCTAGGGAAGCCCTGTAATGATTCCCTATGATCTGATAAACCAAACAGTTGCAGGGAGATTAAAGGTAGATGCAACAGAGCCGTGGTCAAAAAGAAAAGGAACTTCCCCTAGGATGGAGCCTATAACACTTTAATCTCATAATAGATTAAAAGGAAGAAAAGCAAGCTGGTGGGGCATGGATAGGGGTGGAGGGAGCCACACTTCAGCCATCAAGAATTGCCAGAGTGGAGCACATCCTTGTGTGGTCTCTGTGGAGACTCCTTTACACAGAAGAAAGCCAGGCCAGATCTCCAAGGAATACTATGGATGCAGAAATAAACAAGGATCTTTCCCTAGGGGAGAGAGAGAGAGAGAGAGACAGAGACGGCGGGGGGAGGCTGTGGGAGAAAGGCGGGGGAGAGAGAGACGTCTCCAAAAGCTATCACCCTATATTTAAATTTCTGTAAGAAAGGAAGCTCTGGTGGCTTAGAGGTAAGTTGTACATGGTTTGAATTCATCAGATGCGCCACAGGAGAAAGATGGGAAGTCTTCTCTTGTGCAGTTTACTGCCTTTGAAAAGCAGCCACAAGTTGTTTCCAACTTGATGGTGTATAACAAACTGTATGAGAATATATTTCTGTTTGTCAAAGCTGCCTATTTCTGGTATCTCTGTTAGAGTAGTACTAGATTACAAAGACAATATGGAAGCAGCAGTTAAGAAGTCAAACAAACATTGCATTAGGCCAATACCTGTGTAAAGTTTTAAAGAGCAAGGGTGTCTCTTTAAGACTAAGGTGCACCTGACCAATGCCATGATATTTTCAATTGCTTAATATGCATGTGAAAGATGGACAGTGAACACGGAAGAGAAAACTTGATGTCCTTGAACTGTGCTGGTGAAGAGTATTCAATATACCGTGGACTGCCAGAAGAACAAATTATTCTTGGAAGAAGCGAATCTAGACTGCTCCTTAGGATTAAGTGTGATGAGACTTAAGTTCACGTACTTTGGGCATGTTATCAAGAAGGACTAGCTTCTGGAGAAAGACATCGTGCTTGGTAAGGAGAGGATCAGTCACTTTGCAGTAGATTCGAACTGCTGACCTTTTGCCTGGGAGCCTGATACAGTCAGCACTGTGCCATGAAGGCTCCCTTCAGGTTTAATTACCCCTCACAAAATGATGTTGTTACCCTGAGAACTAATTTGTAACAATATATTTTAAGGCAAAGAGTCTCAATGTTCATTCCATC
>NW_006399853.1:4657847-4666274 GCF_000299155.1 Elephantulus edwardii
GGTGTTTCCGGAACATTCTAATACTCCCTTGAAGGTTATCTATGGGTTGGTTCTGACTTGATGGTATACAACAACAACAAACACTAATAGAGGGGAAGAAAGGCAAATCCTGGAGATCTGGATTTAATAGATTTGGGGTTGGGGCCAGGATACATTTTTTTTAAAACAAACAAACAAACCACGTAGGCTATACGAAGCTTGGTCAGGAGGACTCTGCTTTAGGATCTGAGATTTAGGATTGGAAGGAATCTTGCTGAATGAATAACTTTTTAAAACCATGTCTTTGCCTTCCCTACCTTCCCAATTAGGTACTATTCTCACAGATTCCCTACATCTGTACTCATTTTGAGATATTCTTTACTGGCATATTATTCCACGATGTCTTAATAAGAGTACTATTTTTTTCTTTTATGTGCCCATGAATAACTTGTGTCACTACACACTTAGAGTTTACAAAAATGCCTTCTGTTTGAAATTTCAACTTTTTGTTAGATGCCATCGAGTTATTTCCTACTCATACATCAAACTTACCTATAACAACAAAACCCTGCTTGGTGCTGTGCACTCCTTATAATAATAGCTGTGCTTCAGTCCACTGTCGGAACCACAGAGAAAAATCTAGCACGCTAAGTCTTCCTTTCCCCAATGGTCCTCGTAACCATCCCATGAAAGGTGGAACTCCTAGGAAAGCAAACATAATCATGGAAGAAACCCACGTAAAATATGTACTGGTCACTCCCAGGATATGTTGGTCGTTTGAAGAAAACAAATTCAAAATGGAAGAGAAGACCTTGTTACCACATTTCATGAATTTATCATTTAATGGTCACCTCTTGGTCTTAACGTTCTTTTCCCAGGGACCCTGAGTGAAAGATATAATAAGGTGACATGGTTCTTTCTTTTAAAGGGTAATTTGGTGGTGAGCTCTGGTGGCCTAGTGGCAAGAAGCTGCACTGCAATTCCAGAGGAGTGCGGTTTGAATCCACCAGATGCTTTACTGGAGAAGGAGGGACAATCACCTGTATCAGTCAGATCCAGTTTGACAATGTGTACACACACACACACACACACACACACACGTGGTTTGGGTAAATGTTTTACCAGTTTTCTTTTTTGAGGGCAGGAGATGTGAAGATTAGATTCATATAGATAAATCCAGAAAGATAAGGCACTTCTGCTAAGATTTTTAGAAAAGCTAATAGCCTAATTTAGGAGTTTATAACATAAAAATTGCTTTCTGCTTCATTCTTACATAATAAATGAGGCTTCATAAGTTCCCATACATAAATGCATACATCCATGCATTCATTTATATTTGATCAATATTATGATTTATGAACAAGGCAGAAGATATTGAAGTTTCCTCCTTGAGTCTAAATTTATTATTGTTCACGAAATCCTGTTTATTAAGCAACTTTAAGATTTGCTTCTGCTCTAAATATCTTCCTGGGGTTCTCTCATTTAAATTTATTAAATATCTCCATCCCTCTCCCAGCCACACAACACACTAGCTAGCATCTGAGTTTCTCTTTCATTTCTACACTGCTATTTGTACCACAAATTGAGACATTGGTTCTGAAAAGTTGCTGCTTGTATCTTGGGACAACTACAGAATTGGCTATAGTTATTGAGACTGTTAATAGCTTTAGTTTGCTTGGCTCCACAACAAACACTTTTGGTACCAACAGCCAGGAAATAAAAAAGTGAATTGCGTTGGGAAAGTCTTCTGTCAGGGACATCTCCCGAGTACTGAGGAGCAACAAGATCAGTCTGGAGACTAAGGTGCACCTAATCCAGGCCATGGTCTTCGTAGTTACTTGCTATGCATCAGAAAGCTGGACAATGATGAGGGATGATAGAAGAATTGATGCCTTTGAGCTGTGGTTCTCGAGAAGAGTATTGAATATACTGTGGATGGTTAAGAGAACAAATAGGTTTGTCCTGGAGAGGGTGAAACAGGCTGCTTCACGGAGGCAAAGATTCTGAAGCTTCATCTGACATACTTTGGCTATGTTGCAAGGAGGGGCCAGTCCTTGGAAAGGGACCTCATACTTGGGAGGGTGAAGGGGCAGAGCAAGAGAGGAAGACCCTAGATGAGATGAATTGACTCAATTACTGGGGTAATGGGAGTAGGTGTGTCAGATAATAAGGTTCGTTCAGCAGAGAGCAGGGATCAGAGTTGTTCTACACAGAGTAGCTATGAATCACAAATAACAGCATCTAACAACAACAATATTGCAGACTGAACTGCCCTTTTAGCTCTATCCAATTGTATTGCTGGGAAGGTTTGGAACAATTAAAAATTAAGCAAAGTTAACAAGATGTTTGTCCTACTTAAAAAAAACCCAACCAACAAAACTGAGATAATTAGAAAATGATTTTGAGGGATTACTCTAAGAATCGCCAAAGAAATAACGGGTGAGTTTGTTTTTCTATCGTTTTTTAAGTTTAGACGCTAAAGAATCTGTGTCCTCATCACTTCCCCAAACAAAAGGAAACAAATCTGTTGTCATCCACTGAGTTCCAATTCAGAATGACCCCGTGTGTTATTATAGAGAAGAGCTGCCACACCATAACATTTTCTTGGCTTTAGTGTTTGTTTTTTTTGAAGCCTATTACCAAGCTTTCTTCCATAGTGCAACTGGATGAGTTCAAACTGACAACCTCTAGCTGTGAACACTGTGCCACCCAGGGATCTTCATACCTCGATCCACATCTTCCACCTAGAACTCTTACTCAACCCAGAGGTGTCCGTTTCTGTGGTAGTTAATATTGTGTGTCTACCTTCCCCCAGGAGTGGCATCCACTTCCTAAGCAGCATGCCTCAGGAAACTTCATGAACTTTGAGAAATGATGGTAGTTATAGAAAAGTTTCAGGTCTTTGCTCATAGGGTCACTATGAGTCTTGCAATCAACAACAACAACAACAACAATGTGCCCTTGGAAGAGCTCTGGTGGTCGGTCTAGTGGGTAAGTAGTTGCCCTGCCAACCCAAAGGCAGATGGTTCCAGTCCACCGGATGCCCCAAGGGGGAGAGCTGGACAGTCTCCTTCCACGTAATTACAGCTTCTGAAAACCCCATGTGGCGGGTCAGCTTTGAGCTGACTGCCGCAAGGAGTGAGTATCTGATTAGGGAGAACTTGCCCCAAACGTGTGGCTTGTAAAGTAAAGATAGGATCAGTTTATCTGATTAAGCAGAACTCTCTTCAGGAGTGTTCATTGTTGTTAAGTACAACTCACCATGACCCTATGAACCACAGACCTGTGCCATCATCATCTCTGACACGCTTGAGCCAATTGCTGCTGTCACTAATCCATCTCAGTAAGGATCTTCTTTTTCACAGATGCTCCACTTTTCCAAGCATGATGTCCCTTTCCAAGGAACGGCCTCTCCTCACAACATACCCAAAGCATGTCAAAGCTTTGCCCTCATGGTCTCACAAGAGCACTCTGGCTTCACAAACCAAGACATGTGTTTGTTCTCTTGGTGGTTCTCTAACACCAGCATCACAACTCAGAGGCCTTGACTCTTCATCGGTTGTACTTTTTTAACCAGAGGCATAGTAAAGCCAAAGAGCTTTTGTTCCATCAACATTTTGTTCTCTGACATGTGCTCTCCAGACTTAAACCAGTGGCCTGCAATTTTGGGCTTGTCAGGCTTCAAAGCCAGCTGTCTGCAACCCTGCTCTCATGCAACTACCTTTGAGCGTGCTAGTCTCTGAAGCCAGAAGCCTCTAAACTCACCAGCCTCGCCCTCTACCTGCCTGATGACTCCTTGAACCCACTAGCCTCTCCAGCTGTCTTTCTTTTGAGGCTTGATTTATAGACCTTGGACTTGCCAGTCTCTACATGCATGTAAGCCGTCTGTTAACTTTTTTTTTAGCCGTCTGTTATTTATGTATAAGCTTCATTAGTTTTGCTGCTTTAGAGAACCGAACCTAAGAAAATTAACATGTTGCCAGATTCCTGAGCCCCCAGACCAGGTAGGTATCCTACTACTGAATAATCTCTGCTCTGGCAATTCAAATTCAACCTTCATTTAAGATTAACTTCTCATACAGAAATCCCAGTTAAAATCTGCTATTACTGCACGGTTCTTTCGTGTCATGGACATTACAACTGATTCTGTTCCTTCAGCCCAAAACTGAGTAGACATTCTTGACCTCTCAAAGAGCACCTATGGCCAGTCTTTGACTAAGTCTCATGGGTCATACCTCCCAACAACCCCATATCCATTTACCTTTCTCGGTTGACCACCACTACCACGGTCTAGGCCACTATCATTTAGAGTCCAATTATTACAACAGACCTATTCTTACATCCAGGTTTCTCTCTTCCTTCTGCACTGTGGTTTGGAATGATTGAAATGCAGATTCAATCATTGTACTTCCCTGCATAAAACCCTCTTTGACTGACCTTTGAATAAAATTCTCCTTTCTAAATATAACTTATAATGTCTTCTGTGTATGGCCTCTGCCTATTTTTTTAGCCTTACCCCATTAATCTCATCCTCTTATCAATGTGGCCTCAATCACAGAAGCCTTCTAGCAGCAGCTCTTCATGCATTCTACAGACATTTAGAATGTCTCCAAGTCTAAAAGATTGTCCTCTGCACACTCGTCATTTGTTGCTATGTGCTGTCTAGTCACTTGCGACTCATAGCAACCCTGAACCCTGCTCTATCCTGCACCAACCTCACTGTCTTCGACTCACCTACCCCCATTACCCCAGTATCTGAGTCAATCCACCTCATTGAGGGTCTTCCTCTCTTGCACTGTCTCCCCACCCTCCTAAGCATAATGTCCCTCTCCAACGATTGATTGGTCCTTCCTTGCAACGTGCCCAAAGTTGATTTCTCCTGTAAGGCTCAACTTAAACATCACTTTCTTTAGAACGTGGAAGTGCAGTGGATCTGTTGCTTTTTGTTGATGTAAAAATTTGTCTTCCCTAGACCATTGTCTTTAATCTGATCCAGCTTAATCCGATCCTGCTCTGCAAACAAGTTGGCCCACCTACATCATCAACAGCTGTGTAAGCAGTCTCTTCCTCATGCAAATAGGGAATGTTAGCTTAGTCACAAGTAGATTGGCTAGTCTTGCCATTAAGTTGAGTAGATTCATCAGCAGAAAAGAAGAGGTCTCACCATGAGGAGAGAGCAACATAGGAGTGGCAATGTGACTTGTTGACTTTGGCCAATCTTGCAGGAGGATGAAAGTTGTCTGGACTGAGAGATTGTATACTGAGGACTGAGGTAGGAACAAGATGTGATAGATTGTTGATGAAGCTGTTAACTAGTTTAAGGAGTGAGTTGTTTAGACTGAGAAGCACAGTGATATTGGCCTGATTTGGCACTGCTGTTAGATTATTTGGATGAACCTGATTTGGAACTGCAGATCTACAGAATCAGAACCAGAGGGCTTCACTCAAGCTGGCTGGACGATTGAAGGATTGTATGGTTATTGTATATTGCTGCCAACTTGTATAGCCTGTTAACAACATGGTTAACATTGTCTGGACTGAGGGATTATACAGTTATTGATTGTATTCTTATTGTGAGAATGGTACAGGATAGGACATTGTCAGATCTGTTGTTGATAGGGTCACTGTGAGTTGTGCTTGACTCGACGGTACCTAACAAGAACAAGAACAACAGCAGCAGCAGCAACATTTTTCACTAAGTTATGTGATTCCTACAGGTAGAGACTATGCCACTGTATACTATGATCTAATATTTACTTAGGGAATCAATCTATCAAAATGATAATAGCACTTCTTAATATGTATGCATCAAACAAGAGGGTTTCAAATACACATCCTCAACTCTGAATACAAATTCTCTCCAAATACTTTTGGATCATTCCCATAGGTATATCATACCCGAAGACATAAAATCAACAAAATCCAAACTCACTGCTATTCAGTTGGAACTGACCCTCTGGATGGTTTTGAAGGCTGTAAACCACACAGGAGGAGATTGCGCATGTTTCTCTCCCATGGAGCCACTGGGGAATTTGAACCATTAGAGATGCCTTGGCTTAGCTGCACAACTCCTTATAGATTATGCCACCTCAGCGCCCTGAAACATAATACAAGCATCATCAAATTGGAAAGGATTGAAATAATACAGAGTATTTTTGCTTTGACAACATTTGCTCTAGTAATGTTTACAGCCTTGGAAACCCTATAGGACAGTTCTACTTGGTGTTACAGGAATGTTTTGACTCAGAATTGACTTGATGGCAATAGATTTGGAGTTGTTTGTTTGGTACAGGTACCAACAACAGATAAAGGCAGTTAAAACCCCCCACCTACATTACAGATCAAAATCCCCCAGCGCTCCCTAAAAGACATCATATCAAAGTGTAAAAAAAAAAATCTCATGATCAGGTAGTGTAGAAAAAGCCCATATCAAGTCTAATTAATGATTAAAAACTCAAAAACCAGGACTAAACCTTTTAACCTCAGTACGAAGTATTTACAAAAAAATCTACAGCTAACAATTTACTTCTAGTAAGACACTGAATGTTCCCTCACTGAGAACAGGAACAAGATAAGGGTGCCCATTCTCACCATTTTTTCCCTCCACAGTCACAGAATCTTTAACAGATGCAATAAGCCAAAAAGAAGCTAATATTTCTTGAGATCAGATAATCCAATATGAAAAAAATTAATTGGGAACACGGAGAAGAAAGCAACTAAGTAAAAAAAAACAAAACAACAAAACAACAACAAAAAAACCCCCAAAAAATCTAGTCAGGTTTCTAAACAATAGAACAGAAATAAGCACAATTGATTCAGAATTTAGAAGCGTGAAAGGTTCATTGTAAAGGAGTTGCTGTTAACATGCATGTGCGTGCACCCCCCCCCCCGCAGCCTTTAAGGTAAATTTAATCACCAGAAAGTTGGGGTTGTTAATGGTTAAAAGATCAAGCCTCTCAGAGAGGAGTGATAGGGAATGGCAAAGGACACACTGACAAAACAGACATTCGGGGGGGGGGGGGAAGAAGAACGAACTGGGGAGGAGGGTAGAGAAAACAGTGCAACAATGAATGAATGAAAACCCAAAATCTCTGTAAATGTTCATTAAAACTAATACAATTTAATAATAATTTTAAAAAAAAATCAAGCCATTGAAAACCACAAGGGTACTATGGTGTATACTACATAAAATACATGAAGCAACAAATGCTGCTATCTTTTTAAAAGGCCAGTATAAATTAATGAAATGATGTACAAGTTGCAGAAAAGAAAGAAAATTAATCTGGAACCAGTAAATTAATATTGGTGGTTAGAAAAGGTTAAGGAAATCTTTAAAGGTTAAGAGGGGATCTTGATAATAAGCTAAACAACAAAATTTTGAGGGATTTAGGTTTATGTTTAATAAATATACAGTAATAAACTGTGAAGAAAATGAATTTATAAACACACAAGTAATTACCATCCTCTTTAATCAGTGCCCTTATTTTGAGTATCATCAACATGATGTGGGATTCCTTACTATCTCATATTCCAGTTCCACTTCTAATTAGCTACTTGTCTCTTAATCATGGTGAAAAATGTTTTCCTAACCTCTGAGGTCAGGTCTAGCAGTTCAGAAGCTAGTGTCTCCACCACTGAGAAACACTGACCTAAAGATCATTTTGGCCTAATAAATTTACTTTAAAGGCAATTCTGGGTGAGTGTGTGTATGCGTGTCTTTTACAATGAACACTTTAAGCTAATAAATTCTTAAACCAATGATGCTTATTTCTGTCCTTTTATTTACAAACCCAACTTTTTCTTTAGGCCATAAAATGACTTCCAGAGACAGTGAGACATATGTGTAAAAAATGTGTAACAAATGAGCTTGCTGTGTTGTAGCTTCATAAATCACTTGACCTCATCTATGCCTTAGTTTCTCCACAGGTAGAATACAGATTCATCCATTCCATATATGTTTTATTTAGCTTCTGCAATGTCTCAGATAGGGAAGCACTGGTAGCCCTGTGGCAAGAAGCTGTGCTGCGATCCTGATGGTACGCGCGTATTTGCGGTTCTTGGGGGCCATCAAGTCAGAAGAGACCCAGAAATGAGCCTCCAGATCAACTTTCAGAGGCTGTAAATCTTATGAGAGGAAACTGCCCATCTCATTCCTGTGGAGCAGCTGGTGGCTTCAAACTGCTTACCTCTGGCTTGGCAGTGAGATAGAGTCTTAATATACCCTACAATAAGGATGATGTTTGAAGGCTGAGTAAAATAAGTTAATTACGAAAGGGTAAATATTACATGACCCCCTCATTAGTAGCCTGAACACCTTATTTGCATGTTTCCACCCCAAAAGTGCTGTTTATATTGTATATCATTAGAAGCTAGCCAATCCCCTTGATGGACAACAAATACCTCATATTTTTATAGTCCTGTGGCACAATCTGCATCATTTTCTTTTTT
>NW_006399853.1:4666749-4675018 GCF_000299155.1 Elephantulus edwardii
TTGCTATTGTGAACAAAGCCTTGATAAACATGGGTGTGAATATATCAGCTTAGATTTTAGTTATGGTCTCTTTAGGGTATATACCCAGTAGTGGAATTGCTGGGTCAAATGGTATATTTGCAACTTTTTGAGAAAGCGCCATATCACCTTCCACGGTGGTTGTACCAATTTACACTCCCACCAACAGTGAGTAATTGTTTCAGTTTCTCCACAACCTTGTCAGCATTTGTTGCTTGCTGTTCTGTTACACTTTGCTATTCTGACTGGGGTGAGATGATATCTCATAGTTGTTTTAATTTGCATCTCTTAGAGCTAGGGATTTTGAACATTTCTTCATGTGCTTGTTAGCCATCTGAATGTCTTCTTTGGTGAAGTGCCTGTTCATATCCTGTGCCCATTTTTCTATTGGATTATTTACCTTTATCTTGTTGTGGTGTGCATAATTTTCAATGTACCTTTGTGATTGGTTCTATTTTAATCTTTGCGATTCATTGTAAGTTTCTCAGTTGAGGTTTTTCCCACCTGAGCTGGTCCCTGAAGGAATGTAAATGACTTCTTGTTTTGATTTCTTTAAAAAACAAAGAAAACAGAGAGAAAGGAACCCTCAACGTCTCTTCTTTTCTCCCTTACATTATTTATATTTTATAGTAATTTTATTTTTGGAAGTCAATTTGATGTCATTGTACAATATTAGACAGTTAGGTAAGGAAGGCATTAGAACGTTTTTTTTTTCTTAGAATCTTAGCTAAATATTTGAGTCTTGGCTGGAAAAAACCCTATTTTAAGGATATGAGATATACTTTCCACATCCATCCAGTCCCTGACTTCTTTATTTCAGGTCATGTGTAAGAGTTGTTGAGTCTACAGTGGATAGGAGAGAATGAGTATTAAAATGTACCAACTGTTCACTTGAGGTTAGGTTGAAATTATCATTTCATTCAGGTCTCCAAGTAACTGTCACAGAAACATTGAACACTCCAGCCAGGTTTGCACTTAAAGTCTTTACAGGGTAAAACTTCCCCAAAGCTACATTTTTATGTTTCATTTTCAGACTGTTGGTGCCACAGGCACAATTAAAATTGGTGAGTAATGCCTGCTTCTCACTTGATAAATAATGTGGATGATCTGTAGTCTGTTCACATCCATGGCAAGGGATTTACAGGCTATTGTGTTCGTAACAATGTAGGTGAAAATCGTAAACATTTATCATTTGCAAAGTTTCCTGCAATTTTCAAAGCAGTGTCAGTTAAAACAGATGCTCTCACCCCTGCCCCCTCAAATAAAGACATTTTTAGATGATTTCTCAGCATTTCTAAAAATCTTTTGTTCTATAGTAAGTTTTAACACAAAATATAGTATCTAAAATGTTATAAAATAGTACATCTAGTTGAAAGTGAATAACAATAGATGAAAAATGTAATGGTTTCTAAATTGATTTTCTATCTTTCTAAGTGCTTTTTAAGGAGAACTGCTTGGCTACCAGTCAAAAGGCTGGGGATTCCAACTCATCCAGTAGTTCTGCTGGAGAAAGACCTGATTGATGAGATGCATCTGTAAAGATTACAACCCAGAAAATCAGAGGGGGCAGTCTTCTTATCAGTTCAAATTCCCTTGATGATAACGACAATTACTAAAAACTAAAAAATTCATTGCTGTGAGGTTGGAACTGACTCATAGTTGACCTTCTGATGAGTTTCCAGAGACTTTAAATCACCTGAGAAGCGATTGCCTATATTTTCCTCTCAGAGCAGCTGGTGGATTTGAACTGTGTGTTTGCCATTGGGTTGGCAGTGCAATCCCTTACTCATTAAGTCACCAGTTGTTAAGTGCCATCAAGTCTACTATGACTCACAGCAGCCCTACGAACAATGGGTCTGAACCCTGCCCATACCTGTGCTCTGTACTCATTATCTCTGACTTAATTGAGCCCACCATCATAGTAAAAAAAAAAAAAATTAAATTAAAAATATGGAATGTTTCATCTTCATGAATTTGCAGAGAAAACCATTAAAGATCAAAACCAAGAAAATTCTTTTGGGCAGTCCTGATTTGTACATGGGGTAGCTATGAGTTGAAATTAACTCAATGACACTCAATGACTTACTAACATCAAGGTAGATCAGGGAATTTGGTGGTAAATTTTCTCAGGGTTGTTAGCATGTTTATTCATTCTCTCCTATCCTCATATATGCTGGAGAAAATTTCCCATATATTTTATTTATAATCTTTACATTTTATAAATATTATCTTCACACAGGGAAATCACTGATTGGAAAGTCTCCAAAGTAGAAAATCTTAAAATAAGATGATTATTTTGTGCAACAATGAATGAATGAAAACCCAAAATCTCTGTAAATGTTCATTAAAACTAATAAAATTTAATTTAAAAAAAAAAGGACAGAAGATGATTATTTTGCTAAGGAAGAAAAGTTCTTTAAGAACTATTATGACTCCTAATAAAGCATTTAGAAGAGAAAGACACGAATCAGCAAATATCACTAACTTGTTATAATGCCTTATAACCATAATGGGGAATGTCAATTTATACAAATTATGAAATGAGTATAGGCAACATTGGGACAGATTTTGTCTGATTTCTACCAATTCCACAAAAGGGTGCTGTCCCCATCAATAACATTCACAGCACAATACTAAGTCTCAGAGAGTATGAGACATGGTTTCCTCCATTCCTGCACCTGTTTCTACTAACACCACCTTACTGTTCTACTGGGTCCAAAATCCATTGCAGTGACCACACAGACATCATAGAGCCAGACTCATGGTTATAAAGTTTATTTAGGAAAGTCAACAGGTTATAATTCAGCGTGGCAGCAGAATGTAATCTTTCAGTCCATACATCTTCTTAAGTGTGGTCACACACAGCCTCTTTGACCTTTAGCCTCACGGTTTAGGAAGTGTTACCAGATTCCCTTAGTTCTGGCACTGATAGTGTCTTCCCTCAGTGTTCTAGCAAGCTTAGGGGATGCTCTCCAGCTCTGATTCCCCAGGGCAGCAGTCCCAAGTCAGCTCTATTGCATGTTGTTCACTGGTTCTTGGCTGAGGTTCTTGTGCAAATCCTGGTCTTATTAGCGCAAGAATCCCTGACCCCAAAGGACTCACACTGCTTCCTCTTCCTTGTTCATGTTAAGATTCCAAATTTCTGCTGCTGAATCAGCTTAGTTCTCTTATAGACTAATGCACTCTATTTGCAGATTCCTGCCTAGTCATGTGGCAAAGTCCAAGTTACTGGTTAGGAAAAGAATTTTGAACAATAGACCCTTGACATCCCACAAATCATGTACTTGACCTCGAGAAGTTCAAGTAGTTGACAAGATGGGGGAAAAGTTGAAATGTATGATGTCATAGGTTGCAGTAATAGAATACATAATAAAAAAAAAGACTTTAGGAAGAAGGGAAACCAAGCAGAGAGTTAAGAGATGTGAACTCTACATAGGACAAAAGGAGAGAGAAGTTAATACATTATTACAAAATATCCAAAGTATAAGAGAAGCTTGCAAATCTGAGAGGACATGGTGGCGGTAGAACTTGAGGGATGAGCAGATGAGTTTGCGTACAATGAAAGGTAGATATATATGACAGAGAGAGGAGGAGGAGTCTGGAAATCTGAGAAAAGTTGAGATGTTTAAACTTGACTGTACTATTCTATATCTTGACTCTTGTATATCTACGACGGGGAGGCTTGTTTCTTGTGTAAAGGTTCAGGCAGAACAGCAGTTCAATGCCAGCTTCATTACATGTGAACTCAGTGATTTAGCTTTGGACTGGAGCTTCACTGTGGCTCAGGCAGAGTTGAGTGCAATGCCATTGCATTGTGACGCAGACAAGGAAGTACCAGTCACAATAACAGTTGCTGACTCTCTGGAGTAAAGGGTGGGGTAGGTTGGCTACCCTGAGGGTTGTTGGAGAGGAAAAAAAACCCCCATTATTTAAGGAGTGTATGGTGTTTTGGAATAGTGATTTTGTGACGGCTCAAAGAATGAATTGAGGAAAGCAAAAATGTATGTCTTTGAGGTAAGTGGAATTTGAGCGTGAGCCTCTCATAGACTTCTGCGTTAGCTAGACTGGGAGTGGTCAAGTCAGTAGAAATGATGGTGTGACTTTCAGAAGGAAAGGAGGTAGAGATAAAATGGAGTATATGTAACAATGGAATTCAGAAGATAAACATGTTCATTGCAGAAAGAAAAAAGAGTCCCAAAACAATAGAAAAATATATGAAGAAGAAAATCAGTACAAAGACCATGCCTCTCTGGAGGTTCAAATCCACTCTGTGGGAGAAAGAAGAACTTTTTCCTCCTGTGTGATTTGCAGCCCCAGAAGCAGAATGGTGGGCCAGCTATGGGGTTGGTTTAACTCCACGGCAGTGAAGTCGCGGTTTTATTTCTCCTGTCTTATTGATACCACTCTTTCTTTCTCTTATCACTTTGATGAGACACCCATTTGCCTATCAGACTAGTTTTTTGATCCCAAGGCTTCATTGGGAGGTAAACTTTTAGAAGCCGGGGCTAGTTAGAGTCGTCTCTGAGGATTTTTCACCCTGGAGCGAAATTCACTTGTGTCTCTTGCGGAAACTACAAGGGTATCAATCTGAAGAAATTGCTGATGGGAGTCTATGGAGCCAAATGAAGACTATGTTGTTGTTGTTATGTACTGTTGAGTTGGAACTGTCCCATAGGTGACTGGACATGGGTTTTCAGAGACAGTTAATTGGACAGGCAGAGATTGCCCATCCTTCTCCTGTGGAGTGGCTGGTGGATTCGAACAGCCTGCATTGGGATTGTAGCACCGCTTCTCACTACTAGGCCACCACAGCTCCCTAGGACCTCCTGATTACTCTGGGTTTTGTTGTTGTAATTCATGGGAGAATGACACTATCATCTCCTGTAAAGATTTACACCCCGAGAAACCCAGTGGAGTTGCATGAGTGAGAATCATAACCTCTGGTCTTAGCTGACCCTCTTTCTAGCAGGTTTTCAGAGAAAGTAAATTAAATTGCACGAGAGATTGTCTGTCCTCTTGCTGAGAAGCTAGTGATTCGAACCAGATGGTCTGGGGATTGTAGCACAGCTTCTTACTACCAGGCCACCAGAGCTCCCTGTCCCATGAGTACTCTGGGGTTTTGTTGTTATTGTGTACTGTCAAATCAGAACCATCTCATAGCTGACCCTCTGGCAGGTTTTCAGAGGCTGTGAATGGCATGGGATTAGACTGCTCATCTTTTTCTTACAGCGCATTTGGTGGATTTGAACTGCATGTCTCTTGGTTGGTAGAGCAACTCCTTACCACTAAGCCACGAGAGCTCCTTAAGTGTAAGACAGGGGTAAGGGAAATGAAAAAAATCAGACTCTTCCCTTTTTTTCTACTCAATCTTCTGTGCTTTAGACGTGCTAGCACCCAGGCAAACCAGAAACACTGACAGGATTTAGACTGAACTAGATTTACTCATCCTTACATGTGAAATTGTGCCAAATGCCACCAAGTAAGAGGAAAGTAGTGAGACCTGCCAGTCTCAGGAAAGGGCAGGAAGATGGAGAACCAATAAAGTGGGCTGGGAGACAGTGGCAGGGGGTCAGGGAAATGATGTCTTTTATATCTTCGTGTTTCATCTAGTTCATTCTGTTTATTGATTTGCTCCTAGATAAAAGTATGATCAGGGAAATCTGGTAGCATAGTCCATAGAGAATTGCACTGTTAACCCAAAGACTGTGTCTCTCCGGTTGTTCAAATCCACTAGCATCTCCCTGGGAGAAAGATTGGGATTCTCTAATCCTTTAAATCTCCTGTGAGATTTAAAGCCTCCAAAAACGTACCAGAAGATCCACTATGAATCAGTTCTGACTTAGTGACAGTAAGTGAGCACCTGCTTTGCTTATTAACTGTAGTCTCTGTCCATTTAGTTGAGGATCTTCCTATTCCTAGACTCTCTGTTGTTGTTGACCTTCGAGTTGAGCATGACACATAGCGACCCCATGAACAAAAGGCCTGAAGCCCCTCTACAGCTATCGACATCAAAGTTCACAGAGTTTCTGGAGGCATGCTATTTAGGAAGTGATGCCACTCCTGCTTCCAAACCTGTCATAGTATGTCATTGTTGTTATGTGCCATTGAGTCACCTGTGATGTATCGTGATCCTATGTATATATTGACTCTCACCTTTTCAAAACTTGATACTATTCTCTAGAGCCTGGCCTCTCCTGATAATATACCCAAATACACATGAGACAAAGTCCCACCATCTTTGCATCTAAGGTACACTCCTGTTTTACTTCTTTCAAGAAAGATTTGTTCTTTTCATAGTATATGGTGAATGAATTCAATGTTCTATATCAACACCGAGAAGAACTTTCCATTACTTTCATTATAATTTCCCAAGAAAGCATTAATACACGTACTGCAACAATTTCTAGAATCAGAAAGCAAATATAATTATCCAATTGTGGGGTTGTTGTTGTTGTTGTTAGCGACCCTATGTACAACAGCCCTAAACCCTGCTCTATCACACTGCCTCTGACACACCCATCCTGATTACCCCAGTCACTGAATCAATCCACCTCATAGAGGGTCTTCCCCTCCTGCGCTGTCCCTCCACCCTCCCAAGCATGATGTCCCTCTCCAAGGACCTGTCTTTCCTTACAACAACATATCCAAAGTATGTCAGACGAAGCCCCAGAATTCTTGCCTCCAAGGAGCAGCCTGGCTTAACCCTCTCCAGGATGAATCTGTTTGTTTTCTTGGCAGTCCATGGTATATTCAATACTCTTCTCCAGCACCACAGCTCAAAGGCATCAATTAAAAACACACCAAAAAACTTCAACCCTCAAGGAACAATGCAAATAGTTCTACTCAGTAGCCATGGAATGACTCCTAACTCACAGTGACCCATGTGCTACTGAGTAGAACTATTTCATGGTGTTTCCAAGGTTATAATCTGGGATCAAAATACGAGAGGCTGGGTCCTTAACATCCAGAAAGGAGAAAGAATTGAATTAACAGGGAAATACCTAGGGAACCTACACTAATTGGAAAGGTTTTTTGAATCTTAGCCCCAACAGTCAGAACCACACAAGCAAACAGTTAAGGATAAGGAAAGAAAAAAGTATGAATAAGATACTCTGACAATACCATTAGTATAGAAGAAATTGGAGTCCCTGACAATACAATTAGTAAAGGAGCTATTGTGAATATATATATATTATAATAAAAAAAAGCCTTATAATTGAAAAGTCCTTCTCTCATTCCCTTTTAGAAATGTCCAAGAATAACAGTGATGACTTTGTGTTTATTGCTTATTTTAACTGTCTTCGCCATCTTACTCCTAGTGGGTAGTCAAACCCACTGCAGATATGAGGCCCACGGGATTATGAACAACATCATTTTTGGTGCCTACAACGACACCATGTGCTTTATCGCCAAGTTCTTCAGCCTCATCTAAAACCACTCAGCTGTGGAGCAAAGATTCCCAAGTGGATGCTCATTTCTCACGTTTTTAAAGAAATGGAGAGATAACATCCTTCCATTAACTCTTCTAAGCACCTTTCATTCAAAGGCTTCCATGCATAGAGCCCTTGATGTGATTTGAGTCATACCCTACCCCAACCAGCTTCACAGACTCAAGGTAATGTCAATGTCACTTTACTCATCTTTCTTGAAAATGTTCTGAGAAAGTGTTGGAATACACTGATGTTCTTGAGCACGTTTGTGAGAATCATCCAGAAGACATAACTATTTCCTCTCTTCTGTTCACATATCTTAGTGAGAAGCAGAAAGTTGATACAGTAGATACATAGTGGGCCTTACTATACCAGTAGCCCCACCTACACATGTGGTAAGAAATTTGTTCAATCAGATGATTGCTATCTATTTAGGCAATATTAGTTTATGTTTGTTTTTTAAAGACTTCTTAGAATTTATATTTTGTTCCACATGTATTTCAGAGTGCCTTTTCTAGACTGTTAAGGCTAAGGAGACATCTGGTACTACAAATAATAGTACTATAAAAGCAAAACCTTCATATAATAATGGTAGTTTGCTACTGAGGTACAAGGGGAATTATTTTCCACGTGACATAGAAACACAATGGGTGACTGGAGTAACAGTCAATCCAAATTACTATTGTTGTCATTGTTGCTGTGTGCCAGTTAAGTCTCTCTGACTCATAACAACCCTATGCAAAATAGCCCTAAACCCTGCTCTAGCCTGTGCCACCTTGCTGTCTCCAACACACCTACCCCCATTACACCAGTCACTGAAT
>NW_006399853.1:4675923-4723575 GCF_000299155.1 Elephantulus edwardii
AAGTCTCTCTGACTCATAACAACCCTATGCAAAATAGCCCTAAACCCTGCTCTAGCCTGTGCCACCTTGCTGTCTCCAACACACCTACCCCCATTACACCAGTCACTGAATCAACCCATTTCATTGAGGGTCTTCCTCTCTTTTGCTGTCCCTCCACCCTCCCAAGCATGATGTCTTCTACAAGGACTGGTCCCTCCTTGCCACATGCCCAAAGTATGTCAGATGAAGCTTCAGAATCCTTGCCTCCAAGGAGCAACCGGATCTCACTCTTTCCAGGGTGAACTCATTTGTTCTCCTGGCAGTCCACGGTCCATTCAGTACTCTTCTCCAGTGCCACAGCTCAAAGGCATCAATTCTCTTTATCATTCCCTATTATATAGCTAAAAAAAGAATTGGAAAATGGTTTATTAACTATTTGTGCATTGTTATTTACCTGAGTGTATATAAAAATAATTGAGAAATTGAATTATGTGCATTATCTTATCCAGAACCTGAATTAGAGAATTAGACCAAATAAAAAAATGATGATGGACTATCTTTGTTCCATTGTCTCCTGTTCATATGGGGCATACCAAGTATTAACAAGCATGTCTTAGTTAGAGGTTGTGATTTGCATATATGGTGTAACTTAGTAAAATCACAAATAACATTTTAAATCACTTAGATCTTCTTTGCATTCCTTCCACCAGGAATTGTGATTAGGGGCTAGAAGTCAATACTAAATGCAAAACCACAGCGAACACAATCATAGTGGATAGCTAAATAGGAGGAAAAGGAGACATTTGCTTTACAATAATTTGAAAAACAACTTGAAAAAAGAAGTATGTCTCAAATAATCACATAAGCCACAACACAAGTCAACACTATCACACTTATAACTATCCCAACATCACCTATTATACTATACAACGGAACTTTAATTAATACTACAAAACAATAGCTTACACTACAAATACCACCAACACCTGTAGTATACACTCCCCATTGAAGACAGGGAATGCCACAAGATTACAACATTCCCATAGATAATGAGATGAAATGAGTGGTAGGAGAATGGTCTAACATGTTTCATTATGAAAATTTTATAACTTATCGTCCCAAAATAGCAAAAAAGTACTTTCTCAGGATTTAATATTGAAATAGTTTGTCAAGCACACATATAAAGACAGTTTAGCTTTATAGTATTCAACTGACAATGTGAACTATTTCCTTTAGTCTTGATGGAAGTAAACTTTCTGTTATCTAAATAGAATTTGGACTCAAATTCAGTATTAGAACTAATCAATAAATTAAAAAAATGTATCTGATGATTTTGCTAGAAACAAAAAGCTTATAGATTTGATTTAGTAGAATCAGCTGCCAATGCAATTTTTCAATCATATGTACACTATGAGTAAAAAAGAAAATAGAGCCTATAAAATTCAAACCAACTATGTCACCCAGCATATGAAACAGTTGTCATAAATTCTACATAGATAAAAATAAAAGTGGAAAGATTACTGATATACCCAGATTTTCAATGGAATATGGCAGTTAACAACTATGTACTTCAGAACGTACATGCTTTATATGGTTTATGTGATGTCATAGTTACACTTATACAAGTGCCTCAATACCAGTTGTAACACTTGACATCAATATTCTTCTGCTATCCTCATTCATTGTCCAACTTTCATATGCTTATGAAGCAATTGAAAATATCTTTACTTGAGTCACATACACCTTGTTCTCTAAACGGACTTTTTCATTCATCAGCACTGCAAAGAGGTCCTTGATAATACATATCCCCAGTGCAGCACATCTTTTGATTTCTTAACTGCTGTTCCTATGTGTGTCGATTGAAAAGCAAAATAAAGTGAAACCATTGACAGCTTCAAACTTTCCCCATTTATCATGATGCTTACTGTTTCAGTTTGGAGGACTTTTGTTGTCTTGATGTTAAGGTGTAGTCCATACTGAAAGCTCTAGAAAGATGAACAATCTCCTCATGTGTGATTTACAGCCTTGGAAAACCCACAGAATGGTCAGCTGTAAGTGGATACTTCTCTACCTAGTCCTGCCTGATCAGAAACATGGGAGCCATCTTAGAATCTTTCCTATTCATCATTTATGCCATTCAATAAAAATCATCAAGTCCTGGTGACCTGACCTCCTTGAATTCATGTCCTTCTCGCCCTTCCTGTCATCTCTACCTCAGTACAAGTCCTCATACATCTGATGTGCAAGCCTAATTTTATAAGACAATGCCCAAATTTCTCCCATGGTCCTCTCACTTTCTACAAAATCTTTTCCTTTTACATTACATTTCCCAACAAACATCTCATTATTCCACACGGACCCAAGCCCACATGGACCCAAGCCCCGACTCTTGGCTCAGTAACTATGGTAGCAATGATGCTGGGGAAGAGAGGGTGTCTGCTTTCATTGACAGCAACAATTCTTTGGAAGTATTGATAGTCTTCAAGATTCCATTTTGTACAAAATGAAGTCCAGCTGTTTTGGGTTGGTACTCACTGTCCTCTTGCCAAAGGAGCTCTAGTGGCACAGTTTCTAAAGTGCTTGGCTTCTAATGGAAAGGTCAGTGATTCGCACCCATGATGGTATCTGCTTCTGTAATGATTCACTCACAGCATTTAGAGTCTCCTGGAGCCGTTCTCCTCTGTCCTTGCAGGATGGCAAGGAGCTGGGATTGACTCAAAAGCTCTGTAAGAATAATTTCTTCAGTCAAACCAGTCTCTAATAATTACATTTATCTGAGAACCTCTTTCTCCCTCTGGTTGTTTGGTTATCTTTTCAGTCCTCTTAACACTTAACCTCAAGGCATTTCCAATTATACTTTATTCCTTTATTGTCCTCTGGGTTCTTATTGCTTATACTGCTCTTTGTTTATTAGAATCCTCCATGGTGATAATGGTTAACATACTAGGTTTTTATCAGAAACATGGGAGGTTTGAATCGACCCAGCAGAACTTTGGAAGAAAGGTCTGCTGATCAACTTCTGAGAAATCAGCTATTGAAAACCTTACAGAGCGTGGTTCTACTCTAACATGTGTGATTGGCTTGACTTGGAATAAACTTGATGGCAATTGTTTGTTTTGGTTTTTTTAAATAACTTTTTATATATTGATGAATATTGAGCTTTGATTCTTCATGTATAGATTTTGCCTCTACTAAAGCCTTTGTTCTGTGAGGGCCAATACGATGTCTTAAGCCTCTAGGTATGCTCAGCCCTTGGCCTGATATGTGGTGAGTACTCTGTAGATGTTTGTGAATTTCTCTCTTCCTTTGAGTCATAGGAGTGCGTTTTTGTGTGTTCTTAATAAATGGGTACAGAGACACTAAAACAAATGAATTATCACATCTAAACTTTAAAGTTATTAAAAGTAAAATTCTTCAAGTCCCACTGAAGGGAATAATTCCTTTTTATGAGGTACCTAGCAACAATTTTTCCTTCCAAGTAATTCCCATGAGTGTGTAACTTCTGTGTCAATGAAAAGTATAATTACTGAGTACAATTACAGTGCTGTGGAAATCAGGAATATTACAATTCATGCGTCTGTGAAATGTCGTTTCAGGGCTCCTGAAAGATACAAGATCAAGACAAAGGAGAACCTGAAAATCTAGGAGCAAAATTTTGGTTACAATAAAGAAATTATTTAGTGACAGTCTGAGGTTATAGTTTTTCATTATCTTTACATATATTCTTTTTTATTTTTTCTTTAAATTGGAGTTCATGAACAGAAATTCTTCTAGTATTTCAATTTTATTTTTTAGCTCTCAACATTGTTTCTTATGTGTTTTCATTATTCAGATGAGAGTTTAAGCTAATACTCTAGTCACCTTGAGTAATTTTTTTCTTGAAAGATCTTAGAAACAGATTACAATCTCCTCTCATATGGTCTCTGAAAACCTGCTGAGGGGTCAGCTATGAGTCCATTCCAGTGTGAGGGTATACAGTAAGAACAAATCAATAGTGACCATTCTTTCAGCTTCTTTGTCACTGGTGGAACATTACGTGCCGGCAGGGCTCCCGTCAATTGCTGTCGAGTCGAAACTGATTTAGAGCTGACTCCACTGAGGTTTCCAAAGGTTGTAAACACACAGCAAGAGCCTGCCCTTCTTTCTCTCATGGAACAGCCGGTGGATTTGAACTGTTAGCCTTTGGCTTGGCAGCACGACTCCTTACCCACTAGCCCATCCGAGCTCCCTAAAAAGTTCTTGTTATTGTTGCATACCATTGAGCTGGGACTGACTCAGAACTGACCCACCAGTGGGTTTTCAGAGACAGTTAATTGGATGGAATGAGATTGCCCATCTTAAGAGCAGCTGGCGGATTTGAACCAGAGTGCCCTAAAAGGTCCTCAGGTGGTGCTAAGGATTCAGACCTTATTAGCAGAAGAATAGATCTGGCTGTTTGTTTTTATGAAGATTATAGCCAAGAAACCCTGTAGCACATAGGGGTCTCTTTGAATTGAAGCCCTCTCAATACCAAGCCGGAGGTGGGTGACTTTAATCTGCAGCCCTCCAGCCTGGTTCAAATTGTTTTCCTGTCAAACATTCTTCTAGGTGGTATAACACTGGTCTGTGCATTGTTGTACAGCGGTAACTCGTGGTTGCTGTGATGCTGAACACTGTGACTCTGACGTGTCAAACGTGGTAATGGGCACCCATGGTGGACAGTGTTTGCTGGAGCTTCCCGACTAAAACCAGCCTGGAAGCAGGAGCGGCATCCACTTCCGAAATGGTTTGCCTCCAGAAACGCTACGAACAGTGCTCAGGCCGTTCGTTCATAGGGTCGCTATGAGTCGTCTATGACTCCACGGCACCTAACAACAACAAGCATTCTGGAACCTGTATGTAGACCAAGAGGCAGCTGTTCAAATAGAACAAGGGGATACTATGTAGTTTAAAATCAGTAAAGGTGAGAATGAAGGCTGTATCCTTTCACAGCACTTGTCCAAATAATCCAAGAAGCAGGACTATATTAAGAAAGATCTGACATCATGATTGGAGAAAGATTCATTAGAAACCTGCTATGCACATGACACTATTTTGCTTGCTGAAAGCAAGGAGGACTTGAAGTTCTTGAAGAACAATTACTGCAACCTTCAGTATAGATTGCACTTTAACAAAGAAAATGGAAGACTTCACAACTGGACCAGTAAGGAGCATCATGATAAATGGAAATTGTCAAGGATTTCGTTTCACTTGGATTTATAATCAGTGTTCACGCAAAAGAAAAAGGAAAAGAAACAGGTGCAAATAATTGGAACACAGAATGTATGAAATATGAATCTAGGTCAAAGAGATTGCCCCTTCTCCCGCAGAGCAACTGGAGGCCTTGAACTGCATGCCTTTGGGATTGTAGCACAGCTTCTTGCCCCTAGGCCACCAGAGCTCCCCTAGGTCAACTAGGAAGTGTAGAAAATGAAATAGAGGATCATAAAGATTGATATCCGAGGCCTTAGTGGCTGAAATACACTGATATTGCTCTTTTTAATTAGACACTCACATGGTATAGTACATCTGGGATAACAACCTGAAGAAGACTTACATATTATATTAATTTAAAAAATAGTATTTCAGGGATCTCTGCTGGCCTAGTAGCAAGAAACTGCACTGTAATCCCAGAGGTACATGGTTGGAATCCACCAGATGCTCTCCTGGAGAAGGAGCAGCAATCTCCTCCTGTCCCAGTCAGATCC
This sequence comes from Elephantulus edwardii, assembly GCF_000299155.1. NCBI lineage: Eukaryota > Metazoa > Chordata > Mammalia > Macroscelidea > Macroscelididae > Elephantulus > Elephantulus edwardii. The sequence goes on from NW_006399853.1 coordinate 4,681,629, forward strand.
AATTTTATGGTATACACACAAAATAATAAAATGAAAAACAAAATAAAACCAAAAACCCCCCTAAAAAATAGTATTTCAAGATCTAGTCTTAAGCACAATGCTAAAGTGATTGAATAATACTCATATGCGCACAAAGAATACTAATTACTTTGAATTTTATTCAAAATTATGCACCAACTGCTTAAGGCAAAGATGAAGCAATTGTAGATTTCTCCCAACTTTCTGCATTCTGAACTAGAGCAAGCATGTCGTCAAGATGCCTTGCTAACTGCTGCTGATTGGAATGTGGAAGACGGACACAGAGAGAGTAAGACAACAGATGAGTACAGTGTTGGTGGTTGAGAAGAGTCTGGAGAAGACATGATAGAATTTTCCAAGACCAATAACAATGTATTCACAGCAGATAGCTTGTTTCAACAACGAAAGCAGCTTGGACCTCACCAAACAGAATAAACAGGAATCAAATTGATCTCCTCTGTGCAAAGAAAGGACATCACACTTGGTGAAGTATCTACTTCTTGGTTCAGAAGTCTCTGGCTAGTGACAAAGAGGAAGGTCCTTGATGAGATGAATTGACCCAGTGCCTGCAACAAATGTCTCAAAGGTCCAATGACTGTGACAAAGGTCCACACAGGGCATTCTCCTGTGCGTGAGGTTATTGCGAGTGTAACTTTCCTGACGGCACCACAACAGGCCTACTTGGTGTCCCTAGGTGCAAGGGTTTTTGTGTTTCGCTACTGATGGAGATATTGAAGGTTTGAGTCCATCCGGGAGTACCCCAAAAGAAGGGTCTTCTGGCAATCTACTTTAGGGGAGAAAAAAAATCAGCCCCTGAAAGCCCAATTCAATACAAAGTTCGACACACGTACAATTGTCACCACAACTGGTGGTTGTTGTTGTGTACCATTGAGTCAGAACCGACCCATAGCTGACCCTCTGGTGGGTTTCTGAAAGCAATTAATTGCACGGGAGGAGATGGTCCATCTTTCTCCCATGCAGCAGCTGGTGTAGTTGGGATTGCAGTCCAGCCTATTGCCCCTACGTCACCAGGGAGCTGTGGTTGTGTTGTTGTTAAGTGGCGCCAAGTCGTAGGTGACTCATAGCAACCCTAAGCACGAAAGTCCTTGACACTTGCTTGCATGACTTTCATCCTCTCTCCTGGTTCATAGAGTTTCCGGACGCAAGCTGTTTACGGAAGTGGATGCCACTCCTGCTTCCAAGCTTGTTTTAATCAGGGAGCTCCAGCCCAAACTGTCCGCATTGGGTAACCAGCCATTAACACATTTAACACATCAGTGTCACAGTGTTCAGCTTCACAGCGACCACAAGTTATCGCTGTACGGCAAGTGGACACACCAGGGCTATATGACCTAGAGGAATGTTTGAACAGACACAATGAAAAACAGGCCTGAGGGCCTTTCAGTACCTTACCATTCTGGCATGCCCAAATGCTGGCAAACTCTGGGCCAGAGACCCCCAGTTCATCTGGCATGTCTGCTCTGCTGACACCCACTTGGGGCAAAAAGAAAGCCACAAGCGCCCGGAGCACCCCATACCTGCCCCTCCTCAAGAAGCCAGAGGCTGCATGCAGCTGATACTGTCTCCCCAGACACTCATAGATGACTTTTATTAGAAGTATAGCGACTGTGTTAACGCCAGCTCTGCATTTCAGGTCAGGTGTCTGCACCTTTTCAGCAACTCAGACCTCTTTTCAACTTGCACTTTTCAAATGTAATTCTCCCATGTATTGAATCCCTTGCTTGCTGCTGAGGCTTTGCTCTGAGAAACATTATGGATGCAGACAAACAACACGGATGCAGGACTTCTGACCATTGCTTGGAAGGTCTCTGGAGCAGTCACTGCAGCGCTTTACGGGCTGCGTCGTTGGATGATTCGCAGGGAGTCTTCCTTCACTGGCCCAGCCCTGCTGCCCTGGCCCTCTTCTCCAGGTTTCCCCAGATCTCACATGAGCCCAATGCGGTAGCTTATTTCCATTCATTCCATTTTTACACTTTCTTGAGTGCAATGACCTACTTAAGTTGAAGGGAAATACAAACCCCTAAGGAAATTCGCTGACAGCTGTTTCCTGGGTAGAATTAGGTTGGGCATGTGTAAGAGAGAGGCTTGTAAGTGGTAAGTATCACTTTGGCTGGGAATGGAAATAAAAAAAGAGGGAGGGGGTGTCAAAGGTTAAAAAGTGTCAGAAGAGATGACTCCAGGGTTACTGTCACCTCAGGCTTAGAAAATCATGAGCAGAGGGGTCCACCTTCCAGCGTGAAGTACACACAAAGCCAAGTGCAAAGGCTTCACAGCATAGGAGACAGTCACAGCTGAAGGCACTTCAGTCAAAGAGCAAATATGAGGCCTGAGTTCCCACCTGAGAGGCTCAGGGAGAGGAGGGCGACTCTGTACTCAGCTGAACACATGCTTAATAATAAAAATGAAACAGTAACAATAATAATAATAAAAGTGTCAGACAACAGGAGTCTTAAGGAAGTGCTTTGATACTGATAGCGGCAGCGAGGGTTGGTGAGGAATCTCTCCCAGGAGCAGAGCAGAAGGGGAGCAGAAGAGGACTTGAGCTTCTGTTAGGCTCCTCCCTCAGCCTCCTGCTTGGAGCCCATACTCCTCAGATAAGGCTGCTCCTGCGTATTTCTCAGTCAATTCTGATTGCTTGTGACCCCACATGACAGAAGGGAATTGCCCTCAGGGTCTCGGAGGCTATAATTTTTATGGGGTCAGAGTTTCAGGTCTCTCTTCTCTGGAGCTGCAGGAAGAATTTGAACTGACAACCCTAAGATCAGCAAAAGATCATGAGCAGAGGAGTCCTTAAACATTGTGCCACTGGGGTTCCTTTCTAAGATGACACAGATGGTTCCTGATTATAAGCATAAGACTTGCTACATACAATTTACAGTTAGGAACCCACCCCGGTAAACCTGTTATATTAAGAATTCAAGGTACATACAATGGTTCATAATGACAAATGGGCACTACTTTGCCCATTTACACATAAACTCATTATTGTTATTAGACTACTGTGTGAAAGATATTTCAGTGAATCTAGAAGTGTTTCTTTTGCACTACATGGCAAACATTTGACAATCTGATACTTGATGTGAACCACACCTGACTCTTTCAATTAATGCCCAAATTTGACTTAAAGACAGACTTTAAGGATGGAACTTGGTTGTGATACTGCCTGTAGGGCAAAAGAATACAAGGGTTAGAACAGGTCAAGTCAGGCTATTACTGGAAATACAAAACACACAAAAAAGTGGAAGGGATGATGATATTCTCACTTGTGAAAGAATGGTGCAGTTTTGAAGATAATTTAAGGCTAAAAGATGACAGGTGGAAAGAACTCCAGTTAGTTGAAACACCTGAATTTCTTTTTTTTTTTAGCTGTTGCAAAAAGCTTTATTGTTTGCAGGTTCTCCAAGGCCAGTGCTGCTTGCATGGCGTCCAGGGTTTTACCCCACTCATCCTGGGATGGCTTCTGGATATCTTGGAAGAGGACTCGGCTGCTGCGCTGGTTTTGCAGCTTCAAGAGCCGCTTGGCACCCTCGCGTTTCTCCTTCGCCAACTCGCGGAAGAAGTGACCCAGCCTTCCAAGGGCACATCATCGCGGTCAAAAGAAAAACCCAGAGAGAGGTAGGTGTAAGAGGCCCGCATGTACAGGTTGACCAGACGCTTGACGTTGGCTTCTGCTTCAGCGGAATAATTTTGACGGATCTGAGAGCTCATAGTTGGTCGAAGTTTTGGGGCTAACAAGCGGTGTTAGCTGGTCCTGAAAATAGGAGATGGTTAAGATCGTCCCGAGGTTACACTTGGAGATGAAGTTGAAGGGTAGTCGGAGGCTGGAAGGGGGGAGTCGCTGGGTCTGTTTGGTCCAGACACTGTTGAAGCAAGAGACAGATCCACGGGACCACTGGGGAACTGAAACACCCAAATTTTTATATTGGCTTGGCCAAGAACTGGCTGTATATGTTAAACAAAATGCCTCATTTTTTCTTATTTGTACAATACATGATTTAGACAAAGGCTAAAGACCCTTTCAGCTTTAAAATACCATGAAATTATTTACCTATGATGCAAGGCAGTTGTTATGTGCTGTGAAGTCGCCTATGACTCGTAGTGACCATATGTATAACAGCTCTTAATTCTGCCCTTTTGAGTACCAATCTCATTGTCTCCAATAGACGTAATCCCATTTTTCCAGTCACTAAGTCAATACATTTCAATTGGGTCTTCCTTTCCTGCACTGGCCCTCCACCCTTCCAAGCCATAATGTCATTCTCCAAGGACTAATCCCTCCTGGCCATGTGCTCAAAGTTTGTGAGGTGGAGCTTCAAAATACTTACCTTCAGGGAGCAGCTTGGTTTCACTCTTTCCAGGACAGACCTATTTGTTCTCCTGGCAGTCCACGTTATGTTCTCCAGCACAACTCAAAGGTATTGAGCCTTCTTCTATCATCCAGTTACCAGGCACTGTTATTTATTAGGAAGCTCTGGTGGCCTAGTGGTAAGGAGTTGCCTTCCCAACCCAAGTGAAGGAAGAATATGGCACCTGCCTCATCACCCCTAAGCTTGATCACTTCCTGAGAAACTTGATAACATCTAAGCTGGTCACATCAAAGACTAGGCCAGACAATGGATACTGATAAGAGTCTGAGCCTGATCCAAGTAGCTAAAAAGCTAACCTAATTAACATGCCAAATTCCAAGAAATACCATCTTAGTCCTCCCCAGGACCCCTATAAAAAGGAACCCCCCCCTAACAGTGCCTGTGTGTGGGCGGGGCGGGTGGGGGGGAACACACACACACACACACACACACACTTCGATCCTGTGGAGCTTTGCGACTGGGTCAATTGGTGTCCTTTTCAGATCATGCAATAAAGGTCTGTTCATTTCTTGGGACCATTTTCTTTATTTCTCTCCCTCACGCCCTTGCACTTTTTTTTTTTTTTTTTTAATATCTAACATATGGTTCCCTGACCGGGAAACGAACCCGGGCAGTGGTGGTGAGAGTGCCGAATCCTAACCACTAGGCATGTGGTTTGAATACACATGCTCCTTAGTTGGGCAATCTCCTCCTGAATTACCTCTGAAAACTCACTGGAGGGTTAGCTATGTTACAATTTAATGGCACATAGCAACAACAACAATTATTGTCAACAAGTAGGTAATCTGAAAAAACAAACAAACATAAAATAAGTAGATAATTTGTCTTTTATAGTGAAGGTATTTTGTAGTATGGAACATAGAAAAGATTGGAGATCTCAATTACCCCTAAAACATGACTGGCCCTGCGTCTCTGAATCATGGACAGTATTTGGTTATAGTCTGTGGAGTTCCTTTAGGGTATACTTGGAATGAGTTGTAGACCTCTTCTTCCTCAGTATTCAGTCCCATGATGCAATCTTTTCCTTATCTGTTTGTATAGTATGTTGGAAAACCAACATCCTCCATGACTTAACAGCCCAGAAACTCCCGGAAGAGCCCTAGCTTGCAATTGCTACTCCTTTTCACTCAATTGTAATGGTGTGAAGGCTGCATTCCTTGATCCTCTGCAACAAGTGCTTCAAATCCTCCTCATTTTCATCAAGAGAAGTTGTGTCATCTGCATAACACAGGTTTTTTATAAGTCTCCCTGTGATTCCAATGCCACATTACTCTTCCTAGAGTCCAGCTTCTCAAATTGCTTAGCATGCAGAATGAATAGGTATGGAGAGAGAATACAACCCTGACACATTTCCTTCTTAATTTTAAACCATGTAGCGTTTAGTGTGTGCTCTGTTCTTACAGCGGCCTCCTGGTCTAGGTATAGGCTTTCCTACTAAATGCTCTGAGATTTCCATTCTTCTCAATGTTAACTATAACTTGTTATAATCCACACAGTCAAATGTCTTTGCATAGTCAATAATCTGTGGCCACCTTGCAGTTAAGTAACAAATTGTTGTTGTTAGGTTTCATAAAGTCATCTGCAACTCAAAGCTACCCTATGAAGAACAAGTTTTAACATTGCCCTATCCTCCACTATCCTAACAATTGTGAGTATGCTTGAGTCCATTGATACAAATAACAAATTGACCTCCAAAATAATGTTACCTGTAAGCTCTATTCTCCTTTAAATAGGTCACTTAAACGAGGCCAGAGAAAGAGAGGAAGACAGATTGACACAATGACTGTAACAATGAGTTCAAGTAGATCAGCGATCTTGATGTCTCAGAAAAGGGCAAGGTTCAGTTCTGTTGTTCTTAGGGTCGTGTGAGTCGATTAGGGCCAGTTTGATGGCACTTAACAACAACAACAACAGAGATCAAATGGTCAACAACTACTTTAAAACAAAGATGAGAATGTAAGGGGGTAGGGAAAGGAATGGAAACGGTGTCCTGAATGTTCTGCACAATGAAGAACATACCGCCAGTCCAGTAGCACCTGTGCAAATGAAGCCAAATCAGGCAATAATATTTCATTCCGTTGGGCATAAGGGCACCAGGAGTTGAAAAGGAATTGACGGAAATGGTCGATAATTTCATCATACAATTTCCCGCAGCCAGGAAATCCAAAGAGGTGTTAGGAAAATCTGTAGTCAGGAACCTCTCTCCAAAGTGTTGAAAAGCCAATAAAATGTTGAAGCCTAAAGTGTGCCTGACCCAAGCCATGGTCTGTTCAGTTACTTGCCATACATACAAAAGTTGGACAGTGAATGAAGAGGACAGAAGAAGAATGGATGGCTTTGAGTTGTAATACTAAAGAGGAGTACAAAACATCCAATGGACTGTCATGAAAACAAACATGTCCCTCTTTTAAAAAATATTTACTTTTTCATTCGTCATATATTTTCTTCCCCCATTCTTTCCTCCTCTCCCAGTCCACCCTGAAATGCTCTCCTTGCTCCAGATTGTTTTCATACATATAATGCGTAATCTTATATTCCTTTCAGACACTTCTTCCCCTCATCTGTTCTAATGCAGTGTTCATTATCTATCCACTCTCCATTCTCTCCCCAACCCCTTCGTGTCTGTCTTATTTTATAACAAGGATGTTATGTAGTATTTGTCCTTTTATGACAGAGATATTTCACTTAGCATAATATCCTCCAGTCTCCTAAGTTCATTATTGTCATTGTGTGAATGTACCATAGTTTTCCCTACCCATTCATTTGTTGGCGGGCACTTAAGATTGCTTCCACCTCTTTGCTATTGTGTATAACGCAGCAATAAACATGGGTGTGCATTCATCTCTTTGAGTAGTGGCTCTGATTTCTTTAGAGTATATTCCCAGTAGTGGGATTGCTGGTTCAAACGGTATTTCTATTTCCAACTTTTTGAGAAAGTGCCATACTGCCTTCCACAGTGGTTATACCAGTTAACATTCCTACCAGCAGTGAATAAGGGTTCCAATCTCTCCACAACCTCACCAGCATTTGTTGTTTGCTGCCCTGTTGAACTGTGCTGTTGAACTGTGCCCTGTTGAACTGTTGCTGGACAAACAGACCTTTTTTAAAAAAAATTATTAACTTCAATGAAAATTTACAGAGACTTTGAATTTCCATTCATTCTTTGTTGCACTTTTCTCCCCTCCCAACCCTCCCCCCTAGTACACTACCCTCTTGGAAAAGTAAAAGAAAAATTCTTTTGTTGTTTTACAATCCCTGCCCCCAGGTCCACTCCACTATGCAGCCTTCGCTCTTGACTCCTGTCATGACAAAAATACCTAATCACATATCCCTCTTAAACAGTTTCTCCCTGAACCCAGTGGTCTTGACATCAAGACTGACAGGCCCCTGGAAATACTCACTCTGACAAATGCCGTCTTGGAGCCCTAGACACCTGCTGCTATAAGATGCTGAACTTGAGATGAGTGGAAGAGTGGGGAAATGATAGGGTTTTGTATAAACATACAAAAATGCATACTGGTTTGTAAAGAAAAAAAATTTTTACTAATAAATTGTTGATAATATGCTAAAAAAAAAAGTTTCTCCCTCATCTGTTTCAATGCAGTACACATTATTGAATCCATCTTTCTCAGTCTCCCCCAACCCCGATGTCAGTCCTGTTTGACAACAGTGGCGCCATGTAGTACTTGTCGTTTTGTGACTGAGATACTTCACTCAGCATAATGTCCTCCAGCGTCACTCATTTTGAATAATATTCCATGAGTTCTTTGTTTTACAATGCAGCATAGTATTCCATTGTGTGAATATACCTCAGCTTCTCTATTCATTTGTTTGTTGATGGGCACTTATGCTGTTTCCAACTCCTTGCTATTGTGAACAAAGCTGCAATAAACATGGGTGTGTAAACATTCTTGAAAAGAAACTTCAGGTGGAAGATAAGGCTAATATGGAAGCCATAAAGGCACAGCCCCACTCAACAAGATGTATTGGCACAGTGGGCTCACTTGAGGCTGAGATGATGAGAATGACACAGGAGAGGGCAAGGTTCACCTCCATCATTCAGAAGGTCACCATCAGTTACAGTCAACTCGATGGCACTTAGCAACAGCAGCAACATCATTATTACAGCTGCCTGCCAGGGGCACTGGACTTGACTTTGTAGAAAAAACCAGTAAGTATTACATAGTTAACTCCTCAGTTGCTCATAGTCTGGTTATGGAATCAGAAATAAATGTACAGCTCCAATAGTATATCTAGGAACACTGATGGACACATGCAAAGGGTCACATGCTATTTGGAGGAGTAGAGAGAACCAGAATTCTTTGCAGACAAGATTCTGCTGTCCAAGCTGTGAAGGTAGAAAGAATAACCTGTGTTTGTAGATGGATGTGTGTATATGCTGAAAAATCATGCTGGATTCAGTGGGATTATTTGTGAGAAGTGAAGATTTGTGTGAGATAAGGTAGTGAGTACAAGTCAAGGGTGTTGTTGACAAAGAATAATTAAACTCCAAATGCTGAGGAGCTTCTCTGTAAAGATAAATGGGAAATGAGGTTGAAAGAGAAGAGGGTAGGGGAGCTCTGGTGGCCTAGTGGCAAGGAGCTGCAACTACAATCCCAGAGGCGCACAGTTCGAATCCACCACATGCTCTGCCGGGGAAGGAGGGATAATCTCCTCCTGTACCAATCAGATCTGATTTGACGGTACACGCACACAAAAATAAAATTAAAAAAATTTAAAAAAAAAAGAAAGAAAGAGAAGACGGTAATGGCGAACACCTCTCACCGAACTTCTGATGTCCCTGAAAGGATTTTGGATTTTATTCTGTGGGCCATTAGGAAATGACTGAAGGGTTTTGAGCAGAGAGTGATGATGACAGCTACGTTCAGGAGGATTAATTTGTCTGTTGTGCACAGGGTTCATTGGAGGTTAGGAGGAAATGGGGAACAGAAGAATCAAATACAAGGTTACTGTGGTTGTTCATGCTTCAGTGGTGGAAGCCTAAGTGTTGGGAGAAGATGGAAGGTAAAATAATGAAAATTGATGGACATAGAAGCCTTGAGTGGAAGTTATTTTAAAGGCAGTGATTTTTTAAAAACCTTCACTTTTAAAGTAATAGCGCAGTATCTTATCTCTTAGGCAGATAGATGTGGGCTTAAGAAAGAAGAGAGGACTAAGATTTAGAAGACAGAAATCTAGACATGATGGATGAAATATTGGTAATGGACTAGTGTTTTAAGGGAAAATGGTGGCAAGAGAAAAGTCAAATATTGAAGGCAGAAACTTCTCTTTTGTTGTTCTAAAATTTTTTTTAAGACAGTCTCCATTTCCTAGCAATGTTATAAGTAAGAGTTCACAGGTCCACAGGCTACTCTGGAGCTCAGTGCTCTTAAGAACTGTTTCTTTATTAGATTGATTAGCCAAGGATTTCTTGTTGTGTTGGCTCCAGTCAAGCCAATCTACCAGTCTCTGAAAATCAGCCTCACAGGCTTGGTTTTTCTTGTTACTTTTGTTCCATTTGGTCATAAAGATATCCTGATTTGGTGGCATTGTGTAGATGTGTTTTTGCATCAGATTTTTATTGTATTTTGATTACTGTCTTTCAGATGTAAATCACATCTATTACAAGTATTTCTACTACCTTCAGCCCTCAGGCCTGGATTTAATTGGGTTTGGGATGGACATTGTTCTAAGTAACACATCACTGGTCTGTCAGTTTGCTGTACAGAGGCAATTTGGGATTGCTGTGATACTGAGCACTGTGACACTGATGTGTCAAATGCCATAATGATTATTCATTGTGGACAGAGTTTGGTAGAGCTCCCAGATTATGATAGGTTTGGAAGCAGGAGTGGCACCCACTTCCTAAAAAGCATGCTTCTAGAAACTCTATGAATTTAGAGAAATGACAATAGTTGTAACAGGGTTCAGGTCTTTTGTTCATAGGATCTCTATGAGTTGTCCTTGACTCGATGGCACTTAACAACAGACGACAACAACAACAACATTCTATATTAACCACATAATTCTCGAGTATCTGAAGAATTGAAAATTCTTGATATTCAGTATATAATGATGCAACCAAGAAGAGAGTGTTGAAGAGAGCAGAAAGACCAATTTATAGAGTGTAAAAAAAGGACAAAAATCATTACATGAATTCTTTTAACATCACAAATGATATCAGTCTTAGCACTGTCAGCATTGTGGGCCAGATAAGTATTTTTTTTTTAAATGACTAAATCTAGCCTTTGCCTTTAATTTTTCATGGCTGATTTCTGTGGAAGAGTTTTGTATATCTTCAATAAAAGAATGTAACTCCCTCCCCTTCTCCATCCATCTGGATCTTATAGTAGCATCTCTCCTCCCTCCCCTAAAGCCAACAGCCAATCCTGTTTGTTTTTCTCTAGGACTGATATTATACATCAAGGGGGGATCTACAGATATGGAAACACAGAGCATTAGAAATGAGTTTCTCTTCCACGGGCAGTAGTTTTCTTAACCTTGAATGCTGCTTCATTCCAACCCAACCTGTTTTGATTCTGCCCATCCTTGAAAAGCTTGCCCCAGTTTGAACACTCTGAGAGGTGAGCCTTGACCAGTTCAGCTCCAAAGTTCTTGTTCCTTTTCGTACTTTCGGGAGTTTATATAGTTCATCTCAGTTATGTGATGTGTGCCACAACACCTCTAGTTGTGGTTATGAACAAGTATTTCTCTGTTGGACTATAATATCCCGAGATCAGCATTTATGGATCTTTCAAATTCTCTGGACACTAGGTACTGCATATCAACCAGCATTTATTGTGCATTTAATGCTCTCTCAAGGTTTGTTATGAAAAATAATAAACATATTTATTGTACAAAGCTGCTTTTATTTGGACTTGCCCTTTCTTGTAGCTAAAAGCACCGTAACTAATCCAGAAACCAATCAGTGAAGAGTTGTGGAATGGGAACAGGGAGCTTTCCACATTTTATTTCAGCCTGGAGAGCATGTGAGGGCCAATGGCTGAGAAAATGGAGGGAGGTGAATATGTGTAAAAGCGAAAGATAAAGGAGTGAATGTGTGTGGGATGGGGAACTTGGAGAATATTTACTTAGATAATGAGCTCCATGCAGTGTTACTCCAAGTTGCTGTACGCCCTTTTATAGATTAGTAAAAGACCTAGGGATACTCTATTTCCTAAAATTTAACTCACTTTCTCCAAACCAATGCTTCTTAACAGGAAATTTGATTTTATTCCTCATAGATAAAGAAAATAGTTTTTAGTCTACATTTGGGTCAAAAGCAATTTTGGCAGCACTTCAGACACTGCTCAGGGCATCAAGAACCAGAAGCTTATCTTTGTGAATATTTTCCCTCCCCTGCCTATTTCTTTTCCCTCAATCCCCGGTATTTTTTCTGCTCTCACAGTCCTTTGAATTATGCCTCTTTTTAAAAATTTTGAGTTTCCATTTATTTTTCAGCTCTCTTCTGTGATTTTCAAAGTTTTCTTATCTGGGTCTTGTTTCATTCCACTCTGGAAGACAGTCGTATTTCAACAACTCATATTGATGAGATGTGAGTCAGAGCCTCAAGTAGAAAGAAAACTGTTTGGTATGAAGGAATCTTATACTAGGGTGCAGGAGATAAAGGAGAAGGAGTGGCAGGGTGGGGGGGTTGACCTTGATCAATCTTGACTTCTTGGAGTTAGTTCCTTTATCTCCACCTCACCTTATCTAAGGAGAAGGAGTTGACCAATGTTTTGTCAGACATTATCACACTGTGGGCTTCTAGAAAAAAAAATAACTCTGTGTAAGAAGTGAAGCTTTCATAGTTTGTTGGGAGACTTGCTTAGCAAAGTTGACCATGTGCTGAGCTTGTACAGTACTGCTGTGGGGACAGCCTGCTTTTTGAAACAGTGTTCTCAATGAGTGTCCTTTGGATTTTTGGTGGTCTGGCTCACTGCTTCATTGTGACACAATTTTCTGGAACTCAGTCTTCAATTTGACAATCACCAAGGTCTGACCTACTTTGGAGGCAAAAATAAAATAATACAGTTCATAATAACAGCAACCAAAGGCTATCAGGGCTAAGTGACTTTATTTCCTACTGAAAACCAACACTGATTTGGGGTGAAGTTGCCAGAATAGATTGCTCTAGCAAGAAAGAACTATTTTCTTTAAAGTCTGCATATCCCTTAACTATTTTATTGCTGTTGAAACTGTAAACAGACATCCCCAAACACTTGCTTCACTCTGTTTGCTATAGCCTTCAACACTTTAGGTCTGAGAACTTCCCAACAGGGAGATAAAGGGGCATAACACATACAAGTTGTATGTTTCTTCTGGAGAGTAGGCCTTCATCAGATCCGCCCATGGAGCAAACCTCCTAATAATAGCTCTTGCACCCTAACATAGCAATAACCATACACGTCATCTCAAGCCTTCTCAGATGGGCCAATCTGCAGAGGACTTCATGAAAATCCGGTGGCCAGAAGAGAAACGACTTAAACCTTATGTGTGGTTGGTTGTATACTGTTGAGTCAGAACCGACCCATAACTAACCCTCCAGTGGGTTTTCAAAGGTAGTTAATAGTGTGGGGGGTTAGTGCCCATCTTTCTCTCACGGAGCAGCTGGTAGGTTTGAACCATAAGCCTTCAAGATTGCAGTGCAACTTCTTAACAGTAGGCTACCAGAGCTACTTAAACCTTATATGAAAAACAGAAAATCCCAAATAGATGTAGCAAAGGAGGAAAAAAAAAACCCCACAAACCTACAGAAAAAGTCAACTTAGGTAAGCAAATTGCATGATTACACCACACTTATAGTAATACCCAATTATAAATCTGTTAAAAGTCCCAAGAAGGTATCAGGCCAGGATCAAGGTCAAAGGGAGAACAAAGGAATAGCAACATGTCAACAAAGAGAGTGAACAGCCTCAACTACCAAGGAGTGCCCCACCCTTCCCTCTCTAGAAGACCATCCACCTGGCTAAAAACACAATGGAATGTTCCTTCCTTCCCTCCGTAAAGACCCTTACTATAAAACCTGCCCTAATCCACTTTAGGCTGTGGTATTTTGCTGGTCTGTCCCTCTGCCTGTTTCTCTACAGACCAAGGAATCCCGCTTGGGAGACCCCTTAATAAAGCTTCTTTAGCTTCCTTTTTTTCTCTGGTCCCTTCCTTGAGTCCTTGGCTTTACAACCAGTGTGAAGACCTAACAGAAGGGTCTTTTGAGATCTTCTAAGCCACCTCACTTTGAATAATGAAATAGTTTTTCCAGTATTCCACCTTGAGTGAGTGGTACAGAAATGGCAAAGCCAATCAAGTTCCTTTCTTGTATTTTCTTCCTGTTTTTTTTTTGTAACAGCGGAGTCTACTAAATGTTTCTCATAGACAAAGCAAAATTTTCTTCTATACTTTCTACCTATTGGAGGTAGAAAGATTCCAGGGCTGGCTGATTTCAGTGAAGCTCTCACAGACTCAAGTTCTTTTTGTTATGAGTATCTTTAACTAAGGGAGCTCTGGTGGCTTAGTGGTAAAGAGTTGTGCTGCCAACCCAAAGGCTCATCGTTCATATTCACCAGATGCGTTTGGGGAAAAAAACTGGGCAATCTCTTCCAGTGCAATTTATTGTCTCTGAAAACCTGCTGGATGGTCAGCTATGAGTCAGTTCTCACTTGACACTACAAAACAAGAACAGCAACAATCTTCTCTAAGCATCAAGTCTTTAGTGTTACTGGTCCCTACTGTTACACTAGTTAGTAGCTCTTTTTGTGTGCATACATGTCTATAACCATGGTTATGGTCTTCAGTATGTTGTTATTAAGTACCAGTGAGTGAACTATGACTCATAGCAACTCTATGAACAACAGATCTCAATCTTTCCCTATCTTATGCCATCATCATGATCTCTGTCAAGCACACATCCATGGTTGCAATCACTGTATCAATCCATCTCTTTGAAAGACTTTCTATCTTTCACTGATCTTTTACCTTTCCCAGCTTTACGTCTTTTCCCCCAAAGACTTGTTCATCCCTCCTGACAACATGCCCAAGGTATGTGAGATGAACTTCCACTATCTCTGCCTCTAGGAATAACTTGGTTCTTTTGGCAGTTCGTGAGTTATTAATATATAGGATTCAATATGGCAGTTCATATTTTCTAATTCCTCTACCAGAGTCTAAGTATAAATTTCAAGTCACACGTGCAGCCTAAAAGCTTTCCCTTACACACGGGGCTTCCATACTGCAGAGCTCTAGGGTTCACGTGCGTGATGACGAATGGCACCTCCAGCTGGGCATTGTAGTAGGCTAAGTACCAAGACTTCCTTAAGAATGTAAAGGCCCGCAACCAGAATGACTGGTAACCCCAAGTCTCTGTGAACTTTCATTAAAATTTGAAAGAAAGAAAGTTAAAGGACAAAAAAAAAAGTGCAAAGGCCTTGGGATAGCCTCTGACATTTTTCTCCTGGTCAGTTTACTCTTTAATAAATATAAACACACACACACACACACACACACACATATGCTGGAGAAGATCAAAAGAAGAATCAAGAATGGAACTTTTGTCTTTGGGCTCCAAATTAGCAAAGTGGTTCTTGGCATTTGGAAAAGATTTTGATAGTCACCAGCTAGCAAGAGAGCCTAGAGAAATAAATAACATCAAGAAACTTAAATGGTAATGATAACTCTAATTTTCTGTTGTATCCTTTCCTCTTCCCCCCAACCCCAAGAACTAGTATTTATTATCAAAGTCATATTTGGTGTCACATCCTTTCCTCTTTAGACTTCCAGATGAGATGCCAATTTAGCAGGCTGATAGAAACCTTTCCTTCTTCTCTGGTGAGGGAAGCCAAATAGCAAATTTAATAATAATAAACCAAATGCTATTAACAGGATATAAGGGAGGCATAATACAAGTTAGAGTTCACCCTAAGGCACTAAGGCATTCTCTAAGAGTCAGCATTGTTCTTTGTATTGGCCGCCTCTGCAAAAGACTTCCCCATGATCCTTTTTTTTTGTTTTCAACTCTCTTATGATTTTCCTTTGTCTACCTTCCTTATGATTCTCAGTAAATACCTAGAGAGGCATGGCTTGAGGCCTTCAGTCATGGGAACTGCTGGCCCCCTGTTTTTCACACTGTTCTATATCATTCCTGGTAGTCTGTCTCATTAATAATTATAAAAATACATTGCCCTCGGTCTGCAACACTCTGGAATGTTCTTATCCTTCACTCTGCCTTCTTAGTTTCTTGGCATACTTGAAATCTCATTCATAAAATCTTCCTTGATTATTTCTGTCCCCAAATATGATCTCTTTTCTCAAGTCTGAGTTAGTATATCAGAGTCTACACTCTAACGTGAGGATTCACTAAACATAGCTATGCGCTATGAGCTTTCTCCTTACATAGAGAAAGGATGAATAATGGTTTGAGAGTTTATCTGGCATGATTTGTATTGCTGAAAATTTTTTCTACTCTTCGGTTCTGTCTTCCCATTGGAGCTAAAATTTATCTATTTATTCAGGGGGTTTCACAGAATCCAACTGAAGAGGAAAGATTGATTTCACTTCTTGGATTCCAAGATAGGCTTTCAAAGTGCACTTCAGAGACAACAATTGTGACTTTCATTTGCAAGGTTTTTATGTGCAGAGGCAGCTTCTTTAAGAGAGGAGAGATTTGTGGATTCATCAGGGGCCAAAACTAGAGGGCTGAATGTTAGCAATAAAAGAGGGAGGGCTAGCAAGAGGAAAGGAGTCTGACATAAGGGCAATTTTTCATCGTATAAGAAAGTGGTGAGAACTCCTTCCTGGGCTGGGAGAAAACCAGAGGAGAAAAGAGAAAGACTTTGACTGGATCCCTGCGGAGGATGTGGGAACAGAAGCTCCTTCAGTGCGTTGATGATCTAGGTGCAGAAGGGACACTTCTTTTCTCCACCTCGAAGTCTTGGAGGAGAGCACCTCGCAGAGTGGATCGTACTGAATGTCTATATAGAGCTTCTTGTGTCGCAAGCAAATCATGTCTGAATGACTGCATGGATCCATATGCATACCTAACATTGTACAGCATGGTAGACAGACAGAAGTCTGTGTGCATTAATAGCAAAGGGTTAGTGGCATGTTCTTAGACACAATAGACTATTTACACTTTTGTCTTTTTTTTTTTTTTTGGTTAGTTGTCTAATGTCTGAATTAGTATATCAGAAACCATACCCACTGCCAGAGAATTCAATTTTTTTTATTTTTTTTTTAATTATTTTTTATTATTTTGTGTGCGTGTACCGTCAAATCAGATCTGACTGGTACAAGAGGATATTGCGCCTCCTTCTCCGGCAGAGCATCTGGTGGATTCGAACCGTGTTTCTCTGGGATTGCAGTGCAGCTTCTTGCCACTAGGCCACCAGAGCTCCCCTGAGAATTCAATTTTTATTCACCCTACAGCATAGAGAGAGAGAGTGAGCAGTTGGCCTAGAGGACAGAAAGTCATGCTCCTAAGCCAAAGGTGGGTGACTCTACTCTGTGGCCCTCGGGCCTGCCTTTAATTGTTTTTTGGTGAAACATTCTTTTAGGTCATGTAACCCTGGTATGTTCACTAACTGTACAGAGGTAACTCGTGGTTTCTGTGAAGCCGAACACTGTGACACTGATGAGTCAAATGTGAGAATGGTTACCCGTGGGTGACAGTGTTTGGTGGTGGAGCTCCCAATTAAAACAAACTTGGAAGCAGGAGTGGCATCCACTTCCATAATAGCTTGCCTCCAGAAACCTTATGAACCTGGAGAAAGGATGAAAGTTATACAGGTGTCCAGGAATTTCGTTCACAGGGTCTCTATGAGTCGCCTACGACTCAACGGCACTTAACAGCAACACAACATGTAACAGGAAGCTCTGGTGGCTTAATGGTAAGGAGTTGGACTGTCAACACATAGGCTCTTGGTCTGAATTCACTAGTTGCTTGGCTGGAGAAAGAAGGGTAATTTCCTCCTGTACAATTTGTTATTGTATACTGTTGAGTTGGAACCAACTCATAGATAACCCTCCAGGTGGCTTTTCACAAGCAGTTTAATTGAAAGGGAGGAGATTGCCCATCTCTCTCCCTCATATTAGATGGTGGATTTGAACCATGTGATTTTGAGATGGCAGTGGGATTTATTGTGTGATTTACTGCTTATGAAAACATGCTGGAGGGTCAGCTATGGGTCAGTTCCAACTCGTGGCTACATAACAACTACTACAGAAGAGCAGAAATGCCTCCTAGGCTTTCCAAGGCTAGAAATCCTTACAGAAGCAGACTTCCATATCTTTCTTTCACAGAACACTGGAGAGCCTGAACCACTGACTTTGTAGTTAGCAGCTTAAACCACAAGGATTACTGTTTTTATCTGATCCTTTCTGACCATGTCTTCCCTGCTCAAACCCCAACCGTACGTCACTTACTCACGAAACGTCATACTCCATTGCTTTAACACTCTGTCTTCTAGTCTTCCTACTTATACAGTCTATTATTCTTACTAGTCGCCATTGATCTGAGTATGATCATGGTGATGCCATGTATGCAGAGAAGAACTGCTTCCCTCTGTTAAACAGGACTCCCAGTCAGTTCCTGAGTGAAGCTCCTTTCTCTGCACTTTGACTGTTTCTGGCTCCTTTTTTGCTTCTCTGTCTTTCTCTTATTCCCATTTGGCTTGCATTTGACTTCCTCCAGAGACCCTTCATCAATTTTCCAGACTGGAGGTTGACCTCCGGCATTGTTGTTACCTCTGACACAGGATTTAGTAAATGATGCCTTTAGTGACTGTTAACAGAATACAGGAAGAGCCCTGCTAGTGCAGTGGTTAGGGTACTCAATTGCTAATTGCAAAGTCAGTGGTTCAAACCCATGGCTTCTCTGGAGTCAAGGATAAGGCAGGAGGCTGCCCTCTTTCGTAGATCTATAGCACTGGCAACCTGGTGGGCAACTCTACTCTGTCCTATAGGGCTGCTGTGGGTCCACATTGACTTGATGACTCTAGAATTTTGGTTTTGTTTTCTGAATATAGACTATCTCCTGTCCTTGACTGTCAATTCCTTGAAGGCAAGGGCCTTTTAGTTCCCTGGGTCTGCCGTAACAAAAGACCACAAAGTGGGTAGTTTAAAGAACAGAAATGTATTCTCTTTTAGCCCTGGAAGCTAGAACCCTAAATATGGGTATTGGCTGTGTTGATTCCTTTTGAGATGCTTTGAGAGGAGAACTCTTCCATGCCTTTTTTTTGAGCATCTGGTGAAAGTGAGGTGCCCAATGGATGCCTGCTGTGAAAATTGCCAAGATTTGAGTTGACATAATTCTGTTAAGGCAGCGTTAGGAAATGGCTTCCTCCCTCTGGTCACTGCTCTGTAGGAAGGGTAGAAGACAGTCTATTTAAAGAGTTTTCTTCTCTAAAGTTCTTTTTAATAGGGGCATGAGGGATATTCTGAGTAATTTCGTACTCATAATAGTTAAATATTGTTTATAAATAATTCACATTTTATTTCTCAGAATAGATTCAAGGATATCTAGAATGATAAAATAACTCAAGCTCACTTGTATTCTGACATGATTCTTATCTGGGAGGCCGCCAACCTGCTGAGAATGATGCCTAACTTACGTTTTTTAAGATCCACAGAGCAGAGTGAACCATTCTCTCCATGTGCCCTTTATAGTCAAATTACTCACACATTTGTAAAAGGCTTCTGTGCTGGCCTAGTGGTAGGCAAGTGCTTCTGACTCAAAGGAGTCTGGTTCAAATCCATTAATGTCTCTTATTGCCAGTGATTTGGGAAAACGCTGGTCCCCATTCGAGGATTAGTAAGTCTTCTTTTCCCTTATGTTTTCTGAAAGTGCTTGTAGAGAATTGGTCTCATTTCTGGCTTAAATTTTTGATGGAATTAACCAGTGAAGACACCTGCTCATGGTACTTTCTGTTTTGGAAAGTGGTTCATTGCTGATTTAGTGTCTTTAATAGATACAAAGCCAAACCTTTACTGCAGTCGAGTGGAGTATGACTCACTGCAACCTCCCATCGAGTTTTGGAAGTGGTAAGTCTTACTGAAGACCCTCTCCTTTGTCTGGTGGAGCTTCTGTTGGACATATTGTTCTTAAGCATGGTTCAGTTCTCTTTGACTTATAGGGATCTTATGAACAACAGTTTGAAACCTTGCTATCTTCTCGTGCTATCTTCTCACACTCTACATCATTTTCACTTTGTTGTAGCCACTGTGCCAATCTATCTTGTTGAGGGTCTTCTGCTCTTTTGTTGACTTTGTACTTTTGCATGCATCATGCCTTTCTCAAGAACTGACTGGCATCTTCTGACAATATGCCCAAACTATAAGGTGAAGATTTGTCATCCTTGTCTTTAAGAAGTAATACCACCCCAATAGGAATAGAACTATTCAAAATACTGCCTTCTCCTTGTATGACTTTCAGTAGATTGTGTCAATTTCATCTAAGTTATCAAATTTACGGACATAGAATTGTTCATAGTATCCCCTTATTATCTTCTTACCATCCAAGGGGCCAGTCATGATAATCCATCTTTATATATAGATATAAATAACACAGGGAGCTCTGGTGGCCTGAAGAAGTGGTAAGAAGCTGTGCTACAATCTCAAAGTCACATGGTTCAAATCCACCAGCTGTTCCACAGGAGAAGGATGAGTAATCTCCTCCCATGCAATTTACTGACTTAGAAAATCCACTGGTGGGTCAGCTATGAGTCAGTTCTGATTTGATAGTATACAATAACACAGTAAATATAACATAGTATGTTTGTAACTTACTATATGTTATGGTATTAGGAATTTGTTTCTTCACCACTTTTTCTTTGTTTTATGAATCTTTTGTGTTTTTAAGTTGATTGATTTCTCAAATATTTTAGTTTCTTCCATTTACTTTGGATTTAACTTTATCTTTTTCTCTCTCCCAAATTTGCTAAGGTGAAAACTTAGGTTCTTGACTTAGATATTTCTTTCTTTTTTTTTTTTTGGGCTGCTTGAACAATAAATTTATTGTGTTTATCTGAAAAATCTTCACAGAAAATTGGTTTAGCTATCAGCAGCCTGCAGATATTTCTTTTTTTCTAACCCGTGCATTTAATGCTATATATTTCCCCTCTGAGTTTTGCTTACATGCACTCCACAAACCTTGAAAAGGAGTATTTTAATTTAGTTAAAAATATTTTAAAACTTTAGTTGAAACATCTTTTTTTTAATTAAATTTTATTAGTTTTAATGAACATTTACAGAGATTTTGGGTTTTCATTCATTCACTGTTGCACTGTTTTCTCCACCCTCATCCCCAGTTCGTTCTTCTTCCCCCCCCATGTCTGTTTTAATTGTCCAATTGCCACAGTGCTTGTCAAAGCCAGTTCTGATTAATCTCCTTTGTCAGTGTGTCCCTTGCCATTCCCTATCACTCCTCCCTGAGAGAGACTTCACCCTGATTCATAAGGAAAAGGGGATGGCGTATTCTCTTAGCTACTTCCTGCTGAAAAGGGACGCTGTGGGTTTCAGGGTGAAGGTCTTCTCTCACTACTCTAAAGGGCCCCTTTGGCAGTAGGAAACACATAGACTATTATGGAGATTGATTTTGGAGTTTAGATGCACTGTTATCAATTGTGCTTAGCCGTACATGTTCATATCCTTGAAGATGTACCATGGAAGTGTTGCAGCCTAGAAGATACAAATTTAACTAACAAGTTAAAAGTGCATGAGTCAAAAATTGAAAAGCAATAATATTCTGAGTAGAGGTTCTAGTAGTGGCACAAATCAAGTTACAGAGGTAAGGTGGTTCCATTGCCATCCTTACTCTAACTTAATTATTTTTTTAATTTAAATTTGTTATTAATTTCAGTGAAAATTTACAGAGGCTTTGGATTTCCATTCATTCATTATTGTAGAAACATCTTCTTTGTACTATTTAGAAGTATTGTTTAAATCCCAAATATTGTTGGTTTTGCTAGTTACCTTTCTGTTGTTATTGATTTCCAATTTCACTACATTTTTACTGAGAGCTTATGAGTAGTAGAGCTTAATAGGGACATAGTCAGGGCATAGTAAACTATCTGTTAAGAGAAGTTGAGTTTTTTAGCTATGATCTCAGAAGTAGGTCAAGCTGTTGTTGTTGACTTTGTCTCATAGTGACCAGTCAACAACAGATGAATAACTTGTCTTATCCTGTGCCACCTTCATGGTCTTTGATATGCCTGAATCCATTTTATTTCCAATCACTGTATCAATCCATTTGTTGAGAGTCGTCTTCTACTTCTTTGACCATCTCCCTTTCACAGTATGATGTCTTTTTCCAAGAACTGGCCCCTCCTGAGAACATGCCCACTGTATGTTTTAAAAACATAAATGGCAACTCTACACATGGACCTCATCTGATACACTGCAATGGATTAGATAGACTGCATCTGTGGAAAGAGTCCATGAAGAAGCTTAATATCAGCAATCAAAGTAAGGCCAGGGATAACTATGGAACATCAGTTACTCATTTGCAAATTCAGGTTGAAGATGCAGAAAATTAAAATAAGGCCACAAGCACAAAAAATGACCTTAGTTTACCCAATTGAATGTAAGAACCATCTCAATAATAGATTTAATGTACTAAACAAACATCAAGGACTAAAAACTAGATGAGGCATGGAATGACATCAAGGATAATATCAATGAAGAAAGTGAAAGACCATTACAAAGACAGTAGAGAAAGAAAAGACCAAACAAAACAGATTATCAGAGGAGACTCCGAAACTTGCACTGGAATGAAGGGGAGCCTAAATGAGGGGAAGGAATGCTGAAGTAAGAACAGAGATTTCAAAGGGCAACTCAAGAAGACAAAGGAAATTATCACAACGAAATGTATAAAGAACTGGAATTAGAAAATCAAAAGAGAAAGACACACTTGGCATTTTTTAAGTCGAAAGAACTGAAGAACAAATTCAAGACTTGGTTTGAAATACTGAAGGATTTTATGGGCAAAAGATTGAATGACAAAGGAACAACATGGAATAATTTCAGGAAGTAGCATATGATAAAGAACAAATGATACTAAAGGAAAATATTCAAGCTTCACTTAAGACATTGTTAAAAAAAATAATGTCCTAAGAATATATGGAATACCAATTGACTGACATGTTTCAAAAAAGAGTTGCAACTTTGGATGTATCCACTAATCTATGTCAAGAAACTTGGAAGACAACTACCTGGCCAACTGACTGTATAAAATATTATTATTATTATTATTATTATTATTATTATTATTATTATTATTTCTTCTTCTTCTTCTTCAATAGTTTGGGAAAAATAAACAATTATCATTAATATCACATGCAAGCAAAACACTGTCGAAGATCATTCAAAACTGGCTGGAACAGTACATAGATAGGGAATGGCCAGAAGTTCAAGCAGGATTTAGAAGAGGTTGTGACACCAAGGGTATCATTGCTGATGTCAGATGGATCTTGGCTGAAAGTAAGGAATACCAGAAGAATGTCTATTTGTGTTTTATTGACTATGCAAGAGCATTTGACTGTGTGGATCATGACAAGTTGTATCTGATATTGAGGAGAATGGGAATCTCAGAGCACTTAATTGTGCTTATGAGAAACCTATACCTGGAGCAGGAGGCTGTTGTGTGAACAGAGCACTGCATGGTTTGGAATTGGGAAAGAATCACATCAGGATTGTATTCTATCTCCATACCTGTTCAATCTATATGCTGGCCTCTATGAAGCGGAATATGGCATCAGGATTGGAGGGTAACTCATCAGTAACTTGCATTATGCAGATGACACAATCTTACTTGCTGAAAGTGAGGAGGATTTGAAGCACTTGTTGCAGAAGATCAAGGAATGCAGCCATCAGTATGGATTGCATCTCAATATAAAAAAAAAACAAAGATTTTTACCACTGGACCAATAGGCAGCATCACGATGGATGGAGAGGAAACTGAAATTGTCAAAAGCTTCATCTTGCTTGGATCCACAATTAATGCCCTTGGTACAAGCAGTCAGGAAATAAGGGGACACATTGTGAAAAATCTGCAGTTAGGGACCTTTCCAAATTATTGAGGAGTAGTGATGTCAGTTTGAGGACTAAGGTGTGTCTGATTCAGACCATAGTCTTTCCAATTACTAGCTATGCATCTGAAACCCAGACAATGAATAAGGATGACAGAAAAAAGAATTGGTACCTTTGAGCTGTGGTGTTGAAGAAGAACATTGCCATGAACGGCCAAGAAAACAAATAGATAACGTCTTGGGAGAGGTGTTGCTAGAGAGTTCTTTGGAGGTAAGAATGATGAGGCTTCGCCTCACATACTTTGGACATATTGCTAGGAAGTGCTAATCCTTGGAGAGGGACATGATGTTGGGAAGGGTGGAGGATAAGCAAAAGAGAGGAAGACCCTCAACAAGTGGATTGACAAGGTGACTGTAGCAATGGGCTCTTGTGTGTCAGGAAGTGTGAGGATGGCGCAGGACAGGACTGAGTTCAGATCTTTGGTTCATAGGGTCGCTGTGAATCATACTTGACTCGATGGCACCTAACAATAACAACAACAACAGTTAGGAAATTACAGAATAGTATTAATATCACATGCAACTAAAATCTTAATGAAGATTGTTTTAAAATGGCTGAAACAGTAAAGTGACAGTGAACTGCTCGAAATCCAAGCTGAATTCAGAAAAGGCTGTGGTATGAGTGATATCATTGCTAATATCAGTGGATCTTGGCTGAAAACAGAAATACCAGAAAGATATTTACTTGTATTTTATTGTTTATCTAAGAGCTTTTGACTGTGTGGGTCATAATAAATAACCCTGAGAAGAGTGGGAATCTCAGACTGCTTAATTGTGCTCATACAAAACCTGCCCAGAGATCAAGAAGCAGCTACTCAAACAGAACAAGAGAACACTGTTTGGTTTAATATCAGGAAAGGTGGGCATTAGGGGCATGTCTTTTCTCAATACCTATTCAAACTGTATGCTGAGCAAATAACTTGAAGCTCAACTATGTGAAGAAGAATGTGGCACCAGAACTGGAGGAAGACTCATCAACTATGCAGATAATACAACCTTGCTTATAGAAAGTGAAGACTTGAGGCACTTACTGCAGAAGGTCAAAGACTACAGCTTTCAATATGGATTGCATCTCAATGCAAGAAAACAAAATTCTTCAGGTCAAGATAGCACTTATAAAATATTATACAACAATCCTCTTGGCCAGAGTCTGAACTGTGGAGCCCAAACTCCTTCAATCTGACTTATTGTCCCAATAACTGCCCAACTGGCTTCTCACTGTCACCTGAAAAACTGTCTTTCTATTAAGCCTGAACCCCCATGGTCCATTCCCCCTGGAGTGTCAGTTTGCTGAATGACTCTAGGAGGCCTGTGTGGGGTCAACCTCAGTAGGATCTCATAGCAGCTCATCTGGTTTCTATTTTTCATAACTTTATTTATAAGTCAGGGAGGCCATCATTTATAACAATAACTTACTCTAATTTGGAAGGTGTGCTGCCCTGAGTCTCCTCACAAGGGGTTAAGTTCCAGCTTTTCTAGGTTGTCTTTTTGATTCATAAATTATAATTATATCTTGGAGTTTATATCAGAAACTCTGTTGATTAATCAGAGTTTTTATTTTTCTCATGTGAATAGGAGTCTGGAGGTAGGTAGTCAGTATACCCTGGTGCTACGAGGGACCCATAGTTACCAGTTCTCTCTGTTTGGTTCTCATGAATTCAAAGGAATCACGATGTGGTCCAGGTAGGAGAAGAGGAGAAAGAAGACTAGCAAAAAAGGCTGAGATTTTGTCTTCTTCTTTTTGTAACAAAGAATTACGTACATTTTCCTAGAAGTTCTGCTTGGAGACTTCTACTTATCTTATTTACCAGAACTGGATTATATCACCATTTTGACCCGTGAGAGAAGTAAAGAGAATCTGAGGACGAGATCAGAGTAATACATTGATGTTCTGTTAGCCAGCAAGAAGAAATAGTGGATACCAGGTAGGCAGCCACTGGTGTTTTCCATGGTGCCCATCCTTATAGATCAGGTGGAGTGTATCTGAGTCCATTATTCATATTCCCCTCCTACAAGGTTCTGAGTCCCCACTTGGGAAAGACATCTGTGCATGTTTGCATAGGGGCATTTCTGCAGGATCCTGGCTTTCTAGAAGGTAGTTGTTCATTTGTACCCTCTGACGGCCTGCCTTCTGTCCCTTCTTGACTCTTTATCACTTTTCTTTCCTCCATTTCTTCATTCCTTTCTTCCAGAAATGCCTCCTGAGTTTCTAATCTAGGCACTGGGGCATGCAGTCAAACACTGTTCCCTTCTCTGTAGAGCAAGATGCCAAGTTTGGCCACTGGATGCCAGACAAGAATTGCATCTTGCCAGCGAATGTTTAGGAGCAGCCAGGCAAGAGAGACATGCTTGTGGTTCACAAGGAGTTAAGGAGATTTCTGTGGAAATGTGTTTGAGCAGTGTGCAGTCTTTCTGAAAGGTTGCACTAGGAGAGGAGCCAACATAGGCTCTGCTTCTCCCTGAAGGCCTGATGCCATCCCCAATCCTCCATCTGTTCACTTCACACATGTGTGTGGGATGTCTGTTTTCCCTGTTACAGATGGCTGGACAAGTTAAGTCAACTCGACACAGCTGGGCACAAGCCTGCCCCCTGCTCTTGCTCCATCCGTCAGGAATCTTGCTGGTGATAGATGAAGGGAGGGAGCCACGCAAGAAGGCCAGGCTTGAAGAGATTTATGGCAGGACAGTCAAATATTCTTGTCTGCGCCTCAACGCTCTTTTGAAAGGTTCTTGACCTGCATATGAGAAAGATGTCCATGACATTCAATTAAACATGAAACGAAGAAGGTGTCTGCTGGAGAAACTCTGAATTAATCAGGAATAACTGTTAACATTTTATATTATTAATAACCACTTGCTTTTGTCTAGCTAGTTACACCTTTCAACATGCTAAATATACTTGATATCATTTGATCATTACAAGAATTTTACTGTATAATGGATTTCCTAATATATATTTAAATGCTTACAACTGTTTACCATCTAACAACCTGGAGAACTATGTGTTCATCATGATTTCATTATAATCCAGGGTCATACATTTAGAAGATGCAAGGCAGATTTTGACTCAGGTCTTTTGATACCCAAATCTGCTTTTTCAGCTGGCCCATGAGAAATGACATATGTAACAGAATGTTAAAGTGGAAGTTTTATGTGGAGGCCAAATTATGATACATGTTTTATTCCAAAATCAAATCACCAACTAGACAATTTACAAAGAAAATTTATCTAAATTGGTTCAAGGTTACTTGAACCCTTCACTTATTTGAAAGTTGTTTTTATAGTGTTGATAATTGGGAGAGGGACAGAGAATATGTAAGAATATTTTCTTGGAAGAGAGCTGTTGCCACTGTGTAAATTTCTATTTCCCTCTGAAGTCTAGTGTGGAGGATGAGGCTTCAAAGAACACTACTCAGTTCTATTGAGTCCTTATAGCTAGAAGAAGAGCTGATTTAATAATACCTACTTCATGGCTGAGAAAGAGACCTAAAAACTGCAGGATAGAACTACCTGTACTCCCAGGGACCCCCACAGTTAAGGAGATATCAGAGATGGTTCTTAGGGATTGAGAAATAAACTAGAATAATTTACATCAAGCCTTGTCTCTAGAGACGGGAAGATGGTTTTGGATGAGTTCTCCTGAAGAGCAAAACCCAGTAAGGAAGACACACACACACACACACACACACACACACACACACACACAGAGAGATTGAGAATAAGATTGAGGTTGATTTAGCTAAAGGTAATAGGCTGGCAAGTCTTAAGTCTGTAGTGGCAAGCCTTAAGTCTGTGGTCAGGTGTCAGTCTAGAGGTTTCTCCTGACTCATATGGTTGCAAGAACTGCTGAACTCAAAACTGCCAAGTAAAATGGCTATCCGTTGACCACATCATTGCCAGAACAAATGAATTCCAAAATCTATGGTTTAAGCAGTAGGCTTCTGGTTTATATCCTAAGAATTGAAGGTCAGATGATGATAAGTCAGATGTGAGATCCAGAAAAAAGAGAGTGAGAGGGAAGGAGAGAGAGAGATAGAGAAAGGAAGAGAAGGGGAGAAAGAATGAGGGGAAAGAGAAAAAGTGAGGAAAATGAGAGAGCAAGAGTCAGTGCAAGAGCGTGCGCGAATGAGCTTGGGAGCAAGTTGGTCAATCTTCTCTCAGTTTACAGCGCATGAAAACCAGCTGGAGGGTCAGTTCTGAGTCGTTCTGACTTGATAGTGATGAAGTGAATTGGACCATAACCCCAAGGAAATAAGGAAATTGCTCTTTCAACTAACTGGCTACTCATAGCAAAACTTATCAAGAAATTAATTACATTATGCATTTACTCTTCATTGATCTGCTATCTCATTACTTGAAATTAACATTTATGACAGTTGTTGTTGTTGTTGTTGTTATGTGCCATCGAGTCATTTGTGACTCATAGCGACCCTATGTACAAGAGCCCTAAATGCCGTTCTATCCTGTGCCAACCTCGCTGTCTCAAACACATTCACTCCCACCATTCCGCTCACCGAATTGATCCATCTCATCGAGGGTCTTCCTCTCCTGTGCTGACCCTCCACTCTCCCAAACATGATGTCCCTCTCCAAGGACCTCCTTGCAACATGCCCAAAGTATGTCAGACAAAGCTTCAGAATCCTTTACTCCAGGGAACATTCTGGCTTCACCCTCTCCAGGACAAACCTGTATATTCTCCTAGCAGTCCATGGTATATTCAAAACTCTTCTCCAGCACCACCCAGCTCAAAGACATCAATTCTCTTTCTGTCATCCCTATTCACTGTCCTACTCTCTGATGACAGTAGTAAAAAAAAAAAATTAAATCACTTTGAGCATTCATTTATAGTCATTGCAGCATTATCTACAATAGCAAAGAAAACAACCTAAGTGCTCATCAATAGATGAATGGGTAAACAAATTATGGTATGGACACATCGTGGAATACTATGTAATATCGAAGAGTAAGGAAGACTTTTCCTAACAATGGATGACATGGATGAACCTGGAGGACGTGTTACTGAGTACACGTCTATCCCAATGAGAACAAAATGTTGCCCTTTCCTTTAAGTGAGCGGTTCAATGTATTCAATCTGCCACTAGGGCTGATTGTCCTGAGGAATGGTGTCATACTGGGGGTTCAGTATTGGTATCCACTGCTGGAAGATTGAGCACTCAGCAGTGACCACCACCAAGTCAGCCTTGGTGAGTGGAAGTCTATATTGCTGATCCCACACATAACTTCCTTTTTTTTTTAAAAAAAAAAAAAAAACAACTCTCATCTGTTCACTGGGAAGAGGATTTATTCTTTTTTTTAAATTTAATTTCTTTATTTTTCATTTCAGTGAACATCTACAGAGATTTTGGAATTCCATTCATTCATTGTTGCAACCCTCTCCCACCCCCCCACACCCCATCCCCCGTTTGCTCCTGTCCTTCAAACGCAAAAGAAAAACTCCCTCATTGGTACATAATCCCCCACACACATCCCCCAATCCCCAAATATAATCCACTCTGCAACCCTCATTCCGTACTCTTACGATAAACATAATGCCCTAAAATATAAAATATTCTCTGCCCCAAAGACTTCAATGCCGTAAACATTTTCATCCAGTTTTTCTTAGTCTTACCCCCATCCCGATGTCAGCCTCATTCTACAACAGTGGCACCATATAGCATTTGTCCCTCTGTGACTGAGATACCTCACTCATCATAATGTCCTCCAGGGTCACCCATTTTGAATAATATTGCATGAGTTCCTTGTTTTTCAATGCAGCATAATATTCCATTGTGCGAATATATCACAGCTTCTCTACCCACTCGTTTGTTGATGGGCATTTGGGTTGTTTCCAACTCCTTGCTATTGTAAACAAAGCTGCAATAAACATGGGTATGCATATATCTACTTGGGTGCCATTTATGGTCTCTTTAGGGTATATTCCCAGTAGTGGAATTGCTGGGTCAAATGGTATCTCTATTTGCAACTTTTTGAGAAAGCGCCACATCGTTTCCACAGTGGTTGCACCATTTTACACTCCCACCAACAGTCAATAAGGGTTCCAGTCTCTCCACAACCTCTCCAGCATTTTTTGCTTGCTGTTCTGTTAAATTTTGCTAGTCTTACTGGGGTGAGATGATATCTCATAGTTGTCTTGGAGGATTTATTCCTGAGAGGAAAAAAAAATTTGGCCTGCAGCATCAAATTATACTAGAACATTTAAAGCACATCCTTATCCACTAAATTGTCAACACAATAAGGATGTATTAGAGAGGTCTGAAACTGTCCAAGTCACTCCATTTCTTTGTGTTGCTTCCACCAGCTGACATATTAACAACTCACATAAATATGTTCAGTGCATCTATGTCGATTTCCATCTTCGAATTAATGAGAATAATATTTTACTCCATATGTTGGTGTTATTTCTGTACGCTTGATCACTTTGAGTGTTGTATAGAAGGAATATGCTGAAAAGAATCAACCCATCATGCACTGCTATTGAGTACAGAGTGGGACTGGCTACAGAGGTTGGTGGAAGAAACATAGATCCCAGTGAGGACAGAATGATAGACCATCCTCTACCCCCAGGACTGTGCCCATGTTGAGGAATTTCTTACTGGGAAAACATGTGGCCACAGTTGAGGGGCCCTCAATAATGCCGGCTATGTACTATGCAGCTCTGATGAGAAGAGGCACATCTAGTATTGTCAGAGAATCTATCAGTGCCCTCATCACACCTGCATGTAGCAACTGAGCAAGATGCTCTGAGAATGGACTCTGATGATAGGATATCGATCTCATGAGCATTCCAGCTCCAGTCATGGCTGCAAAAGTAGTACCAATTGTCACCCAAGA
The DNA here is from genome assembly GCF_000299155.1 of Elephantulus edwardii. Taxonomy (NCBI): domain Eukaryota; kingdom Metazoa; phylum Chordata; class Mammalia; order Macroscelidea; family Macroscelididae; genus Elephantulus; species Elephantulus edwardii. Next base: position 4,711,960 of record NW_006399853.1, read on the forward strand.
GCCTCTCAGCATGAAGTTCATGAGCACAAGAATTTTAGTCACTGCTAACTTCCTGCTAGGTACATGTTGTTGTTGTGTACTGTAGAGTTGGGACTGACTCATAGCTGACCCTCCAGTGGGTTTTCAAAGATAGTTAATCACATGGGGAGATTGCCCATCCTCCCACAGAGCAGCTGGTGGCCTCGAACCACATATAGTGAATTCTATCCTTCGTGTGTTGTTATTGTTGAGGACTATTGAGTTGCAACTGACTCATAGCTGACCCTGCAGCAGGTTTTTAGAGGGTGCTAATTGCACGAGAGGAGATTGCCTATCCTTATTCTGCGGAGCAGCTGGTGAATTAGAACCACATGCCTTTAGGATTGCAGTGCAATTTCTTACCACTGTGGCCAAATTACAGCCTTTTCAATAGCTCTAGTTGCATTAGACATTCCCAAGCCTTAGTAGCAGAAACTTCCAAGACCAACAATGGACCCTGTGGAAACAAACCATCTTCCCATCTGATTAATTTAAAATATTTTTTTCCCATTGATGATTCCAATGCTGCCTTCTTTGAGTTCTTGGGTCGTTTTCCCATGTTTGATCCCAGTTCTTGTCTTGGTAGCATAATCTTAGAAGTAGGGTGGTTTTGGTGAAAGTTGGGTGGAAAGTCTTGGAAGGGGTGATCTGGAGACACACAAATCTTGTGGCCAGCGTGGTGAAACGGCAGGTTTAACAAGCAGATCTAACAGCTGAGTCTCTAGGCCCCTTTGCTGTGTAGGTCTCATTCCCAGGCTGGTCCAGCACATGTGCCACCTCTCTGGCCCTTTGCCTCTCCTCCATTCTTTTTGTGTGTTTTTTTTTTAATTTTTATTTTATATTGGTTTGATTACAAAATTTGTATACATTATGTTTCACACTATTCTTCATTCATATTGTGTTTCATACAATCATTCACATGCGTTACGTGTTATAAAATTACTCATCATTGAACTATGACCTTCATTATACAATCCCCACTGGATCTTTCTCATTTCCTTCACTCCCTCTCTCCACCCGCCAAACTGTGCAGCCCTGTGATTTCGGCCCTACCTACCCTCGCCCCTCTGCTCCATCCCCACCCCCCCTCCATTCTTGAGCCCACAGGGCAATCACAGGAATTGTCACAGCAAGAGACTAACTGGTTTTCACAGAATGTGTCATCCACTTGATTGCTAAAATCTGTCTCTGCAAAGGTCACCCTTTGATGAACATTCATGTAAGACACAAATAACTTCTTTGGTTCACTCAGAAGTCTGTACATAGACATTTCACCCATAATCCTTTATCACAAATTCATGTTCCTTTCAATTCCCTGACCATTTAGTCAAATTATTGACCAGTGCTCATAAATCAGCATGTAACCACACATCTGACCACATCTCCTTCCATGCACAGGGACAACTAGATGTACTGCTTGGATTTCTGCCCACTGAGAGAGGGTTTTCCTTTGCCAGTGTTTCAGAAGTCTCAGAGAGGGGCTGTGCTGCTGTCATTGTCCCCATTTCAGTGATCTCTGCATGTCACACAGGACTATTTGTAGACTAGACTCGGATTTTCTCTTTCTCAGCCCACTGGTTGTAAAGCCTCCGTGGGCTTTAGGTACAGATTCAGCGAGGCAAGGTACCAGTTCTCCTTCTGCCATCCTTATGCTCTCAAATGCATAGCGAGTAACTGAAAAGACCGTAGCCTGAATCAGGCGCATCTTAGTCCTGACATCATTGCTTCTCAATAATTTGGAGAGGTTCCTAACTATACAGACTTTCCCAGTTCAGTATGTCTCCTGATCTCCTGACTGCTGGTACCAAGTGTATCAATTTTGCATCCAAGTAAGATGAAGTAGTTGACAGTTTCAATCACTTATTGACATGTAGAAAAGTTTCAATCAGTTCTCAATATGTAGAAATGTGTATGTATATCTATCTATATAGACACATATACAACTGTTGTTATTATTATTATTGTGTCACTGAACCAGAACTGACACAAGTTGACTCTTCAGCTGGTTTCTGGCTAGTTATAAATCACATGGGAGGAGATTGTTCGTCTTACTCTCACAAAACAGCTGATGGATTTGAACCACGTGTCTTTGTGTTGGCAGCACAATTCCCTACCACGAGGCCACCAGAGCTCCTTTAAGTAGATGTAGAGATGAAGATAAAGATGGAGACAGATATAGATAGATATAGAATAGATAGGTGCGCTTTGTCTGTCTACAGAGAGAGATTTAGAGATTTTAATTCAAGGGAATTTGCTCAGGTAGCTGTGGAAGTTAAGTCCCAAAATTTGCAGGTCAGGTGGGGGTTTCACCTAACTTTTGTGGTTACAAGGGGCTAAAGGTTAGACAGCAAACTGCTGGGTCATAGTGCTGAGGGAACAGATGATCCCCCAAATCTTCAGGTCAGATGGCAGGCTCAGGCTCCAAGATGATGATGGGGTGGGGGGAGAGGAGCAGGGGGAAGGAAGAGGGGGAGAGGGGAGGGGATGCAGGATCCAAAGGGAAAGTAAGCTGTGTGTCATCGTCGGTTTACATACCGAGCCAGACCATGCACTGTAGGGAAACACCACTTTCAACCACTGCCTGTCCACGCTCTTGTTGTTATTAGGCTCTATAGCTCATAGTGACCCTAAGAACTAGAGCTTGAAACCTCACCCAGCCCTGTTCTATCCACATAATTTCCATCCACTCTGCTCAAATCCATTATCGGAGTAACTTTTTCCTTTTTGATCTCATAATAAAATTAATGACATAATATCAGATCTCATCACGGAGGCGATTACATTATATTACGCTATGGAAAAACAGTAAGTCCAATTCTGCCAAACTAGTGACAATTGTGGCCTAGCCAAATCGACATAGTCTGAGAACCATAGCTCAGCCAAATGAACCATCACAGAGGGGTCCAGCACAGGTGCTCGGACAAGAAGAGTCTGTGTGGGGTGGATTACACACTGGTGGGAAGAGGCCCTCTGGGGTGCAGAATGTAGGGCACATCCTGGGAGTGTGGCCGGAGTCCACCTCCATCCAGTGAGCCATGAACACATCTGTGAGGAGGGAGGGGCCGGCATATGCTCGGAAAGTCCAGCCCTGAGAGCTGAAGCTGTCACTCACAGAGAAGCTTCTTTGTCCTTCCTGCTCCCTGTCTCCTTTCCCCCTGCTCTGAGGGACTCCATGGCACCCGCAAGGGACTCAGAAAGACTGAGGATAACTGTCATCCTGGAAGGCGTATTGCACTTGAATTTCTAAATTGGGACTCTGTTACCTACGAGTGAGCAGAAACCTTCTAAGATCTCACCATGCTTTCATCTAGAGACAGGCAAATTCACAACTACATTTTAAAGGGAAAATGTAGGGGAAAAGGGGATGTTTTAATTAAGTTATAAGTGTGTTTTAATTAAGTTATACATAATCAGTGTACAAGTTATACTCTTAAACGGTGCGATGTCATGGAAATGTTAGTGACTGTGAACCACGAATCCTTTGTCACCTCCCTCTCTTCTTGGATACTTAGGCTGTGTTCTCAAACTTGTTGATATCAGGTGCCGTCAAGTGATCACGACTCCTAGTGACCTTATGAACAACAGCCCTGAAGCCCGTCCTATCCTGTGCTATCCTCATCGTCTCTGACGCCCTCAAGCCCACTGGGGCAGTCCCTTTGTGAATCCATCTCACTGTGGCTCCTCCTCTGTTTTGCTGACCCCTCCATCTTCCCAAGCATTGTTTGATGTCCTTCTCCAACCAACAACCTCTCTTAGCCTGAGAAATTGATTTCAGTTCTTACTATGAAATGTTAAGGCAACTTTAATTTACACCTTATACTTCACAAAACACTTTATATAGTCTCTGGCCCTCATCATAATCAAGAAAATTTTACCAATCTACTTCTCTTTTTAGTATGTTTATTCTCGGCACATATAAGTAATGAAACTCTCTCATATATATGCTCTCATATGCTAGAGAAACACTGAAGTCTTATAACGTGCCAACCCTGTGGTAATTAGTCACATTTTACACCTATGGAACCAGGCTTGCAAGGTTTATGAAGTCATACCTAAAATGTCATGTAGCCTTATAGATCTTTTCCTGCCCAAATATTTATTAACTATCTACTATTAGTAAGCAAAGACAGAGAATGTGTTCAACGTCTGATGAGACTGGTAGTTGAATTTCCATTCAGTCTTCAACTTGTCTTCCCAAACTTCTCCTCAGAGGGCCTATTTATTAGAAGTTTATTTTTAATGTCTTCCCACATGAACACCTTTTTAAAAAACATAGAGTTGAAATGTTCTTATATGAAGGAAAGATTGCTTTTGGGAGGCAGTTACACATTTTGTTATTCCCAGTTTCCCATTCACAAACAGCAATTTAACTATACATCTGGCATCTGAGATTGTCTTTCCTTCAAATATCTTCATTTTATATATTAAACAAATATACAAAGATTTGTCTACTTCTACAAGATTCCTGTTCTCAATTATTGTCTGCTGGGAAGGTTCCTTAACTCACTCCCTTTATGTACAGCACAAGTCTCTCTTGGCATTAAGCTTTATTTCTTGTACTAAAATCACATCTAGTTTCTTCTCTCACTGGGCCACACCAACTGTGAGTTTAATGATTTTCATTTTACTATTTTTATGTGTTTCTAAATTGTAGCTTTCTATATGGATGTAATTTTATTAAGACCTACAACATTGTGCTTGATTTCCCTGTCCTCTTCCTTCCCAATTTTTATTCCTCCAGCATGGAGGTTTCATTTAAAACCTAATATCCCCATTTCATTGGATTTTCTCTTCTTGATTTCTCTCTTGCTTTCTTTTCCTCCTGATCCATCCATAGCTGGCTGTTCATTTTCCTTCCCATAAGTTGATTTTTTTTCTGAAGCCGTACCCCATAACATTTTGTTATAAAATTCTTCCAAACACAAAATAAGTTTCCAGAACTTTGCTGTGAACACCTCTATACTCACTACTCAGATGATTCCGCCGTAACATATCACCTGATTGAAGGCATTTGCACTTCTCTTTACCTATCTCGCTTCTCTTTTCCATCCGTAAAACTACTTTATTTTTTAGAAAAATGAATTTCAGATTGCACGGTAGACATAAGGACCCGGAGGAGCGAGGATGCTTGCCGACATCCCGGAGTCACATTTTCTAGCTCTGTGGCCTCTCCCTCTGCGCTGGCTCCTTGAAGTCACCCATGGCAGTGATGTCCCAGGGCAGAACCTTAATTATTTCCACAATAATGGTGGGTAACAAAACATCCTAAAACTGGTGACAAAACAAAGACTGTTTGTGCTGGCTCCCAGACCTGTGAGTTGGGTTGATCAGTTCTGCTCTGTAAGTGTGTATTCTGTGACCAAAGTAGAAAAAAGAAATACCTTCTCAAAGTACTGACAGACATTCAAGAAAGAGAGTGCAAACAGTAATGCTTAGTTTCAAAATTTGCATGCTGTCATTTCTACTTATATGTTATTGTCCAAGAACGTCACATGATCAACTCCAACAGCAGTGGCATGGAGAAATAGAATCTACCCGATCATAGATAATTTGTATAACTCAGCTGAGAAACAGTGGACATATGGATGTGTATACAACACAATGCATGGATATGCTACACAATTCTTCTTTTACAGGGGGCTTTGTACTACCAGCGTTCTTTCGAATGGCATCTTTCATGGAAATAATAATATGGTAGTTGTGCACTTTGAGCCTGCAAGGAGTGGAGCAAGGCTCAACTCCTCTTGGGCAACAAAGGCTGATTGTGACGAGGAGCAGTGAACCATCTCAGCGGGCACGGAGCCTGACCACACAGACTGGGAACATTGTTCAGGGTATACAGTGGCTCTCCCGACCAGCCGGAAAGTGAAAACATGTGGGGATGAACTTAACACAAATGGGCCAGTCCTCTGTGAGACAAAATGTAAAATACTTCAGTAGACACAGAAATAGAAGTGAGCAAAAGTGGAAAGTTAGACTGTGCTATTGATTAATAATGAAAAATAATAACAGATAAAAACCTGAAGTCTCCCCTAAACAAATTTATAAATTTACTGCAATCATAATACAATTCTTTATGAGTAGGAATCTTCACACCCCTCCCCTTTTAGATAGTAGAAGTAGAGCTCTATTGTTATTAGTTAGGGGCCATTGAGTTGATACTCGCAGGCACTGTATGAGCAACAGATCTGCACCCTGTCCTATCTTGTGCCAACCCGACAATCTCTGAAACACCCAAGCCCACTACTGCAGTCAACTGCCTCAATCCACCTGGTTGAGGGTCTTCCTCTCTTTCATTATCCCCCCACCTTTCCAAGCATTCTACTCCAAGGAATAGCCCCATATGAGCTTATGAATGTCACATAGAAACACCTACCAAGTAAGAATAGACAAGGAAATTCTGGAAAAAAGGAACAATTATGGAAAGCTAGTCAGAATAGATTTTGAACTGGACAAAGCCTCAATTCTTAAGACGGTATAGAATGGACATGTGAATTGTTTTAATGGACTATTGGAATAGATTAGAAAGTGCAGACATAAAATCAAATAATGGAGGAGTTTAGGAAATGTGGAAGGCAGCATCTGAAATTAGTTAGGTAAGGATAGATTCTTAAAATAAATAGTGTTGCATAACCAAGAAAACTCAGAAAAAGATAAATCCATCCCGTGGCTCTTCAGGATAAACGTAAGTGTTCCAGACTAAGTGTGAAAAAAAAAAAAAGAGAGAGAGAGAGAGACTGCAGTTACCACAAGAAAAACATAAGTGACTTCATACACTATACTGAAGCGGAAAATAGTTTTCTTATTATGCTCCAAAATTGAGAAAATATTAAAAGTAGGCCAATACATTCAGCTATGTTAAAATAATAATGATCATAATAAAACACCTTTTTGCATGACATTAGCGAGGACACCACCACAAAGTCAAACACAAATCACAAATTCGAGAGAATAACTGCAAATCCTCTCTGGTGGCCTTGCCTGGAGGGGGTTGTGCTGCCAATTTAAAGACAGTGCCTTTCTGGTTCTTTGAATCCACCAGTGTTTCCTTGGAAGAGAGATGGACAGTTTCCTTCAGTGCGGACTACAGCCTCTAAAATCGTGGGCGCTCCGGTGGCCTAGTGGTAAGAAGCTGAACTGCATTCCCCAAAACAAGCAGTTGGAACCCATCAGCTACTCCAGGGATGGACAATTTTCCTTCCTTACCCTTTACTGCCAAATGTGATAATGGTTACCCATGGTGGACAGCGTTTGGAGGAGCTTCCTGATTAAAACAAACTTGGAAGCAGGAGTGGCGTCCACTTCCGAAATGGCTTGCCTCCAGAAACACTATGAACATGGGGAAATGACCAAAGTTATACAAGTGTTCAGGTCTTTTATTCATAGGGTCTCTATGAGTCCTCTATGACTCGACGGCACTTACCACCACCACTCCCCTTTACTGCCTCTGAAAACCTGCTGAAAGATCAGCTATGGGTCTGTTCCGACTCCTGACACATAAAAACCTGCCAGACATTTGGCTACGTGTTTATTCCAACTCAACAGCAATGAGTTTTGAGGTTTATTGTGTTCAAGGGGAGAGTTTCTTTCTTTCTTTCTCTCTCTCTCTCTCTCTCTTTCTTTCTCTCTCTCTCTCTCTCTTTCTCCCTCCCTCTCTCTCTCTCCCTCTCCCTCCCTCCCTCCCTCCCTCCCTTCCTTCCTTTCTTTTTTGTTGTTGTTGTCATGTACTGTCAGTCGGATCTGACTGGCATAGGAGGAGATTGCCTCTCTTTCTCCAGTGGAGTATCTGGTGGATTCTAACCACGAGTTTTCGTGATTGCAGTACAGCTTCTTGCCACTAGGCCACCAGAGCTCTAAGCGGTGAATATCTTTAATACACAAAGAATTTCTAGAGAACATCTATAGGTGGGTGAATAAATCATGTGCCACTAGAGAAGCAGAGTCTTTCAGGCTGAGAGAAGTACAAATTCAAAGACCCTAAGGTGGAGCCTACACCTGGTGGTCAAGGAACGATAGGGAAAGATGTGTGTCTGGAGTGCAGAGAGTCGGGGTGGGAGAGAGAATGACAGGACAGGGAGATCAGCGATGTCATGGTGCGGGGAGGGGGGTGGCAGATCCGTGGGACTGGCTGCTACTACTGTTGCTACTTGCAATTGCAACCTCTAATGCTGTTGTTACTACTCTAACAGCTTCTGTTACCACTACTACTTCAGCTGCTGTTACTGTTACTGCCACTACTGTGCTGTTATTATGACTGCTGCTGCTATTACTACTGTTACTACTGTTGTTACTCCTGCTACTTCTGTTACTTCTATTACTGCTGCTGTTACACAGGCTGTGGCTGTCTTTGCAGGCTGCTAGTGCTGCCACTCTGACCATTGCAGCTGCTTCCACTTCACATCTTTAGGGGATTAGGAAGAGGAGGATAGATTTCACAAAGAGACAAACAAAAATTCACAACACATGTTTATGTTCTGGAGGCTTAATTCTTCAATGTCTTATGTGTAGATCTCTTGCTCATTGTAAATCACCTAGTCTTACTTGCCATTTAAAAAGCCGTCATCCAAAATCTACACTTACCATCAGTGATAGACGCTGCATCAACAAGATAGAATGGGATGAAAGAAAATTCACTAATCGCTGCTGATGGGTGTATCACTCTACCATTTTCTATGTGATCTGAATATAAAACCTGGGCCCTGACTTCAAGGAATCTGTAATTTTGCAAGACTAAAAATCCAACAGATAAATAGAAACTATCAAATCCCAGCATACCACAAGGTTCCGTGTTACTGGCTCAATACAAGAGATGGGAGGGAGTGACAAGAGGAACCAGAAAATCTGATGATATGGGGAGGCTTCCTGGAAGAGCCAGGTCTTGACATCTTGAGATGTGAATGGGCAGAGGGATGGATTCCAAGCAAGGAGGAAGCATAAGCAAATGCTAGACCCAGAAATGAGTTTGGGTGTGGAATGCGATGGGAGGTGACAACGACGGGTTACACAGCTAGGCTAGAGGGGACCTTGAAAGCTAGACAGAGAAGTTTCAGTCCCAAAGGATTCATTCCTGCTTCTGAGAGTTTCAGAAGACCTGCTGATGTATTGTAAATGCAATCCTTGCTGGAGAAAAGGCTGGCTGGAAGTCCACCTGGACCTGCTGTCAGTGACCTTCCCTTGGACAGCTGCAATACATAGCATTTTGCTGAAAAGAGCTCCCCAAAGCTTTTCATCAGTTCAGAATCCCATTTCTCATCTAGGGCTGTCAGGGAGGTTTCTCCAGCTGGAACAGAACAGACTATAGTCAGTTATAGGAGCTGTAATAATGAGTTAGGGCATGTAAAAAATGGTGAGCAGGTTACTGGACAGGGCAGGATTAAGATCCGCTGTTCATAGAGTCACTCGACGAAACTTATCAACAATAAGAACAATGTGGCCAATCCCACGAATGCTTCTAAACCATGCTACAAGTTGTTGTTGCTAAGTGCTATGTAGTTAGAAGTGCAGAATTTCATCCAAGCCTTTGCAGGAGGAAGTGTAGAATGAAATATCAATAATCCTGAATAAAGCAATCCAAACTGCACTGAAGGCATTGACAAATGATAAGGCTTCAGAAATTGACAGAACACCAATGGAAATGTTTCAACAAATGGATGCACCTTTTATAGAGGAACACTGAGGTCCAGCTAGGGCTACTGACTTACCTGTGAGATGAAAGGAGACATGGCCTATGAGGGCTTACATAGTCTTGAGGTCGGTTTGCTTGTATGCTCCATCAAGGCTGCACAGAGGCAGAAAGACATTGTTCTTTTCACTCACAGAAATCCTGCTATTTCTTTCAAACATCTTCAGGCCATCGGTAAGGTTGCTGTGATGCTAAACACTGTGACACTGATGTGCCAAATGCAATAATGGTTATCCGTGGTGGACAGTGTTTGGTGGAGCTCCCAGATTAAAACAAGTTTAGAAGCAGGAGTGGCATCCATTTCTAAAATGTCTCGCCACTGGAAACTGTATGAACTTGGAGAAACAGCTAAAGTAATACAAATGTTCAGGTCTTTTGTTGATAAGGTATGAGTCGTCAATGACTCGACGACACCTAACAACAACCTTTAGCTTAAATTCTTCTTTGGATTATTAATCTGTCCCCATTTTACCCATCTTTTTGCTGTACTCTGTCCTTCTCACAATTCAGCCATGCACAGATACACTCAAAGGAAGCTGGGCTCTGGTCAGCTCTGCCTTGTCTCTGCCCATGTGCTGCGGCTTAGTGACTTCATGTGAGATGTTACTCTTTTCAACTAATGGTACCTTTTCTATTCTTTAAGACCTAGTTTAGCTCAAGTCTCAACTTTTGCATAAAGCCTTTAAAGCTACTTAGTTCCATTAATTTCTTTCTCTGACAAACACTCAAATTAGCACTTAAATATATAGCATCTTGTGATACTTGATTTTATTTCACATGCGCTGTTCTTTCTAATCCACATTCTTAATAATAATCACCAGTAGCATTTCCGAGTTTTTACAATACGCTTGGCTCTCTTCCCCTTGTGGCACATCTTCTGATTGCCTCTTGTTAGCACGGATGTTGACTGTGGATCCATGTAAAGCAAAATCATTGACACTTCAGTCTTTTCTCTATCATGATATTGTCTCTGGGTCCAGTAGTGAGGGTGATAATAAAAAAGAATTTAAGCTAAGAGGTAGCCATTGTAAGTATTAGACCAAACCAGTAACTGAAAGATGTTTGAAGGAAATAGCAGGACTCATCAGAGTGAGAACGATGCCTTCTTCCTTCTGCCCAACCCCGAGTGAAGTTTTGTCCCCCACACTTGAGGCCTGTTGTTAGAAGGAGCCAGTCCTTAGACAAAGACACCAGGCTGGAAAACAAGAAGGTCCTGAGAAAGAAAGGAGGACTCTCAACAAGATGGGTTGACACAGTGACTGTAGTAATGAGAATATCAGGGATGGCGAAGATGGCACCAGATAGAGCAAGGCTCAGATCTGTCTATTGTTCATAGTGTTGTTATGAGTCATAGTCGACAACAACAACAACAACCACCACCACCACCACCACCACCTCTCTTCTAAGAGATCTATATGTGTTGTATTGTCTTATTCTCACAGCATCCCTGTGTGACATGGCCTAACATTACCACCATGTTACAGAAGAGGAAACTGAAGAACAGATATGTTAATTTACTTGCTGATGGTAGTCTGACTCTTGGGCCCATCCTGAAAGACCTTTCTAAGCTCTTCTCTTTAGATCATGAACTCCTGAAACTAGGGACCTTAGAGTCAAAGACTCTTGTTTGTATGATGGAAACAAGGAAATCTCTTTTGGACAGCTCATTGAAGGTGTTGTAGGCCAGCTAGGTGACTGGCACCTGGTCAGGTATCAAATGCCCAGAGCGACTCTTATTTCTACCATCTGTGGTGTTAAGAAAAACCCCAGCTTCTCTTGTTGTTGTTGTTATGTGCCGTCGAGTCATTTGCGACTCATAGTGACCCTATGCACAACAGCCCTAAACCCTGCTCTATCCTGCGCCAACCGCACTGCCTCTGACGCACCCATCCCGATTACCCCAGTCACCGAATCAA
>NW_006399853.1:4725845-4730569 GCF_000299155.1 Elephantulus edwardii
GGATATAATCCTGTCACTCACGATGTTGTACTTCAAGATGGATCTAGAAATTACTTTTTATACTATGAAGGCAACCCCATTTTTCATTGTCTTTTCATCTCCAGAGCAATATATCATATGGTCATTTAGTCTCTAAATTGAGTTTCACTTACGTCAACCAACATGGTGGCTATCAGTAAATTCATTCAAGGACAGTATTCTTGAAGTTGAAACCATCTACTACAACCAAGCACAAAGTCAGTGCTCAAAGGCAAAATCACTTGGAACCCAGAACAACTTTGTTTATTTTTGAGGGGCTTAGGTTAGATTTTATTATTATTATTTTTTTTTTTAGATTTTATGATCTTGTTTCATCATTGCAAACAACACAATGTGGCAATTACTATTATATGCATTATCTTACAAATGGAGACATTGGGAAAACCTTTACATGCAATATTTTTATTATCACTGAGTCAACCTTGACTTACAGTGGTGCTATGTGTAACAGAACGAAGGACGGCCAAGCCCTGTGCCATCCTCACTTGCTCTGCTGTCCTTGAACCCATGGTTGCAGTCACTATGTCAATCTCACATTGCGAGTCTTCCTCCTCTTCTCTGACTCTACCAACCATGATGTCTTTCTCCAAGGACTGACCCTTTCTGATAACATAATCAAATGTGTGAGATGAAATTTCACAATCCCCACTTCTGATGAGCATTCTGGCTGTACTTCCAAGACAGATTTGTCAACATATGACAGTTTAAAAATTTAATTCATCTCATAATCGGTCTTGGTGCCCATCCAAACTGAAGAGTCATGGAGATCCAGGAACCCACGAACTTGAACATAGAGCCTGAATAGATAAGTGATGAGGGCTTTTTCCCAGGTAATTTCTCTAATATAATTTTTAGAACAATTACATCGACTTATAACCAAGGGAGAGAGCTCTGGTGGCATAGTGGTAAGGAGTTGTGCTGGTAATCGCAACGCACATGGTTCAAATCCATCAGCTTCTCCATGAGAGAAAGATGGGCACTCGTCCATGAGATTTATTGCCTCTGAAAACTCAATGTGTGGTCAGCTATGAGTTGGTTCCAATTCGATGGTACGCAACACAACAACAGAAATAACCAGGGAACTCTGGTACCTAGTGGGTAAAGAGTATTCTATTGTTAGCCCAGAGGCTGACAGTTTAAATCCACCAGCACCAGCTGCTCCATGAGAGGAAGTTGAGAGAGATAACAAGAGAACAAGAGAGAGCATTATAGATCTATCTGGAGTGCTTCCATGTTTGGAGACCACTTCCCACCACTAATAGCTTTAGCTGAAGGAAGGATAGCATTCTACCCTCCCAACTACAACTGATTAGACCTCTGATGGATGCCTGGCCAAAGTCAAGCCGGTAAATTTCTGGACCATCAACCAATCAGATTGTCTCTTGGAAAATGTGGAGCAGGAGACAGAGCCTGAAGCACTCATCCTGCTTAGTAGAGGTAGAATGCAGGGGAATCCAGCTCAAGAAAGAAATGCAGCAGAAGGAGCAAGGGCAGGTAGAGAACAGCTTGCCCTCGAGGAGCAGGAGGAAGGCTTGTTTCCTTTGTGGGACTTTCTGTGCATCTTTTTGTGCTTGATTAGCTTTGAGTCCGCCTGATACAGACCATGGTTTTTGCAATTACTTGTTATGCATCAGAGATTTGGACAATGACTAGGGAGGATAGAAGGAGAATTGACGCCTTTGAGCTGTGGTGCTGGAGAAGAGTATTGAATGTACCATGGACTGCCAAGAAAACAAACAGATTCATCCTAGAGAGGGTTAAACCAGGTTGCTTCTTGGAGGCAAGGATTCTGGGGCTTCGTCTGACATACTTTGGACATGTTGCAAGGAGAGACAGGTCTTTAGAGAGGGACATCATGCTGGGTAGAGTCGAGGGACAGCGCAGGAGGGGAAGACCCTCTATGAGGTGGATTGATTCAGTGACTGGGGTACTCGGGATGGGTGTGTCAGAGACAATGAAATTGGCACAGGTTAGAGCAGGGTTTAGGGCTGTTGTACATGGGGTCACTATGAGTCACAAACAACTCGATGGCACATAACCACCACCACCACCACCACCACCACCACAACAACAACAACAACAACATCTCTTCCTAATGAGCTCCATTGTTCTTGAGATAGTGGTTTTAACCAAACATGTGATGCTCCCTGTTCGTGAGAGGATGTATTGGCTTATCTGCCACGTGTTGATTGACGTAAATGACACTGAATTTTAGGACTTTCATGAAGAGCTCTTGTGTTTTCCCTTGACCAGTTAGCTTGAAGTGAAATTTCCAAGTAGGGTCTCGTGTTCTTTTTTAGCAACAATTTGAGTACCTACTGTCTGCTGGAGGCAATGGTTGGCATGACTGGAAGTATCAGCTTTACTTCCAGACTTCTGTCACCCTTTCGCTGTCGCTAAATCCTGGTAAATATAGTCACGGTTATCCCTTCTCTGGGTGGTTCATGTTGCTTGGCTCTAATCTTCTTGCTGTGCTACAATCCCCAAGGCGTGTTGTTCGAGGCTTCTAGCTGTTCCATGGGAAAAAGGTGGGCAATCTCCTCTTGTGTGATTGACTGTCTTAAAACCTGCCAGAGGGCCAGCTATAGGTTGGTTCTGATTCTATGGGACACAATAATAGTCACTAGGCCATGGGACGGAGGAAAGATCACAGATGGTGCAGAGGAAAAGAAAAACAAGTCTTACTCCGTATTTTGAGTTTTAGTTCAAAGTTTGGTGGAGGAAAAGGTTTATAGACAGCAAAGGAAATGCCTACTTCAGAAGCCCTTTTCTCTGAAGCTTCACTCGCATCTCCTCAGATCCCTTTGTCTGTGAGGGGAGCAGAAAGTGATGGAAAGGATTGTGATTAGAGTTCTGCCTCCTCTGTAGTCCTGGCTTTGCTAACTGGGGCGCTTGAGCAAGGTCCGCTTCCCGGCTTCTCTTTCCCCGTCTTAAAAAGATAGACAGTGACGTTGCTGTAGTCAGGTCATAGAATCAAATGAGAAAATAAATACAAACAGGTATCAAATGAAGAGGAATAAAGAGGTGTAGGGACCATTTGCAAAGCTATAGCCGAGAAAGCGCTAGAAGTGAACAGTACAAGTCACAGCCTGCCCTGACTTCTTGTATTCACTCCAAGATTCCACACTTCTGGCCTCCCTGCCACCGCCTCCATCCTAACCCACTGGCGTTCTTTCCTTTAACCTCTTCTCTTCTGACTCTCCCTGCTGCAGGGACAAAAGCGCTGTCTCTGGGGCTGCTGGACACAGACACCAGTCTTCACTTCGCAATACTCAGCCACGTGTGTGTGCATCCAAGTATGTTGAGAACCTCCCTACAACACCAGGGCCCACAGTGACTAAAGTGGAATTGTGGGGTCAGAGGGACCCGGTGGCCTGAGCCTCAAGACAAGGTCCCCATTAAGATTTGTGGAAGGCTTGTTGGCCAGAGGTTAGTTCTGTTCTCAGAGTTGGCTTGATGACACCTTGCAACAACAACAACAACAATAACAACATCAAGAACAACAGCATTTTCTGTTATTGTTGGGAAGTTTTGAGAAAATGGGTGAAAGGACAGAAAAGAACAAACTGCTTTCAAAAAATTTAGGTGCTTCTGGCTTTTTCAAAACAACCTTTCTACAAGATGCTATGTTATTGCTGTGCTTTTTTGGCAATGCATTATAGACTCGGCTTAGTCTGGTTTAGCAAGGGTTAGGATGGCGTCTCCCCCATTACCACCTTATTACACTTCTGAACGCGAAGGCTTTGCTAGCTGACTGTGTTAGGTTTAATCTCTCCTGAATTCCACACATTTCATTTAAGCTGTACAGTTAATTGCCTAGCGGGTAATTGAAAATGCCACATAAAATGCGTGGTGAGCGAAGGCTATTATACAGACCTTAAGTCCTCCATTTCTGATTAACTCTGTGAGCTTAACACCGATTAATGGAATTCCCTTTGATTACCACTATTTGGTTCAGGCCAGTGAGTGAATGCCAAGTGTGTGATTTTAGACTCTTAACTGCAGCCTTGATCTCTCTCCCTCCCCATTTTCTCTTTCTCACAAACCCATGCATTTTCCTCTTTCCTCTTCCTGAGATAGTGGGTTTCTCAAACCCTTAACTATCTTGAGAAATGAAGCCTGGAAAAGCAGCTCCTTGACCTTCCTTGTCTAATTTGCTGCAAATGAGTGGAGCGAGCACATACTAGCTTCCCCAGAGATTCCACGTTCCCCATAGATCCCTGTACTACCGTGGGTTATGAAGAGTCATGGTGGAAGGGCACTCCCCAGCCCCTCCCTGGTGAAGGAGCTTTCTGACGGTGGGCTTGAGAGTTTTTTGGTGGGGACTCTCTGTGTACACTTTCATATTTAACCACCAAGTGGGGTGTTATATTCTTGCAACCTTGTTTCTCCAGATAATAGTTTGAAAACAAATCCTGAATGTTTCTGTCTCCTCCAGGGCTTTGAACAATCCTTCCTGGTTCAGTCATGGATGACAAATCAAAACTGGAACAAACCCAGATTTGTAAAATGTGAGTAAACCTGAGTGGTAAGGCAGGGAGCAGTGTTGGATCAACACCTGCTGGAAACCCATCTCCTTCTTTTTTTTTTAAATTTAGGTTGTTTTTCATTTCAATGAACATCTGCAGAGATTTTGGGATTCCATTCATTCATTGTTGCACCCTTCTCCCCACACAAACCTCTCC
>NW_006399853.1:4731064-4741377 GCF_000299155.1 Elephantulus edwardii
CTCGTTAGGGTATATTCCCAGTAGTGGAATTGCTGGGTCCCATCTCCTTCTTAAATAACGAGAAGCATGTGCATTACTCTTGACCAGCAGGATCAGACACAGCTGTGGCCCACTTAAAGACGGTTGAAGTTTGTACCATTTGAATGCATGTCGAGCCTGGCAAAAGTCCAATCCTCTGTGTCAGGCTTTTGAAAGGCTCACTGCACTTCTTTTGAGTCTCCCTTCTAATGCTTCAACTTGTAATTTTATTTTCTGCATTCTGGTTATCATTCTATTTCACCTAAATTAAAAAAAAAATTGAGTGTGTTCTGTGTTCTGATTTTATTCCCTTAGCCGTAACTGAACTTTTTCTGAGATGGATTGAAGGCCTAGTTTTCTGACATGGCAGGTCTCACATCTGTGAGGTTTGATTATTTTTTTTTTAAATTTTATTATTTTTTTTGGTGTGTGTACCATCAAATCAGATCTGCCTGGTACGGGAGGAGATTGCCTGTCCTTCTCATCTGGTGGATTCGAACCATGTACCTCTGGGATTGCAGGGCAGCTTCTTGCCAGTAGGCCACCAGAGCTCTCTGAGGTTTGATTCTTAAGACAACCTTGGCACAAAAGAGCAGCCTCTGCCTTCCTGAGCAGTGGTCCCTGCTTCTCTGCTGGAATCTTCCAGAAGCATTCAGCTGGGTGAAACTGTGTTAATAAACTCTGGGAAGATCATTGATGGTTTTGGTGTTTTTTTGGTTTTGGTGGGTGTTTTTTTTGTTGTTGTTTGTTTTTTTTTACCAACTAATTTCCCACAATTCTTTGCAAACAATTTCTATAATGTGATTTTACTAACTCACTTAAAGTGATGCTTACTGAAGTCCCCTGGTGGCGGAAATGATCCGTATACTCTGCTGCTAATTGAAAGAACAGAGGTTTGAGGCTGCCCAGAGGTGCCTCAAAAAAGATCCTTGGTCATCAATTTCCAAAATAGCCATTAAGAATCCCCTGTGACTCACATGAATTCTCCATCAAGTAGAGTTGACCTGATAACAGCTATTTCTATTCAAACCACCTGGCAGCATGTGGGACGCTGGACCTGGAAATGCATCTGTGAGGAAGAAAGGGCTTTGAGCTGAAGGTGGGGCCTGTTTTGACCACAGCCCTGTTACTGCGCCTCTTGACATTTGAGGAAATTAATCACCGCCTCTGAGTCTCACCTTCCTCAGCTCAGAGATGATGGTTTGGGGCTCTTCCAGCTGGTAGGAGCCTGTGATTTATGGGACTTCTGATGTATCCTTCTCAGCATTCAAATGTTGTGTGCCGTCAAGTTGGAATTAAGTCACAGTCGACCCTCCCGCGAGTTTTTGGAGGCAGTCAATTGCATGAGAGGAGGCCAGCATTTTTCTCCTTCAGAGAAAAACATGGATTCGAACCTCAAGCCTTTGGCATGGCAATGCAGCTCCTTACCGCTAGATTACCAGAGCACACTGGTGTTGAAATACTGTGTGAAAATAGGACAGCAAAGCATGGATGTCCTGGATATAGAAACAGAACTGTGAGCACATAATAATAAAATCCAGTCATGTATCATCAGCCCGCTAACTTTCACTAATCTAGCATCCAATTTAATTGGATTTTATCCATGCTTTGCTAATGCACTTCACTCAGGATTGGCCATTGTGAATGGATGTATAGATCTTTCCTCCTCTCTTGTAGATTTAACTGTCCATAACAATTGATTGATTGTGATTAGGAAATGCTAATTAAATAAATAGCTCTTCCCAACGAGGAGAAACTTAAGTATGGTAACAGATAAAGTAATTAAACAGGCGTATCCATGTCTACCTTGAGTCTAAATAAATTTACCCCTTAACTTGAGTGGGTTAAGAGGTTAATCAGAAAGCAGGGGATATGTGCTCTCTGACGAATGCAGGCTTTGGCACACCCCATTGGGTTTTAGAAGGAACCAGCACCCCATGCTGTACTCTTAAAGGACTCAGGCCTGGCCCTGCTCACACTGTGATCCACACAGTCACCCATGAGGGAGTTTGTTTCTTGTGAATGAAAATAACTAGCAGTACAGAACCAAGAAGGGCAGGAAACTCGAGGGAGGTTTTTCTGCGAGGAATCACAGTGACATGAGAAGGGGGATGGGAGGAGGGTGATACCAGGGCAGTGATGTTAGGACATCCATGTGACTGGAGCCTAGTCACACTTTTTATGATCCTGGGTGTTTACCTGGATAGTCTCCTCTTCGCATCCACAGACAACCTACAGTGATTTATTCAGTCTGCCTTTGCGGAACCTCTGCTGGTGTAGCCTGTAGTGACTAGAACTACTAACACACAGGCGATATCTTTCTGGCTGTTTGACTCCACCAGCAATTCTGCAGGGGGAGAGATGGGAAATCTCCTCTTGTGTGATTTATTGTCTCTGAAAACCTGCTGCATGAGTGGCTATGAGTCAGCTCTGACTCAATGGCAATGAACTGCCCCCCCCCCCCCCCTTGTGTTTTACATTCTTCTGAGTTTGGAATATAATTTAGTGTCTAGTCAGGAAGAGAACACTTTTGTGCTGAAGTTCCAACCATAAGCTTATACAAGAGTGTCTTTATCGCCTCCTTGGTCCATACATGTGTATGACATAGAAAAATTTCAGGGCACCTGACCTCTGTTCATTGGATTCAACCCAATTTATCAAGCATTTATGAAGTGGTTTAGCTGTGTGTGTGCTCGGGAGACGACAATATCTTCCCATTTGATTCACGCTCAGAAAACCTGCTGGAGGGTCAGCTTTAGTAGCTTCTGATGGCAATGAGTTATTGTGCTCGTTCTCTGGGATATAAAACATCAAAGGGTAAGAGATAATCTTTGATCTGGAAATAGGAGAGGAGAAAATTTTTTTGCACTAGAAAGAGTCAGAGACTCTTAAAATATGGGTGACTGCATAGTCTCCAGGTAAATAAAATAAAGTCAGATTACTACTTAATAAAATGATTACAACTTAATTAAAGGGAGTAACCCAGTGGCTATTGGGAAGAGTCGGAGCTTTATGTTCTTGGCCTAGACAGTTATGCAAGGTGGGCCTAGAATGAGGGACAGGATAGAGGAAGCAAAGAAAAGTGAGGGGTCTGGGAGAGGGAAGAGGAATACTGGAACACCAAAGGAACATTCTCCTCTCTTCCCAGAAAGAGGACAGACCATTTATCGGTTTACCTGCTCAGTTTGGTGACTACCTTGACTCAAAGTCCCTGGAGGCCACCTGTGATCACCAGATTCACTTGCCTCTGAGAAAGGCACGGTGCCCACTTAGATCTTGAGATCCGCTTCGCCTAAGCCTGGACACCTTCTCTACCTTTCTTTCTAAGTCTGTCATATTTTGCTCCTGGAAAAATATTACCCAAAGGAGATTCTCTTCTCCTCATCATTAGAGGTCAGCCTTGTCCCTCACAGGAACCCTCTGTGACCATTCATCTCCAGAAACATAGATGAGGGTGGGTTTACTGTGGAGCGACCTTGTGATATGGACTTACAAGCATCCTGGATGCGCAGGTGATCTCCTGACTGTCTTTAACATTCAGCATGTGTTCCACCTTCTCTCTATCACAGTGGAAAATTATTTAATCAAAAGTTACATGTACAAGCCCTGTGGGCCACTCTTTGTTGTGGGTTGCGAGAGAGGAAGGTAGGGAAAAAGAGATGAGAATTCTCTCTTTTAAGATTGATTAAAAGCCTCCTCATTTTAAATTTTTTTGTCCAGAAAGCTCTTTTTTTTTTGAGAATGGGATTTTTGAGTCTAAGATTTGCTGTTATTAAGTAGAGAAGAGTGTCTCTTTCTAGAGAATGGAATCTGATTGATTGTGTGTCCCTGTTACATACACTTCAAATGTGGTAGCCATTTAACTCTCTATACATTATAATTTACATTTATGCATGCATGAAATAAGTTTCTGTATATTACAATATACAGAAGCCCTGGGGGTACAGTAGTTAAGCCTTTGGGTACTAACTGAAAGGTCAGGGGTTTGAGTCCTCCATGAAGGGAAGAGGTAGCAATCTACTTCCAAAAAGAAATAGCCTTGGAAATCCTATGCAACAGAGACATCTCATCCTATAGGGTTGCTGTGAGAAGGGGCTGACTTGATGGATTTGGCTTTGGCTATAGCAGGAGCGGCATCCACTTCCATAATAGCTTGCCTCTGGAAACCCTATGAACCTGGAGAAAGGACGAAAATTATACAGGTGCCCAGGATTTTCATTCATAGGGTCGCTGAGTCGCCTATGACTCGATGGCACTTAACAACACAACAAAAATATATTGCTGCTAATTTCTAGCATAGTCTGTAAACAGTTTTGCTGATAACCCAAAAGCCACCCCTCTCCGGCAGTTCAAATCCACCAGCCACACCTTGGAAGATGAAGAACATGATTTACAGTGTTAGAAACCTAGTGGTGGATCAGCTATGATCTGGTTCTGCCCGGACAGCAATGAGTTGATTTGCTAGTTGCTGTTGACAGTGGTCCCATACATTCAGAGTATATTCCCCATAGAGTTTCTTTCATGATTGTAGCTTTTCAAAAGCAGGCCACCAGAGGTGTCTCTAGGTGACTTTGAACCACCAGTCTTTCTGATGGTAGCCGAGCCCCCTAACCATTCTCGCCTCTGCTGACAAGCTTGAACGTTGGGTCCAAAAAGAGAGAGGCCTTTCTGGTGATTCTGATTTCCTCTCCATGCTCCCACCACCCATCCCAATAACTGAGCCAAAGCAATCTTATCCTGACCCTGGGTACAGAACTTAGCAGACAACTACTTGTTTAGTCTTTGCTATCCTTTGTTTTGAAAATATTTTCTTTTTAAAGGCAGCCCAAGGTTAACAATGGATAATTTGCCACTGTTTGCCCAGAGCCACACTTTCCGAAGGCTGTTTTCCCATGGTGTGCAGTGGAGGCTCGATAATGACACTGCTTTATCTTTGAAAGCAAACATCCCTTCTGTCAGTGGGCGACTAACGCCCTTTCCAGGGTTAATTACTGTAGCTACAGAGTGGAAATAAGGAATGACAGCAGAGGCGTTTGGGAAGAACGGCTCTGAGTCGTAAGCAAAGGAGAAAGGATGGCACCTCTTCTTTTCCAAAGATGTACCTGGCAAGCTTGTCAGCCCAGGTGCAGCACAGGCAGGGTTGGGGCCAATTTAAACAACTATTAAAAAGCTGAAGAAAGATACTTCTCAGTACCAATGTGTTCTCGTCTCTGCTGGTGTTACAGTAATGATGATGGTAACATGTCAGTTGACAACAGAGTACACGCTCCACCAAGCACTAGGTCACAAAGTCTCCATTAGGGTTTCCCAGCCTTGACGCTACTTACCTTTTTTTTCTTCTAAATTTTATTATTATTTGTGTGTGTGTGTGTGTGTGTGTGTGTGTACCGTCAAATCAGATCTGACTGGTACAGGAGGAGATTGTCCCTCCTTCTCCAGCAGAGCATCTGGTGGATTCGAACTGCACACCTCTAGGATTGCAGTGCAGCTTCTTGCCACTAGGCCACCAGAGCTTGCCGATGCTACTTACCTTTAAGGTGGATAATTCGTTATTATAAGGCTCACTGTGGCACAGTGGTTTAAGTGCTAGACTTCAAACAGACTGGCAGTTCACACCCACCCAGTTGTGGCAGTTTGCTTCCTTAAAAATCACAGCTTAGGTGGACTTGACTCATGAGGGAGGGATTGCATAACAATGAAAGAGTCTTTCTTTTTCTTTTCAAGGAGAAGAGTGAATTGGGGGAGAGGGGGTGGGCAGGGAAACCCTAAGTCTCTGTAAACTTTCATTAAAATTAATTAAAAAAAATCACGGCCTAGGTGCAGCAAAGTGAGCTGGAGTGGGGTTGGGAGGAAATTATGCAACAGTGAATGAGGTGTTTTGTGGTTTTTTTTTTTAAAGTGAACTGGAAAAAAAATAAAGTGAACAGGGGGATGTAGGGAGAAAAATATGCAACCATGAATGAATGAAAAGCCAACTTTTCTGTAAACTTTCATTAAAATCCCAAGTTTAAAAAAAACCTATGTGGAGGTTCTACTCTGACACATGAAATGCTTTAAGTTGCTATCAATTACATAGACCCATAAGCAACAATACTTTATTATGGATGCTGTCCTGTGCATTGGAGAATGCTCTGCAAAATCCTTAACTTCTCACTAGATGCCGTTTTCATCTATTCCTTCTTCACCTCCAGTTTATAGAAACCAAAAATACTTGCAGACATTGCCAAATATCTATTGAGAGGTTGAATCACTGCTCCTTATGGACTTTTCCCCCCATTTAATTCCTTCAGCATCGGATGAGAGACAATTTTCTTGTCTGTATTTCAGCATAAGGAAGCTGAGAGATGAAGCGGCTAGATGGTTCACCCACAGTCATACGTGTATGAGTGTGGACCGTGAGAATCTGCCATAACAAAACACTACCAGAAGGGTAGCTTCAAAGAACAGAGGCTGGCCATGGCTGCCGCCGCCGCTGAGGTGAGCTCTTAGATGAGATCACCAGGCCTTTCTTCCCAAGCTGTCTCAGTCTGGAAGCTCTGCTGAATCCTCAAGCATCAAGGACAGATGGACCTGATTGTGCATCAGATGCCTGGACCAGGACTCAAGCTTGCATCTCCTGCATGGAATCTATAATTCCTTTTGTAAGGTTGCAGAGGAAAAACAGAACCCAGGAGAGGCAAAGAAAGAGAGTTATTGAGGAGAAACTGCTGTGCTTACTCCAAAGTAGAATCAAGTCCCTACTTAAAAAAAGGCTTCCAATAACCATTGGTGCCACGTGTCGTCCCACCATGACAATAGACACCTATTCCAAGCATTACCTCTTCGTACAATGGGGATCCCTGCTTCACTTGGATCAGTGGCATAACAATGTATAAATCCTTCGGCCACCTCCCGCAGGAGCACCAGCCACCTGACGGTAGGTCTACTCCACTATGCAGCCTTCGTTCTGGATTCCTGTCATGACAATAATACCTAATCATGTCAGAAGAGACTCTGAATATTGCACTGAAGCACCGAGAAGCCAAAGTAGAAGGAAGAAATCAAGACATCAAGGAGCTGAATAGGGGATTTCAAAAGGCTACATGACAAAACAAAATAAAGTATTATAATGAAATGTGCAAAGAGCTGGCGTCAGAAAATCAAAGAGGCTGAACTTGCTCAGTATTTAAGTCAAAGAACTGAAGAGGAAATTCAAGCGTCGAGTTGTAATACTTTAATCATGCTTTGGGCAGAATATTGAGTGACCCTGCAAGTATTAAAAGAAGATGGAAAGAGTATACAGAGTTATTATGCCAAAAAGAATTGGCAGACACAGAACAATTTAATGAAACAACATATGAACAAGAGCCTATGGTGATGAGGAAAAAAGTTTAGACTGCTTTGAGAGAATTGGCCAAGAAAGAGTAAGTTCCCAGGAATGATGGTATACCAATTGACATATTTCAACTAGCTGATGCTGCTCTAGATGTGCTCACCAAGTTGTGCCAAGAAATCTGGAGAACGACCACTTGGCCAACTGACTGGGAGAGATCTATATTTGTTCCCATTCCAAAGAAAGGTGATCCCACAGAATTTGGAAATTATTGAACAATATCATTAATATCGCATGCAAGCAAGGTTTTGCTGAAGATTATCCAAAAACGACTGGAACAGCACACTAACAGAGAACTACCAGAAGTGCAGGCTGGATTTAGAAAGGGCTGTGATACTAGGGATATTGTAGCTAATGTTAGATGGATCTTGGCTGAAAGCAAGGAATACCAGAAGAATGTCTATTTTTGTTTCATTGATTATGCAAAGGCATTTGACTGTGTGGATCAAAACAAACTGTGGCTAACTCTGAGAAGAATGGGAATCCCAGAATACTTAATTATGCTAATGTGAAACCTATACTTGGACCAGGAGACAGTCGTCAGAACACAGCAAGGAAACACGGCATGGTTCAAAATTGGGAAGGGTGTATTCCAGGGATGTATCCTGTTTTCATACCTTTTCAATCTTTATGCGGAACAGGTTATCCGGAAGACTGGGCTCTAGGAGGAGAAACGTGGCATCAGGATTGGAGGAAGAATCATCAATAATCTGCGTTATGCAGATGACACAACCTTGCTTGCTGAAACTGAGGAGGACCTGGAGCACTTGCTTTTTGAAGGTCAGGGACTGCAGTCTTCAGTATGGATTGAGACTCAATATAAAAAACCAGATTCTCATCCAAAATCTCTGTAAATGTTCATTAAAATTAATAAAACAATTTTTTTTTTACAAAAACGAACACAAGGATTCTCACCACTGGGTCAATTGGCAGCATCATAAAACATGGTGAAGAGATTGAGATTGTTCACAGTTTTGTTTTGCTTGGATTCACAGTCAACAACCTTGTCACCAGCAGCCAGGAAATTAAAAGACGTATTGTGATGGGAAAGTCTGTGGTTAAAGACCTTTCTAAAGTGCTGAAGTGCAAAGATGTCAGTCTGGAGAATAAGGTGCGCCTGATACATGCCATGGTCTTTGCAATCACTTGCTATGCATCAGAGAGCTGGACCATGACTAGAGATGATAAGGAGAATTGATGCCTTTGAGCTGTGGTGTTGGAGAAGAGTATTAAATATACCATGGACTGCTAGGAAAACAACAGGTTTGTCCTGGAGAGGGTGAAGCCGGGCTGCTCCTTGGAGACAAGGGTTCTGAAGCTTCGTCTGACATACTTTGACATGTTGCAAGGACGGACCAGTCTTTGGAGAGGGACATCATGCTTGGGAGGGTGGAGGGACAGTGTAGGAAAGGAAGACCCTCAATGAGATGGATTGATTCAGTGACTGGGGTAATGGGGGTAGGTGTGTTTGAGATGGTGAGATTGGCACAGGATAGGGCAGAGTTTAGGGCTGTTGTACCGTCACTGTGAGTTGCAGGTGACTCAATGGCACATAACAACAAAAACAACAATATAACAATAAAGTGAAAAAAAAAAAAAAAGAACAGAGGCTAATTTTCTCACAGGTCGGAAGGATGCAATCTGGATGCAGGGCATCTGCAGGTCCACGTTCTCCCTCTGTCCACCGTAGGACAAGTTTTCCCTCTGCCCTGTCTCTTTCAGTTTCTGGCAGGCTTGAGTGTTACTAGACATTCCTTGGCTCATAGATGGATCCTCTCATGGTACCCTCCCTTTGTGTGACACTGTTTCCCTATTCTTTTACTGATTAAAGAGACTGGAATTAGGGCCCACCATATTTCAGTATGATTTTGTTAATTTAATTGATGGTATCTGCAGGAAACCCCCTATTTCCCCAGACAAGGTCCTATTAGCCTGTGTAAGGAATCAAAAGAGGTGTTGCTTTGGGCAAAGGTGCTATCAAGGGCCTCTTTAAAGTGCCAAAGAGCAAGGATTTCAGTTTCAAGACTAAGGTGTATTTGACTCAAGCTTTGAGATTTTTCAGTGGCTTCATATGGACGTGAAAGTTGGTCAAAGAATAAGGAAGGCTGAAAGGTCATCAATGCTTTTGAGTTATGATATTGGTGAAGAGTCTTGAATGTACCATGGACTGACGAAAGAACAAACACATCTCTCTTGGAGGAAGTGCAACCAAGATGCTCCTTTGACTTGCATACTTGGGCATGTTGCCAAGAGAAAGGGAAGGATTCTCAAGGAGACTGATTGACAGAGTGATTGCAATAAGGGATTTTGAGCACAGTACAAGATAGGGTAAGGTGCAGATCTGTTCTAGAGTTGCTGTGAGTCATAGTTGACTTTCTGGCACCCAACAACTGAAGCAGGGAGCTCTGGTAGCTTAGTGGTAACGAGTTGCTCTGCCAACTCAAAGTTCTGTGGTTTGAATCCACCAGTTAGTTGCTCCACAGGAGAAATTTGAGCAATCTCCTCCTGTGTGATTAACTGCTTCTGAAAACCCAGTGGAGTGTCAGTTATGGGTTGCTTTTGACTCAACAACAATAATAACAACAGTGGCAGCAGCAGCAGAGATTAAGACTTCAATCTATCTTTTTAGGGAGTACAATTTGATCCACAAGTAAGTTTTGAACACAAAGCTATGGCTTATTGTTACAAATTTGTGTGTTTTTCTTGTGACTAAATAGCTATTCTTAGCAATGGCTCTCTTACCAAATAAAATCCCAACCAAATGCAATAATTTTTCATGTTTTTTCTACTACTTTACTACTTGAGAGAGGAGCAATTCTGAAACTTTTCCTAATTCATACTGTTTTTTGTACACAAGGGAATATTTCCAATAAATCAAGACATGCAAAGAGTAATATATGTGCTTAGATATGTTGTTGTTGTT